>NW_008330298.1:2633114-2639425 GCF_000622305.1 Nannospalax galili
CCTAAAAATTTACAGCCAATTTTGAAAGAGATGCATCTTAGCTCTGGAAATTGTTATTGAATATGTCAATGCTGTTGTAATGAAATGCTTCTAAGTATGTGGTTAATAAATAATTTAAAAAAAGAGATACCTCCCTGCAGTAAGTAAAGACAGAGCCTATAGTAGATCATGAGCTAACCACATAGAAAGTGACTCAACAATAGCCTACAAAATGAGTAAAAGTAGTTGAGACAGAGAGTGGACAAAGGTGACCATGACATGTGACCACTTTCTTGATTAGATGAGTAAAGTATGATCACTTCTCTGGTTGGGATGAGGAGGCATTCAAAGAGGGTGTAGTCCATCTATTAGCTCAGCCTGCAGTGAGCTCAAAAAATGACCAATCTGGGGCAGGAGAGATGGTTCAGTGGTTAAGAACACTGGTTGTTCTTGCAGAAGACCTGGGTTCAAATCCCAGCACCCACATGGCAACTAACAACTGTCCATAACTCCAATTCCAGGGGATCCAACAGCCTCTTCTGTCCTCCACAGGCATTGCACGACATGGGTGTACTTACCTACATACTGGCAATACACGCATACATATAACTTTGAGTTCAAGGCCAGCCTGGTTTACATAGTGAGTTCCAGGACAGCTGGGGCCACAGGGAGACCCTGTCTCAAAAAGACCAAAAAGAACATACATATAAAATATAAAATAATAATAATAATAAAATAAATAAAATATATTTTTTAAAAATGACCAATCTTATTAAAGATTACCACAGAATCCATCCAATTCTAGTCATGAGACTAAAAAATTCCACTGCAGGAAAGCATGGTAATATTCATTCTCTGGAGTCCCTCCTATTCTTGGAAGCTCTTTCTCAATTATCCTTAATAAATCCACATTTGCTCTGCTCTCTACTTGTCTGTTTCCTTATTCTTCCTGGGCATGAGACGAAGAACTCAGAAGCTACTAACTGGGGGTGGCTTTGGTGACTGTTGATCATCTAGAACCTTAGCTCCCTGAATTAAGTCCATGAAGAGCCACAAAGGCTCTATCACTCTCAAAGTCTCACATCAGAAGTCTATATTACTAGACAATAGCAACAAGTAAACTGGTAGAATGTGGAGCCAGGGGTGGTGACACGCACCTTTAATCCTTGCTCTCCAGAGGCAAAGGTAGACAGATCTCTGTGAATTCAAGGATAGCCTGGTCTACATAGTGAGTTTCAGGCCAGCTGGGGCTATAGTGAGACCCTGTCTCAAAAAAAGAAAAGAAGAAAAAATGGTAGAATGAGTAGGTTATTCTAAAGTTCATATTCATTTTTAGAAAAGGAAAACATATTTATTAGTAGACACTTAGGTTAATAATGCACGCTTAGAATGTAACAGTAACAGGAAAAGAAAAATGTTTAAAAATTAAAATAAAACAGCCTTAATTAAGCCAAAGAAGACACAAAAGGGAAAAATAAGAGAATGGGGAATACAGAACAATGTTATATTAGTAAACATGTATCGAAATATATCCGTAAATATAATAAATGTGAAATAACATCAAAACTAGATTTTTCATATCAGATAAAAATCAAATTAGCTTGTTTTCAAGAACATGGGCACACAAAATTTTGACATTATTCTCACTAGATACAACTAAAATCTTTGCATATTACAAATAAAAAATTTTAATTGAAAAGAAGAAAGAGGGACCAGGATCCTTGGAATCTAAGAAATGGCCCAGTGGTATTTTCTCTAGATAATATTTTTACATCATATATGCCATACCTGGACCTGAATAAGCTAGCAGCTCAGAAACAATAGGAGTAGATATGAAAAACCTTAACAAAAGACTGATGTCTCTATTCAGACTCTTAGTAAAGGGTTGGCCTGACAAGAGAGAAAACATTTAGAAAATAATGACTGTTATCAAACACTAAAAGATAAACTGTGGCCCTATCCCTATTCCTGTTATAAAATGCCAACTGGATAACCTAAACTTCCATTCTCTCTCTAGGCTATAACAAGATGCTCTAAAATACTCACCAGACTAGTGTCAGACAAATGAACAAGGAAGCTACAATTTTCAGTCTATAATGTATGATGATGAGAGCTGGTTTCTAACAACAGTGGAAACAGTGACCACAATGGGAGTCTCTGAGTAACAAGGTGCTCCTGTTCTACCCTGGATGGGTGGAGCCAAAGGTAACTTATTGGAGAGCCAGAACTTTTATCACTAGCCAGTGATCATGGACTACTCCCACTATGGTGTCATTGGAGGCCATGTGGAAAGCTAGTAGGCTTGTCATTCAGAAACCTAGGTATGAACTGGAATTCCCATCTCTACCTAGTATTAGCAATGAGAACCCTACATGAGTATCACCAGAGGCCAAGGGGCTGGAGAGATGAAACAGTGCTTAAGAGCACACATTGTGGGCTGGAGATATGGCAGCAGTTAAGAGCACTGACTGCTCTTGCAGAAGACCTGGGTTTGATTCCCAGCACCCATATGGTGGCTATGAACCATCCTTAACTCCAGTTCCAGGGGAATCTGACACCCTCTTCTGACCTCTGCGGCATTGAACAACACGGGTGCACTCACATACATGCAGGCAATACCCTCATACACATGAAATAAAAATAATAAATAAATTTTTGAAAAAGAGCACATATTGTTCTTACAGAGGACCCTAGCTCGGGTTTCCAACAACTACATTGGGCGGCTCACAACTATCTATAACTCCAGTGGGGAACTTGGATTCACACAAGCCACCTGGCAGCAAAAATGTTTTGTCCTTCTTCTCTTTCCAGAGTGGGATCATATGTAACCCATTTGCAACAGAAAGTTTAAATAAGACCCAAAGTCTCATAGTCTAATATTCAAAATATCCAGGTTTCAATAAAGGCCTTCCATATACCAAGAACCAGGAAGAATACAAACTCAATTAAAATTAGAATCAATAGATGGCAAACCAAGATGGCAGAAATGTTATAATTATGCAAAAAGTTTAAAGCAGACATTATAAAAATGCTTCCCCAAGTAATGATGAACATAATTGAAACAAATGAAGAAAAACATAAAGTCTTAGCAGGGAAAAGGATGTTATAAAGAAAAAATATGTGGAAAAAATGGAAGTGGAAAAATGCAATAACAAATTATAAATCCAATGAATGAGCTAGGTAAAAGAAATGAGGGGAAGGGGGAGGGAAGGAAAAATATAGTGAACTCAAAGATAGAGTAATGAAAATTATCCAATCTAAACATGAGAAAAAAATAGAGAAAATGGGAACAAGGATTTCTAGGACTATATAAAATGTACACCATGAATGTCATCAAAGTTCCAGGAAAGGAAAAAGTAAGGCTATAAAAGGCCTCAAATAAGAAGTGGCTGAAAACTTCTCAACTTTAGCCAATGTTATACTAATAGGGAAAAACTGAAACTTTTCCTTTAAAATCAGGAGCAAGACAAAGGTGCTCACCATCTATCACCTTACTTAGTCAATATTGTGTTCCAAGTCTTACTCAGATCAATAAGACCAAATAAAAATAAAATAAATAAAAAGTGAAATTACTCCTATTCACAGATGACATGATCCTATACTTAGATACCCTACAGACCCTGCCAAAAAACTCTTAAACTTAATTAACACTTCAAATTAAGCTGCAGGATATAAAATCAACTTATAAATATCAGTAGTTTTAGGGTCAATTGTGGTAGCACATGTCTTTAATCCAGCAGAGGCAGGCAAATCTCTCTGAGATCAAGGACAGCCTGCTCTACATACATAGCAAGTTCCAGGCCAGCTGGGGCTACATATGGGAGATGCTATCTCAAAAAAAAAAATCAGTAACTTTCATATATACCAATAGTGAATTTTTCTGAGAAAGAAATTAGGAAAGAAAGACATCGCATTTTTATATCAGTTCCCTTAAAAAACAAAGTGCCTAGGAATAAGCCTCATCTAGGATCTTAAAGGCCTATACAATAAAAACTTTAAGACACTGAGAAAAGAAGTCAAATAAAACACCAAACAATGGACCTTCTTTTTTAAAGATATTTTATTTATTATTTTTATTTTATGTGTATGAGTGTTATGCCTGCATGTAGGTAAGTGCACCCGTGTCGTGCAATGCCCTCAGTGGACAGAAGCAGCTGTCGGATTGCCTGGAACTGGAGTTACAGACCATTGTTAGCTGCCATGTGGGTGCTGGGATTTGAACCCAGGTCTTCTGAAAGAACAGTCAATGTTCTTAACTGCTGAACCATCTCTCCAACCCCTGCAAATACTTTCTATGTTCCTGGATTGGTAGAATTAATACCTCAAAAATTGCCATATAATCAAAAAAGCAATATTCAGAGTCAACAACATCGTACCAAAATTATAATGTCCTTCGCAGAACTAGAAAAAAATCCAAAATTTTATATGGAAGCAAAAAGCCATACACAATGAAAGCAAGCTTACTGATGGAGATTTCACATTACATGGACTCAAATTATACAACAGAGTGATAGTGATAAAAACAGCCTGGTACTGACACAAAAACAGACAGGAAGACGAATGACATAGGACAGAAGGCCTAGAATTAAACACACACACACACAGTATGATTGCCCAATTATTGACAAAGACATCAAGTACATACACTGGGAAAAAAAAACAGTTCAATAAATGATGCTGGCAAAACTGGATATCCACCTGAAGAAGAATGAAATTAGATCCACACCTCTCACCTGGCACAAAATCTACTCAAAGGAGTTAATTTAAAATCTGAAATGCTGAAATTTCTAGAAGAAAATATAGGGAATACACTTGAAATTTATATATATATACTCAAAACTTTCTGAATAGGACTGCAACAGCACAGGAAATAGACACAAGAATCAACAAATGGAACTACATGAAATTAAAAAGGTTCTACACAGCAAGAGAAACTATCAGTACAGCAAACAGACAACCTACAGAATGGGAGAAAAATGTTTGCTAGTTATGCCACAGACAGGGTGTTGACATCTAGAGTATATAAAGAACTACAAAAATTAAACACTAAAACCATAAATTAGCCAATCAATAAATGGGCTAATGAAAAGAATAGACAGTTCTCAAAAGAAGAAGCACAAATGGCCAATGAGTTTTTTAAACTTTCCTTACTTATAAAGGAAATGTAAATCAAAAACAGTCTGATTTTCCATGTCATCCCAATAAGAATAGCTATGATCTGGAAAACAAATGACAAAAATGCTGGTGAGGCTGTGGGGAAAGGAGAAACCTTAAGCCAGTGTAAACTAGTGCAATCATTATGTAAATTGATATGAAGGTTCTTCGGAAAAATTACAAATAGAACTATCATATAACCCAGCTGTATCACTCTTCGTCATACACTCAAAAGACTATATACTACCACAGAGATACTTGCACACCCATATTTATTGTTGCACTATTCACAATAGCAAGGAAATGGAACAAGTCTAGATGTCTATAAGTAGAAGAATGGAGAATGAAAATGTGGCATGTATGTATGATGGAATTTTACTCAGCTGTTCAAAAATGAAATTATGAAATTTGCAGGAAAATAAAACTATAAAATATTGAATTAACTGAGGTGACTTAGTCTCAGAAAGACAAAAATACCATGTTCTCCCCCATATGGGAATCTTAATTGCTAACGTTTGTATGTACATAACTATGGGGTTCTGAGAGTGGGTGTAGACTATAAAACTAGATAGGAGACCATGAGAGGGAAACCAGGTATTTGAGAGGGGGAGGCAAATGGTCACAAATGATGCAAAAATGGAAAGGAAGCTACTGGGAGTGGGAGGTGGGCAGGGGATAAAAGAGGGAGCGATAAGGAAGAAAGGGAGGATAAAAATAAAAAATTTGTTCAAAAAGCCATAATGAAACTTCTTTGTAAACTTATAAAAACAAAGATTCTACAAAACAAAGGAAACAAGAAAATGAAGGTTATAACATACAGAATAGGAGAAAACACTTTTAAAGTATAATATGATGTAGCAATGCAGAAATCACTATGTCAAGTAGATATGTGTACTCCCATGCTCACTGTAGTGTTAGTTACCCTAGGCACAAAACAGAAACAACTATACAAAATGGAATACTATTCAGCTATCAATAAGAATAAAATTCAGGGGCTGGAGAGATGGCTCAGTGGTTAAGAACACTGGCTATTCTTGCAGAAGACCGGAGTTCAAATCCCAGCACCCACATGGCAGCTAACAACTGTCCTTAACTCCAGTTCCAGGGGATCCAACAGCCTCTCCTGGCCTCAGTGGGCATTGCACAACATGGGTGCACTTACCTACATGCAGGCAATA
>NW_008330298.1:2639487-2647418 GCF_000622305.1 Nannospalax galili
TTTATAAAAGATTTGTGCTAAAAAAAAATTCAGTCATTTCTAACAGCATGAGTGGAACTGGAGATCATTAATAACCTGATACAGGAAGACAAATTCCATATGATCTCACTCATGTGGATTATTAAAACTTTATCACATAGAAGTTGAGAATAGAAAGGGGGTTATCAGAGGGTAGGATAAGAGGAAGGATGGGGGCGCTGGGGAGATGGCTCAGTGGTTAAGAACACTGGTTGTTCTTGCAGAAGACCCAGGTTCGAATCCCAGCACCCACATGGCAGCTAACAACTGTCTGTAACTCCAGTCCCAGGGGATCCGACAGCCTCTCCTGACCTCCGCGGGCATTGCACGACATGGGTACACTTACCTACATGTAGGCAATGCACGCATACACATAAAATAAAAATAATAAATTTTTTTTTAAAAAGAGGAAGGATCAGGAATGGAAAGAGATGAGAAGGGTTGACTGCTGAATGCTATGTTATCGTCAGAGAGGAACAAGAAGTTCTAGTGTGCTATTGCATAGTCGAGTGAAAGTAGATATGTTGTGCCCAGAGAACGGACCCCCAAGAATAACCACAGAATCCGAGGGCATGCAAGAACAAAGAGTCTTTATTCGTGCTTAAGCTCGGGCTCTCAGACCTCAGCAACGCAATGGATCCGTGCTGAGAGCCCCGACTGCAGGGGGAGGGAGCTTTTTATAGGTTTTAGACAAGGGGAGGAGGGAATAACAGAATTACACTTTGATTGGTTCGAGGAGCCTACGCACCAACACACTTTTGAATTGATTGGTTACAAGGATGCAGTCCTGGGGGCTTCTCATTGGTGGGTGCTACTCTCAGAGCTGTGAAATGTGCTGACTATTATCTGTAGAGCCAGAAGTCTCTGTTTTACCTTATAAGGCTGCAATATGTCTGGGCTTGCTTCACCTATACCCTCCTGGGGTGGGGGTGGCAGGTGGAGATTACAACATGCCTGTGCATGTTCAAGCTTGCCTGAAACAGCTAGTCAGAATGGGGTCAATATAGTTTGTCTTTTTAACCAAGCAATCAAGCAGTTTACAGAAGCGAAAAAGAACAGTTACTCCTAGAGGGTGAGGGTGGTCTCCTGGGATTAAGGGGGCATAGTCCAGGGCATAGGAAACTTAAACCAAAGCCAATATGGCTTTTCAGATAATGATAATGAGCTGTATATTTTTAAGATCTAGACAAAAGGAATTTGAATATTTTTTTGTTTTTTTACTTTATTATTTTTATTTTATGTGTATGTGTGTATTGCCTGCATGTAGGCAAGTGCACCTATGTTGTGCAATGCCCACGGAGGTCAGATGAGGCTGTCGGATCCCCTGGGACTGGAGTTACAGACAGTTGTTAGCTGCCATGTGGGTGCTGGGATCCGAACCCGGGTGTTCTTAACCGCTGAGCCATGTCTCTAGCCCCCGAATATTTTCATTATAAAGAAATGATGTGTGGATGTGGAGACAGCTGTCAGTAAAGTGCTTGCTTTGCAAGCAGGAGGACCTGAGTTCAATCCCTAGAGCCCATGTAAAACACCCAGGCACGGTACACTTTAAAAAATCCCAGCCCTGGAGAGGAAGAGACAGGAGGATCCCTGGGATTCACTGGCCAGTCAGCCTAGCCTACTTGGCAAGTTCCAGGCCTATAAGAGTTCTTGTCTCAAAAACTAAAAGGTGGATGGCACCTAAGTAATGAGTGTCTTCTAGCCTCTGCATTCGTGTGTATATATGCATGCATGCACGCACGCGGGCACACACACACACACACACACACACACACACACTCGCACACAATATTAATCATTGCGTTTCTTTTAAATTAAAAATAAATAAGATGAAAAAGTATATTTGCTCATATTCTTGTCACGATTAGGTTGATGCTGACACAGGAGTGAAGATAGGGTTGCTGCCATAGACTATGTGTCTCTAACAAGAATGGGTCAATCCTCCTTCATCCAGTCAGGAAGGGAAGGGCAATTCTCAGATTGGATCTCTTCGGGTAAAACTTAAGAAGGGTTCACCGGGTTATTTTGTTATTGTTTCAACTTTTATCTGGTGTATATGCACAATGGAGGGGGTTTTTTCATCCAAAAAGAACAAATGTATGTCTTTTACAGGAAAGTGGACGGAATTTGGAGATCACATTAAGCAAAATATGTCAGATTCACTAAGTCAAGTTTTCTCTGATATGTAAAGTGGGGGTTCTGCATGCAGAGAATATCACAGAAAAGGGGAGAACATCTGGGATATGGAAGGGGCTATGCACAAGAGAAGATTACAAACTGTAATAGTCTGGATTAATAAGATCAAAGAATGCTATATGCATGTATACAAATCCCATATTGAAGTCCATCACTTTGTCCAATTGATAATACATTGTAAAAAGTCAAGTAATCGATAACTGGAATGCTTGAGTTTAAGAAACCCACCATTCATTTCTTAAATGGGCTGATTATATTGGCTGATTACACTCATATTTAAAATTTTGCATTGGCACTTAAATTCAAATAATACTACAAGTTGCATCAACTAATTTTATTTTTAAGGCCTACAGACTTCAAGAAATTTAAAAGTAGTCAGTTAACCAAAGGAAACTATCTCTTCATGAATATCTTTTGCTTAATGATTCTTGGATTTTATGAGACAGACCCAGAAATACCCACCAACACCACGATGAAGTAAACTAATACTTCTTAAACTACTCGTAGTGACAAATTATTTTCCAAATTAGTTTTTTTCTCATCCATCCCATGAATCAATTTCTTTTTAAAAAATAAATTCTTTCTTCTTCCTCCATTTTTTAAAATTTATTACATCACTTTTTTCTTCTTTCTCTCGGTTTTAACTTAAAAAGGAGAAAGTTCTGGTGTTGACTTAATTATTTCTCTATTTCCTTCCCAAATTAAAAAGTGATATATCTCCTTTAAGTGCTGCATTGTCAACATCTGGATTGAGATGCATGAAGCACTTCCAAGATTTTGTTTTTCAAATGCTCTGTTGTGTTGTAAATGCTTTCCCCAACAAAGGTTTACTTGAAAAGAATTCACTGTGAGGAGCTCAATAAGAAACTGAACTGAAAGGGAGGAATAGCTAGAGAAAGGAAAAAGAAGATAAACCAATTAGTTGTTAACAATGTGTTATTATGCTCAAGATAACCAAATGAAAAATTCTTTTCTTGTTTTTGGGTTTTTCTGGGATTTCTGTTTGTTTTTTAGAAAAGGTAACACTAAGGTGAGGAACTTTTAAAATTAGTAAGAGTTTAAAGTAAATAGAAAACATATATTATCTAATTGATTCCTGTGCTCTATACCAGAAATTAGAAAATAAAAAGGGTGTGAAAAACCTCTTATACAAAAATTACAAAAATTAGTTTAACAACAATTATGCAAAATATGAGAAAGCTAGACCATGTATTATATCTATAAAAGAAAAAAGAGTAAAGTGGTATATCATGTTCATGAAGTGAGGAAAACAACCTGACAGAAATTATTCCCATCTGCCACACCTAAAATTTGCTTAAAGATGTTATCTAAATGAAAAGGTAGTAATTTTTCAAATGAACCTTGGAACATCAGAAATGAAGACTATGGTAAGAAAAATGTGATCAAATGGGCTTCTTCTGCTTCTTCCAAATTATGTAGGATGACTGAAACAAAAAATAGAATGATGTATGATGTATTTCTAAATGTATTTAAAAGAAATATTTAAGATCAAATACATTTTATTGGGGAAGGATAAAGAACAGAAAGAGAAAGTTCCTACACTTTCCTTAAACTGGTAAAAAGGAAGCACTAGTATTTTGCAGTAAGTTTTATACACACATGCACACACATGTCAGAAAAGGACAGATCAGATATACCATACTTGTTCCATAAGAGTATAATGGAGCTGAGGCCAGGTGTGGTGGCACACGCTTTTAATCCCAGCAGAGGCTTGTGGATCTCTGTGAGTTCAAGGCCAGCCTGGTCTACAAAGCAAGTTCCAGGTCAGCTGGGGCTATAGGGAGATCTTGTCTCCAAAAGACAAAAAAAAAAGATTATTATGGAGCTGAAAATCTATTCATTAGTGAGGTTGTAAAAACTACGTTGTCATAGCACAAGGCATTATTCAATGGTTTATGGTGTGGCTGGTATAAAGAACCCTACTATGCTGCCAGGCATATAAAAGTATATCATATACAGTTATGTACATTACATAATACTTAATAATAATAATAATAATAAACAAATATCAGTGGTTCATGTATTATACTCTATTTTATTGTTATTTTAGAATGTAACCTTCCGACTTATAAAGAAATAACTACAGAACAGCATCAAGTAACCACAGAACCTATATCAAGATAGGCTATATCCAAGAGGAAAAAATAAACTATAGCTAATTCAAAAGAATTTAAATTGTACAGATTATTTTCTTGGACCTCAGTGAAATCATACTAGAAATGAATAACTGAAAGATAACAAAAAAATCCCTCTAGTACTTGGAAATTAAGCAACAAACTTCTAAAAATAATTCATGGAGCAAAGAGGAAGTCTGAAGGGAAATTGTTAAAAATACAATGATATTAAAGTGATAAAAAATAAATGAAAATGAAGCTACGTAGAGCAAATTTTGTGGGACCTGGGTAAATGGTGCTGAGAGGGAAAACTAAATACATAAAATAGAAAACAGGAAGCTGGGCATGACGGGCACACACCTTTAATTCCAGCACTTAGGAGGCAGAGGCAGGGGGATCTCTGTGAGTTCAAGGCCAGCCTGGTCTCCATAGCAAATCCAGGTCAGCTGTGGTTACAGGGAGAACCTGTCTCAAAAAAAGAACCACAACAACAAAAAAAATATCAGGAAAAGTTTTAAATCAGTACCATAAGCATACATGCTAAAAGTTTGCCAAGATAAAAAGAACAAAGAACAACAAAAAACAGTGAAGAGTAGAAATATATTAAATTGAAAATAGAAAAATAACAATGAAACAGGCAACCATTTTTTTTCATTGGTATATACTTATTGTACATGGTACTTGGTTACATGGGGACATTTTCATACATACATAAATATACTTTACCATATTTCTCCCATACCCCTTCCACTTTCCTTTCTCCCTCCTCTACCTCCCATTAGTTACCTTTCTTCCCCTAGACAGTTTTGCTTTTAAGTTCCTATCATAGTCATACATGGCTTTATATTTCTAAATAAAATATAGAAATCACAAATGAGAGAAAATAAGATATTTGTCTTTCTGCAACAAATTTAATTTACTTAATATAATTATCTCCTGCTGCATCCATTTTCCTGCAAATGATATAACTTCATTCTGTCTGGCAGAAAAAAATCCTATTCTGTATAGATACTACATTTTCCTTATCCATTTCTCTGTTGTTGGATACCTAGGTTGGTTCTATATTTTATCTATTATAATAAAGAGTGCTTCAATAAACATTTATGTGCAAGTTATTTCTATGATATAACTTGAAATCCTTTAGGTACATACTCAGGAGTTGTATAGCTGGGTCTATGGTAGATCTCTAGTTTTTTGGAAACCTTCATACTGACTTGCACAAAGGTTAGACTAGTTTATATTTTCAACAGCAGTGTGGAAGTGTTTCCTTTTGTGGACATCCTCACCAGCATTTCTTTTCATTTGTATTCTTATTTATTCATTCATTCATTGATATGTGTATGAGTGTTTTGCCTGCATGTATGTAAAAGCACTCATGTCATGCAAAGCTCCTGTAGGCCAGAAGAGGGTGTCAGATTCCCTGTAACTGGAGTTATGGCTGGTTGTTAGCTGCCATGTGGGTGCTGGGAATCGAACCCTGGTCCTCTGGAAAAAGTCAGTGCTCTTAACCACTGAGCTATCTCTGAAGTTCCTTAATTTGTATTCTTAATAGCTACCATTCAACTGGTCTAAGATAGAATTTCAATATTGGCTTCATTTACACATCCATAAGGATATTGATCATTCCAAAGGATACTGATTATTTCTTCATGTTTATTGGCCATCTCTACTTCAGGTTTTGAGAACTGTTTGTTCATTGTATTACCTAATTTATTGATTGAATTATTGACATTTTTACATTTATTTATTTATTTATTTATTTGTTTATTTGGTGTATGTGGGTATGTGGGGGCGGCACACACATGCCATGGCTTGTAGATAGAAGCTAAAGGACAACTTACAGGAGTAAGTTTCTTCCTTCCACCATGAGTCCCATGGATTGAACTCAAGTTGTCAGGCTTAACAAGAAGCACATTTACCTGCTGAGTTACCTTGCTGGCCCTGAATTTTAGTTATTTAGGTTTTTTTTTTTTTAGTACCTTGTATATTTTAGATATCAATCCTCTGTCAGATGCATACTTTGCAGAATTTTCTTCCATTCTGTGGGCTGTCTTGTCACTCAATTTATTGTTTCCTTTGTTATGCTGAAGCTTTTAATTTCATGAAGTCTCATTTGTCAATCCTTGACATTATTTCTTCTTTAAAAACATTTTATTTATATTTATTTTTTATGTGTATGAGTGTATTGCCTGCATGGAGGTAGGTGCACTCATGTTGTGCAATGCCTGAAGAAGTCAGAAGAGGATGTCAGATCCCCTGGAATTGAAGTTATGAACAGTTGTTAACTGCAATGTTGGTGCTGGGAACTGAACCTGTGTCCTCTGCAAGAGCAATCCAGTGCTCTTAACTGCTAAGCAACTGGAGTCCTACTCATAAAACCCTTGCTTATGCCTATATCTTAAATATCCTTATTTTTTTCCTATAACAGTTTCAGTTTCAGGTACTGAATTAAAGTCTTTGATCTATTTGGAGTTAATTTTTGTGCAAGTTAAAAAGATAGGATTTTAGTTTCATTATTCAACATGTGGATACCTAATTTTCCTATTACTATTTCTTGAAGTGTTTGACTTTTCTCTAAGGTATATTTTCAGTATCTTTGTCAAAAATTCAGGTGGCTGTAGCTGCATGGGTTTATATCTGGGTCATTTATTCTACTCCATTGACCTACATGTCTCTTTTGTGCCAGGACCATGCGATTTTTGTTACTATAAAGAGCCAACTCTTTAAAATGACCAAGAAAGCTGACAAGCCTTTAATAAGGCTGACAAAGCAAAAGAGAAAATAAATGCACATTACCAGTATTACTAGTATCAGGAGTGAAACAGGAGACACCATTCCACGTCTTACAGACATATACCCTGCAGGATAATAAAGGAATGCTACAATTTTATGCATACATTTGACTATGTAGATTCAATGAACCAATTCATTAAAAAACATAAATTAATACCACTTCTCTTTATGTGAAATGGACCATATAGCAGTATAAATATAAGAAAATTTAATTTGTAATTTTAGGACACTCCCCAAACAGAAATCTCTGTCCAGACAATTTCACTGAACTATTCTGCAAAACATTTATCAAAGATCAAACCAATTTTACACATTTCTCCAGAAAATAGAAGAGAGCAAGACATTTCCTAAATCATTTTATTTATTTTTAAAAATATTTTATTTATTATTTTTATTTTTTATATGTATGAGAGGATTGCCTGCATGTATGTGAGTGCACCCATGTTGTACAATGCCGTGGAGGTCAGAAGAGAGCTCCGGATTCCCCTGGAACTGCCATGTGGGTGCTGGGAACGAACCCGGGTCCTCCGCAACAGCAGTCAGTGCTCTTAACCACTGAGTCATCTCTCCAGCCCCACCTAAATAATTTTATAAGCAAGCAGACTTTATTCCAGGAACACAGGGTGAAAAAAACCTAGGCGCCATGAGGCCACCTGATAGGAATGCCTGACAAGAGGTCAAGCATTAAGAAACTAGCTTATCAGAAAAACAGGATGTAGTGGTCAAGCCATCTGCATCTGGCAATCCCCGGGGCTCGATACCAGGAAATCAGGAAATAACATCTGTACC
>NW_008330298.1:2650412-2666444 GCF_000622305.1 Nannospalax galili
GAAAGAAAGAAAGAAAGAAAGAAAGAAAGAAAGAAAGAAAGAAAGAAAGAAAGAAAGAAAGAAAGAAAGAAAGAAAGAAAGAAGAGAAGAAAGAGAGAGTGAGAAAGAAGGAAAGACGAGAGGGCCTGATTTGTAGGCTTCTACTGCTTTTCCTTAGCTGGACCTGCTTTCCAGGCACAATATCCAGTGCTCCTGAACTATTAGAACGTCATCTAAAAAAAGAATCATTGTCAAATCAAAAGCCCACAAGGAAAGTACAGTACTAGACAAATTAAAAAATCAATCCCCTCTTAAATGCCAATCATCTTAAGAAGTAAAAGATCATTGACAGCAGTTTGTGCAATAATTTATTAATTACTTTGGATATGAGCAGAAAGAAAAAGAAAATTAAAAAGTGAAATAAGAGAAAAAAGTCAACAGTACAATACAAAACCAAAATATACAAACGAAAAAACTCAGTAAGAGTAGTGATTATTATTGAGTTGACAGAGAGAAAGTGCAGGAAAGAAATGTAATGT
This sequence comes from Nannospalax galili, assembly GCF_000622305.1. Classification (NCBI taxonomy): domain Eukaryota; kingdom Metazoa; phylum Chordata; class Mammalia; order Rodentia; family Spalacidae; genus Nannospalax; species Nannospalax galili. The sequence goes on from NW_008330298.1 coordinate 2,650,931, forward strand.
AGAAGAGGGAATGGTGGAGGTGAAGTTTGTGAGGCAGTCTTGACTGAAGGTGACTGAAAAGGGAGTGGTAATGAAATATAGCCAAATGATGTCTGTCATACCCTGCTCTCCAGAGGGTGACATAGAGAGATATTGCCAATCTGATCAGCCTCTGCTCTTTGGGACAGGAAAATAGAAAAGGAAATAGTATCAAAAAGGAGGAGGAAGAGGAGGAGGAGGAGGAGGAGAAAAAAAAATAAGATGTGGATATTGAATATGAAAGCAGACTAACCTGGTTTGCTGAATTCCGTCTTGAGTCACAGAGTTCTGCTGTTCAGTGTGTGAGGCCTGTGCACTGTCGCTGGGTCTCTAGACTGGCCCACTGCTTCATTCTCCTGGAAGTATAGCTTTTCTTAGTAAACTGTCTGTGCTTCTGTTGCAACTGTATGTCTCTGTTCAATCCTTGTTCAGGAACACAGTGAAAAACCTAGGTGCCATGAGGCCACCTGATAGGAATGCCTGACAAGAGGTCAAGCATTAAGAAACTAGCTTATCAGAAAAACAGGACGTAGTGGTCAAGCCATCTGCATCTGGCAATCCCTGGGGCTCGCTACCAGGAAATCAGGAGAAAACCCTCTGTGTCCCTGAGGTCACCTCCCATTTAGCAATCCCACTTCCCCTTAGCCCCGACCCTTACCCCATATTTCTGTGTGCTTTTGAAATTACTCTGTGTGTTTTTGAATTAACCAATAACCGCGCTTCTGCTTCTGTACCCTGCTTCTGCTCTATAAAAGTGCCAAGCCCCAGCCTGTAGGCGCGCAAGTCCTCCGAGGAGACTTTGTGCCCACAGGTACCTGTGTACTAAATAAACCTCTTGCTGTTGCAACCCGAAGGCTGACTTGTCCTCAGTGGTCTCACTCTTACAAAGGTTGTTTCACTATTCAAAATTTAAGCAACACAATTTACCATATTAACAAAATAAAGAAAAAATTCATATAATCTTATGAATCAAAGCTGAAATTAATTTGGCTAAAGTTAACACCCATGAAATAGAGGGAAATTTTATCAACAAGGGTAACATCTTGATTTTTTTTAAAAATCTATAAAAATCCTAGAGCTAACATCATATTTAATGATGAAAAAATAGATTGTTTGATCTAAAGATCAAAAACAAGGCAAAGATATCTCCTCTCAACACTCGTTCATAATACTAAAAATTCTAGCCAGTGCAATGCTGTGATTTGGGTATGATTTATCCCCAAAGACTCCTGTATTGGAAGCACCATGGGAGGGGAGGTGATGTTGGGAGGTGGTATGAAACTTTAAGAAGTGGGATCTAATGAGGGTATTTCCCTTAGAAAGGATTAAAACAGTTCTCAAGAGACCTCTGATTTAGTTTTCCCAGAAACGTTATTTTAAAAACAAAGCCTAAGCCCCTTCTAGTTCTCAGGGCATGAGGGATGGTTCAGTTCACAAAGCACTTTTGGCATGCAAATACAAGGAGCTGAATTAAATCCCCCAGAATTTACATTAAAAAAAGCCAGGCAAGTTTGCACATATTTGTGATTCCAGTGCTAGGAAGACGGAGACAGGAGGATCCCTGGGGTTCACTGACAAGATAGTCTAATCTAACTGGTGAGTTCCAGGCCAATGAGAGATGCTGTCCCAAAGGAGGTGAATGGCATTCCAGAAGATAACACAGAAGGTTGTCTGTCCTCAGGCCTCCATAAACATGCACACATACAGTCACAAAGACACAGACACAGACACATGTAGACAGACAGACAGACACACACACACACACACACACACACACACAAAGACATTAAACATAAAAAAAATTAGTAAATGATGGAAAGAAGTGACATTTCGCCAAAGATAATATACAAACACATAGCAATATTTAACCTCCTTAACTATTAGGGAAATGTAAATCAATATCACATAAGATATTATTATAATTTGTCAGAATGGCTAAAATAAAATAATTACAATGCCCAAAATATTAGCAAGGATGTGAAGAAACTATCACTCATACATTGCTGATATGCAATGTATACTAGAGCACTCTGGAAAACAGTGCATCACTTTTTTTTTAACCTGAGCATGCAACTATTATATGATCCATAAATTGTATTCCTGAGCATCTATAACAGAAGTAAAAACCTGTTTGCACAAATGCCTTTATATAAATGTGAATAGCAGTATTATTCATAATAGTCAAAACTAGAAAAGAAAACTCAATGACTTCCAATGGTGAATGGTTAAGCAAAATGGTACATTCATACCATTTAATACAATACTACTTAACTACAGAAAGAAATAAACACTACCTCTTGTTTCTGAAAATGGCCACTACCCAAAACAAACTAAAAATAAAATTTTGGGAAGAATATAAAGAATTACAACCTTTAGGACCATTTGTGAGGCCATAAAATGATGCTGCAGTTATGGAAAACAAGATGGCAATACCTCAAAAAAAATAAAACACCTAAAAAGTACTGCAATATGATCCAACAAGCATTCTGGGTATACATACAGAAGAATAGAAAATGGGTCTTAGAGAAATATTTACACATCCATGTTCATTGCAGTACTGTTCATAATAGCCAAAAGTATAAGTAACTCAAATGTCCATCTACAGATAAACAAAATGTGACATATGCATAAATGGAATATTAATCCATTTTTTAAAGGAAAGAAATTTGGTCACATGCTATTATGTGGGTGAATATTAAGGACACTACACTAAATGAAATAAAGCAGTTTCCAAAATATAAATACTGCATGATTCCACTTATATGAGGTATCTAAAGTAGTCAAATTAATACAAATAGAAAATTGGATAGTGGTTATTAGGAACTGGGGTTGGAATTGGGCATTAAGAATGAGTAAAGATTACTTTCTTAAGATGAAAAGGGGTTCTAGACACTGACTTCACAATAATGTACATGTACTCAACACTCCTCAACTGCACACTAAAATTTCTAAGATGGTAAATATGATGTGTTATACATATATATAATAATTAAAAATAAAAATGAAAAAATTCAACAGTATACCATAAATTTACTGTACAAACACAGCAGTTATTGTGAACAACTACATTGCATAATATTAATCATGTTAAGAAAAAACATTAAATTTACTAAATGTGTACATTTAAAATATGCCACAGAGGCTGGAGAGATGGCTCAGTGGTTAAGAGGACCCAGGTACGACCCCCAGCACCTACATGGTGGCTAACAAACATCTGTAACTCCAGTATCAGGGATCCCATACCCTCTTCTGACCTCCACAGGCATTGCACAACATAGGTGCACATACATACATGTAGGCAAGACACTCATAAACATAAAATAAAAATAATAAATAAAATATCTAAATAAAACACAAATTTAACTGTTTGGTATTTCATTTTTAATATATCTTTGACATTATGCCAATTTTAAAAAACATAGGTATAACTAAAATTGAACTTCCTTGACAAATATTTAACTGTACTTAGTGACTGGTAAGTGGAAGGAGCCCTTCCAGATGCATCTTGGAGAGGCAGACTATCTGATAATGCCCACTACTCTATATCACATACTCTGACCATATTCCAAAGCTCAAAGGACAGGATTCCTAACATTATCTTGAACAAAACTTCCATATTCTTAAAGAACATCCTATTCCTCAACTGTTAGAGTATTATCCCTGGGTAAACCCAGACATTTCATTTTAGAAAGCCTAATAGTAAAAATGATATTCAGCTATGGCTGAAACATTTTCAAGAAGCTGAATAAAGTGTCAATTATTTTACAGTAGAAATCTCCCTACACTATTAAGGACACTAACCAATTTCTGGAGTTCCCCCAGTTTTCCACCCCAATAACCCTTCTGACAGACCTTTTAGAGAAGAAGGAAGGCCGGTTATTTTAGCCCAGGCACTAACATGTTATTCACACTTAGGAAAATCAAGAATTCTCAGGGCTAAATGAAAATGTAAATGGTAGCACTGGAAAACTGGTGGCATGTAGCACCACAAGATCTACTTCAACAAATATCCCCCTAGTTACTTTGAAAAAGTTGATAGGAGGCATGACCACTCAAAAAGAAACCAGAGCTTCTGCCTAGCTCTCAATCTCAATATATTATAAAAGGTGGTCAGTGAACAGACATGAATAAATGCTGCCAAAACAAGGACATCCTATCACCAATGTGGCATGAATGGGCTACTATAAAATTTGGGGGAAAAGAAAACTGCCAAAATAGTCTGTCACTGTAAAGGTCAAATTCTTTGTCAGAAGTACAGAGGTAAAGATTTAGGGTGTTGGGTATAGGAGATTATGTCCTAGTGGCTTGAAGAAATACAGGAGGTTCGTTGAAGTCTCATAAATGCTTAAAGGGAAAAGAGGAAGAAGACAAAAAAGAAGAAAGTCTGTACCCTTTCCCTGTCTGCAGTCATACCATGCCAGCAAATGAAATCTCCATTTACTCCTGCTTTTATTCTTGCCTACCTTACCCAAACATACTCCTAAGTGAGTAAAACCAAACTCTAACTCTTCAGAAAGAATCATTTAATCATGTTTCCTCTAAATATATTACCTTACTCCTGCACCTACTTTTTAAGAACCCTGGCTTATGCTGAAATACACAGTGTTGGGAGAGTAATTATAGTCTTCTAGGTAAAGACATACTACTTAAAAGTCCTTTTAAGTTCCTGTGATAAGTCAGATACCACTGGCTAAAGTTACTAGGCAAATTAGAAAACTTAGTTTTTGACAAACAGAAATAGTATTGGTAGAGATATTTAAGTTCCACATTCAATATAGATGAGATCAATAAACGGGTGCTCTATATATCATTCAAAATGCCAAAAAATATTAGACACTTTCCCATCCCAAGATATCTTGTGCTGGATAGCTTCAATTGTCAACCTGACACATCTGGGAAGAGGGAACCTCAGTTGGGGAATTTCCTGTATCAGCCTGCCTTGTGGGGAAGTCTGTGAGGCACTTTCTAGATTGTTGAGTGATTTGGGAACCCCCCCTCCCCGGTCCCACACTGTGGGTGTTGCTACCCCTGGGCAGGTGTTCATAGGGTGAATAAGAAAGCAGGCTGAGCATAGGCCAGAGGAGCCAGAGGCCAGAGGAGCAAGCCACTAAGCAGAGTTCTTTCATGGGCTGTGCTTCATCTCCTACCTCCAGGTTTCTGCCCTGAGTTCCCTCAGTGATAATCTGTTACCTGGGAGATGTAAGATAAACCCTTTCTTTCCAAAGTTGGTTTTGTTCAGTGCTTTTATCACAGCAATATAAAGTAACTAAGACAGATTCTATTGCCTAAAAAATTATATCTACCTAGCATCAGATACGTTAATAATCTAATTCAGATCAAAAAAGCAGTAAGTAAAATATGCATAGCTGAGGTCCAGGACATCCTTAATTGAGAGAGAAAAGAGAATAAGATCATTGATAGTCTTCCAAAGGGTCTTCCATTTGTCTAATGAGAGATCAACACATAGGCTATGCACTTCTGCCACAGGCAACTCTCAGTTGTCTTAAAAAATATTTTCCCAAATGCCCAGACTCACATTTTTGAAACACATAATAAGAATGAGGATAAACAAGCACTGAATACTGTTTATATGCAACAAACCATGTAGGAGGGTGCATATGCAGTGATGAATCAATCATAGTTCTGGTTCTGTCAAAGTTTAGAGTGCAATGCAGGTAGACATACTAAACATATAATTACAATTAACTTGATCATACTGCTGTAATTAGAAAAGCACAGGATAGACCTAGAAGCCCAAATGGGTTACTTCATTATGTAGCTGAGGCTGGCCTTGAACTCCTGACCCTCCTACCTCTGCCTCCTGAATGCTGGGATTACAAGCATGTACCACCATGTCTGATTACCTTAGAAATTTCCAAGTATAAAATATACTGAATTTATTCCTCCTCTTTAACTGAAATTTTGTTTCCTTTGACTAACTTCTCCTCAACCTCCTCCTTCCACTCACACAGTATGGGAAATTTCAAGACATTAACATATATCAATTTCTTGAAGCCATCAGTCAGCACCAGCACAACACTGTGTGACATACCTGCATGCACTGTGTGACATACATACATCCTTAGAAGAGATTCTTTTTTTAATATTTCATTTATTATTTTTATTTTATGTGTACAAGTGTATTACCTGCATGTATATAAGTGCACCCATGTCCTGCAATGCCTGCAGACGTCAAAAGAGGGCATCAGATCCATCTGGAACTGGAGTTATGGATGGTTCTTAGCCATCATGTGGGTGCTGGGAACCGAACCCAGGTCATCTGCAAGAGCAACCAGTGCTCTTAACTGCTGAGCCATCTCTTCAGCCCCTCTTTTTTTTGGAAATTTTTAATTGAATTTTTGTGTATTTCATACAGAAAATCTCAGTCTTAATCATCTTTATAACCCCTCCCCGACTGGCACCTGCCCATAACTCCCCCCACTGGAATTCATATATTTTGTCCTTTGTGTTAAGGCCTACTGTGTCAAGTTAGTGTCCCCATACATTCTTCAATGCAAGTTCATCTACTGAGGTCTAGTCAGCCTATCTAGAGTCCCTCCGTTTAAGATCAGCTCTGGGGCTGGAGAGATGGCTCAGCGGTTAAGAGCACATGGTGGCTACCAACAGTCCTTAACTCCAGTTCCAGGGGAATCTGAAGCTCTCTTCTGACCTCCGCAGAATTGCATGACACAGGTGCACTCACATACATGCAAGCAATACACTCATACACATAAAATAAAAATAATAAAGAAAATATTTTTTAAAAAAAGATCAGCTCTTCCTCACCCAGCGGTAATCAGTTGCCAATATTTCTTCAGCTAAGATTGAGGTCTGCTGCCCATTTCTACAGTTCTTTGCTGGATTTTTGTCTGCTTGAGTTTACATTAGTCTTATGCATGCTGATACCATTGTTGTAGGTTTATATAAGGCCCCAGGAGCTTGTAGGATTCAAGCACTCATAGAAGCTGAAGACAGGCTGTGCCTAGAGACTCTTCCTCTGGGAGCCTTAATTTAAATAATACCAGTCTTGCCCTTTCTTACTACAGTAATATGAGGGGCTGAAGTGAGGGATCACCTCTTAAGAATACATATTGCTATCACAGAAGGCTTGAGTTCAGTTCCCAGAAACCATGTTGGGTAGCTCAAAACCATCTGCAACTCCAGCTCCAGGGGATCGGACACCCTCTTCTGGACTCCACAGACGCCTGCACTCACATGTACATACCCACACACAGATACACACACATTTAATTTTTTAGCGGGGGGTTCTTTTTGAGACAGGGTATCCCTGTAACCCCAGCTGGCCAGGAACTTGCTTTGTAGACCAGGCTGGCCTTGAACTCACAGAGATCCGCCTACCTCTGCCTCCTGAGTGCTGGGATTAAAAGCATGTACCAACATGCCTGACTGACACTTAATTTTTTTAAATAATGAAAACAAATCTTAAAAAATATAATAGGTGCTTCTTATTCAAATTTTCAAAATTAAATAATAAATTCTCCATAGATGGTTAATATGTTAAGGAAAAAAGAAACAAATGTTTTAAGCAAATGGCAAGACAGTGATTGTCTTCTGATAGTGAGGGAAGGGGAAGTGATTAAAAAGAAACATGTAGGGGCTGGAGAGAGGCTCAGCAGTTAAAATCACTGGCTGCTTTTGCAGAGGACACAGGTTTGAATCCCAGGACCCACATGGCAGCTAACAACTGTCCGTAACTCTGTAACTCTGATGCCCTCTTCTGACCTACGCAGGCACTGCATGACATGGATACACTTACATACATGCAGACGATACACTCATACACATAAAAATAATAAAATAGTTTTTAAAAGAAACATGGAGAGGACTTCAAAAATATTTTTTGAGATGCCTAAGCTGTGTGTAGTGGTTCACACATGTAATCTCAGCACTCAGAAGGCTGAGATGGGGGAATGCCAGAAGTGTGAGGCCAGCCTGGGATATAGTGTAAGACCCTGTCTGAAAACACAAAAAAAGAAGAAAGAAGAAAAAAGAAAGGAAGGAAGGAAGGAAGGAAGGAAGGAAGGGAAGGAGAGAGAGAAGAAAGAAAAGGGCATTTTCCTATTTCTTTAGCTGGATGATAAGCAATTTTCTATTGCCTATGCTATTTTTGTTAGATAAGTTTAATAGTTTAAAATATTTAAGTAAAATAAAGCAGAAATAAGAAATCCCTTACATGAAAAATAAAATACAATAGAATATTTTATATAATCTTCTATTGGAAGGTCCCCATCAAAACACCAAACACCAAATACCCCCTCCCAATGGACAGATTGAACAAAAATCCTGTTTTAAAATACCTATCAAGATTGAGGCAGGAGTGTGTCAATTTCCAGGATAGCCTGGACTACATAGTGAGAACCTGTCTTGAAATAGTATTTAAAAACACTTATAAAGCAAAAGATACCAAGCAAAATTAAGAGAAAGATTTCTGTGATATGAGAAAAGGAATATTTCTTTAAATATGTGAAAAGCACCCCCTCCCTATAAGTCAATGAGGAAAAGATAACTCATCATAAAAAAATCAGTAAAGAATATCTTCAAGTTCTGGAAAATGACAAAGAGCAATGACAGTAACCTGTAAGTTTGGAGGGGTGGTCTATGGGACTCCACTGACCAAATAATTTAAAAAGATGTAAGCCCATACCTGGCATAGGGTTTTGATTTGATAGCCTATGGAATCTGGGAGAGGTACTGTATTCCTATTGTGGGGTAACTCCATTTAAACACCTTTTATATATGGGTATGTATATATTTTATAAAACTTCTATAGTGGTGGGGTTCCATATGACTTTTTCAAAGGTCTTTAGTGTTAGTTATCCCTCTCCATACTCCGTCTTCTACCCTGTCCCCTAATTCTACACCACATTGAACCCTTCATGTTTCGTTATTACCATTTACTCCTTTATAGTACCTGCATTCTCTTTCTCTTAAAATCATCCCCCATAGCCCCGTACTTTCCTGACTTATATGGGTTCTCCAAGTTAAACAAATACATCTAAAGATTCAAAGCTAGCATCCACCTATAAGAGAGAACATGTGACATTTGTTTTTCTGGGTCTGGGTTATCTCACTCAGAATTATTATTTCCAACTCTGTCCATCCATAGCTTCATTTTTCTTCATAGGTGAGTCATATTTCATTGTTTATATGTATCATATTTTCATATCCATTCAACAGTTAATGGAAATCTAAACTGTTTCCATTTCCTGGATATTGTGAATAAAGCAGCAATGAATATGGGTGAGGAAGTATCTCTGTAGTAGGGTATGAAGCCCTTTGGTAATATACCCAGAAGTGGTATAGCTGGGTCATATGGTAGATCTATTTCTAGCTTTTTCTAGAACCTCCACACTGATTTCCATAGTGGCTGGACCAGTTTATACTCCCACCAGCAGTGATCCACAACAGCATTTTTTTCATTTTAGCCATTCTGACTGGGGTAAAATGAAATCTCAAATTTGCATTTTAATTTGCATTTCCCTGATGGTTAAGAATGCTAATTAAAAAAATATTCCTTATCCATTTGTGTTTCTTCTTTTGAGAACTCTCTTTAGTTTCATACCCTGATTTTTAATTGGATTATTTGTTTTCTTGATGGGACATGGAGAAATCAAGCTGGTAACTTCATCCCTACTTACCAGCTTCATAACGCTGGACAATTCTATGCATGGTACCAAGAGAGACAAGTAATCAACAGTCTTACCCAGCTGTGAACCCTGCAAGCAGCAATAACTACTGGCCTAGCAAGATATACCTACTGGTGTAATACTGGTACAAATGTTATTCTAGTAGCCAATCACTTTCTGATTGGATTTAAGGTCCACTCTGATAAGACAGAACTCATGCCTGGTACCATTAACTGTGCCAAAAACTATGGCTAGCTAGGTCATAGGCCCTAAGGGAGAACCTAATACTATTATTCTGCTAAAGGAACATACTAATAAACTGTTCCATATGTTGTTAGCTTTATATCCATATATTAGCACATCTCTTAACATTCATCAGAGAAGTTTTATTTTGTAGTAGATAGAAATTAATACAGAGACCCACACCGACCAATGTGTAGAGATAGGGAGACTGTGGAGAGTACAGTCATAAATCAGACATTCTTATCATACTCTTTTCCCATAAGACTCAGGAATTATTTCAAAAGGGGAGGCAGAAATATTGTAAGAGCCAGAGGTAATGGACATCTTCAGTAAAATAATGTTTGCCTGAAAATGGCAGGGCTATTGCACATATGAACTCACAATAGCAATGACTACATGTACAAAATCTGCACAAGATCAAGGCAATCCAAGATTCCAGCATGAACGGGGGAGGAGCTCATGAAGTTCCACCACCAGATGAGAAGCTATTGGCAATGGATGGCTCTGAGGGAGAGTCAGTTTTCTTCAGGGACATGGTCCCTGAGAGGATACTCATGCTCCAGCAGATGGTCCTATACCAATACACATACAGGCAGCCCTCAATGGACTTGGTGGGTTTAAAAATAGAGTACATGGAGTTGGAAGGGAAAAGTGATAGGGGAATAGGGGAGGAATTGGAGGGGAAGAAATGGGGATGGATTTGATCAAAATAGATTGTATGCATGTATGAAATTCTCAAACAATAAAAAATGTAATTAAAATTTAAATGTAATTTTTAAAAATACACAAAATATATATACTTTATGCATTTAAATAACAGACTATCAATGTACAGAGCTTATTGTGGCTATGCACACATGCAATCCCAACTACTAGGAAGCCCAAGACAGGACTGAAAGTTCAGGGCCAGCCTGGGAAATATCCAAGACACAGTCTTGGGGTGGGCATGGGAAGTAATAACATTCCAAGAAAAATTATAACCAGAAAGCATATAAAAATATCTACTCTAACTAATCTTTAGTCATTCATCCAGATTAATTAATAATGGATGTCATTTTTCACCTATCTGCTGGAAGAGATTGAAAAAGATTGATGAAACTCAGTGAGTGATAATGTAAATAAATGGGTTTTCTCAAACACCAATGGTAGGAGTATAATTGGGAGCATTGTTCTTAAAGAACAATGTGGTTGTATATCTAAGAGAATCCTAAATGTATTTTTTAATCATGCAATTCTAATGCTAGAATGCTAGTTTTCAAATACAACAGCACAGATGTACAAAGTAAAACTTAATAGCTATCAACATGAGACTGATTAAAAATGCTATATCTGCACAATTGAATTTATGCACTTGTTTAAAAAAATGGATGGACATTGAAAGATGCTTCTGGCCTATCATAATATTTTTATAAAATAACATTTATGATCAATACTTATTTTATTTATGAAAAATATATGCATATAAAAGCATAAAAATATTTTGAAGGAAACTCACTAAACTACTCACAATTATTTCTTTAGGAGGAAACTGACTTAAAGACAATTGCAGCATTTAATTTCTATACTATTTAATCTTTATCATCACATACCTGATGTTTTCTTATGCCATTATAATATAATGTTAATGTTTATGTAGTTGGGAGGAATTTTTACCAAAAGGATATTTAATAATGTACAATTTAGCATAGGTTTCATTGAGAATTCCTTTATCTAAATTACTTCTGTCAAAACAACCTATGGATAATATAGGATCACAATCACAAAATTATGTATCTCTGACTTTTATCCCATCTGCTTTGTAGAAGTTATAAATAGTCCTTATGTTTTTCTTGAATATTTCTGAAAATAAGCATTCAGAGGCTATCTCACATGGGCTCTGAAAATGAGCCTGTTTGGCTGCCATGTAGTATCAGCCAATTTCTTCCGGAAATTATGTCATCACCAAATGTGGCAAGAATCTCAGCAATGCCTATGAAGGTTCCATGGAGTTATGTCTATATTGACAATACTGATGCCATTTGTCAAAGACACTGAAGATATATACCCCTGCTAACAAAGCTACTGCCTTGAACAATGGCACTGTCAATATTCTTACTGCCTCACCAATACCTATCTTTCCCTCACCTCTAAAAGACATATGGAAGGTAGGCATTGTGGTGCATTTCTATAATTCCAGCACTTATGAAGTGTAGGCAGGAGGACCAGGAATTCAATTTCAAGTTCATCCTTAGCTACACAGTCAATCTGAGGCCATTCTGGCAATACGAGACCCTGTCTCAAAAAAATGATCGATGAGGGCTGGAAAGATGGCTCAGCAGTTGAGAGCACTGGCTGCTCTTGCAATGAACCCAGGTTTGATTCCCAGCACCCGCATGGCAGCCAACAACTGTCTGTAACTCCAGTTCCAGGGGAATCCAATATCTTCCTTTGACCTCCACAGGCATTACATGACATGGGTGCACTCATATACATGCAGGCAATGCATTCATACACATAAAAAATAAACATTTAAAAATTTTAAAACATGATAGGTGATAGATAGATAGGATAAAATGCCTATGGGTCAGCATCTAAATATACTTCAAATAGATCAACTTCTTCCTGAGGTCACTATTAACCATCTTGGTCCAAGTCACTACTATATCTCATTTGTGCTCTCACAAACACCCTACTGTTTGGTCTTCTAATTTCCATTTTTATAACACCTGATTCATCGTTTTTCTTTTAAAGTTTTTAGGTTAGCATACAAAGTTGGGCTTCCTCATGACATATGTGTCATTATACTTTGTTTTCATCACTTGCTCTCCTCCACTGTTCTCTCATATTCCTCCTCCTCTCTGCCTAGTTCCCTATCCTCCCTCAGTTATTTATCCCATGTATTCCATTATCATCTCAGTTTCCCACCTCCTTTGAGATCTTTTCCTCCCCTCTCATGTTCTCATTTCTAGATTTGTTACCTACATAAGGCATACACAATACTGCTCTCTCACACACACACGCACACACACACACACACATCTACATAAATATATAATTTTAAATCTAGATACTGCATATAAGAGAAAAACAATGTGGTATTTGTCTTTCTAAGTCTGGCTTATTTCGCTCAACATAATTATCTGCAGTTGCATTCATTTTCTTGCAAATATCATGATTTCATTTTTATTCATGGCTGTATAAAATTGCATTGTGTATATGCCACATTCTCTTTATCCATTCATCTTTTGACAGACATATAAGCTGGTTCCATTTCCTGAATATTGGAAATAGTGCAGCAGTCAACATAGATAAATAAGTATTTAATTTTTCCATGACAATAATATGAATTTTCACTCAAAGTAGATATTAGACCTTATAATTTCCCTGTTAAAAACCAGTCAGTTAAGGCTCCTTACCTTGATTTTACAGGCTGTATATGATCAGACCATATCTCCGCTAGAACTTCTTGTATCATGCTTTCTCCAGTCTCCTTGATGCATTCACACTGGTTTCCTTTCTATTTCTCAGATATGCCAACTATGCCTCAGCCTGAGGGTTTATTGCAGTTGCTGTTCCTTCCAGCAGACTATTATTCATCCTGTTCTTCATATTGTTCACATTTTCTTGTCATTCATGCCTTACCTTAAATACTACTTCAGGAGAGAACTAACTTCTGTGACCTACCAATCCAAATGAACAACCAATTATTCTCCATTATATTTTAAACTATTTAAAACTGCACATTTATCAATGCCTTGTATTTTTTTTCAAGACAGGGTCTCACTGTAACCCCAGCTGGCCTGGAACTCACTATGTAGATCAGGCTGGCCCCGAACTCACAAAGATCTGCCTGCTTCTACCTCCCAAGTGCTAGGATTAAAGGCGTGCACCACCATGACTGGCCACTGCCTTGTATTTTATTTGCTCATTTCCAACCAGTAGAATTTGTGATCGTAGTCATTCCTGTTGGTTGATCTATCCTTAGTAAATAGGCTAACACCTGTATAGCAGGCCTCTCAATAAAACTGTGATGTATTAAGAGGTCACGAGCACTAACATGGCCAGAGTTGTTGCCAATGCAAAACTGTTGGCTGCTTGTGCTTTTAGTGACCTACTGGGTTTACAGTGATATTTAAGCTTGTACTCTCTTCTTCTGGCTCCTTCTACCTAGGTCTTGGTCATAGTAATTGAAGTGTGGCCTCATGTCCTACTCTCAGAAGTTGAGCCTAGTTGTTTGCTTGCTAGACATATGCTTCCTTGAGCATGCTTCCCTGCTACACTGGCCAGTAGTAATGGCTCATACCTGTCTATCTATGGGCTCTCATCTTCTAGAGTATCAATGCTTAAAGTTGGCTATGCAAAGAATTAACTACGGAAATGTAATAAATATTAATGTCTGGCCAGGTCCCACCCTCAGAGGTTCTGGTCTGAGATGCATCCTGAGCACTGGGATTCTTTAGCACTTCAAGGCTGACAACCACTGCTTTAGAATACAATTTTTCACAGGAGATTCCATGATTCCTTGTTATGGATCCCTGGTAGGTCAATTCAAGTCCTTTCGAATCTCTCTGAATTATTATCAGCAACAAATTTAGACTTAAGCTGAGATCTTTGATGCATGGATATGCTGCCACTTCTCACCAATGCTGAACTATTAATACAATAATATTTATATTTTGATCAAACCCTGAATATATATTTCTTGAGTACATCACCTGAGTTGAGGCTCTTTTAGAAATGTAGTATGTATTTATTGTCACAAGAGCGCTGTCAGGTAAGGTAAGCAAAAGAGGAAGAAAGGATCTTCTCAAACTTTCAAAGACTCTATTTACTCACACAATTAGCATCACTTTGATGAATACAAATCTAAATTCTCATCTGAATCCTGTCTGCTTTTCAATTGCCCAGCCCTGTATATTCATCAAAGCAAGTCCTAATCATTTCTTTATGACTATCTATTACCTCACATTTAACAAAATGCTAAAATTAAGCACTTGCCTCCCTAAACCGACTTGCCTTTGAGAGTTCTACTTCTATGCATGTGTTTTTACTCTCTCAGTTACTCAAATGGAAAACTATACAGTTCGGTACCTCTTTATTCCCACGTGCATACTCCTCCATGCTTCCAACTGAGTTTACTTTCCAAGTATTTCTGACATCTGTTTCTTCCCATTTATCCCCATTATCATGGATTAAATTAAGTCCTACAGGGTTTCTCACCTAGAAAATTGTAATAAACCCCTACAATGTTTCTCTGGTCCAGTTTGGGGCAATCAATTCGTTCTCTAACATTACCATCAAACAGATCTTTTAAAACCAAAACAGGGGGCTGGAGAGATGGCTCAGCAGTTAAGAACACTGGTTGTTCTTGCAGAAGACCCAGTTTTGAATCCTAGCACCCACATGGCAGCTAACAACTGTCTGTAACTCCAGTCCTAGGGGATCCGCCAGTCTCTTCTGTCCTCCATGGGCATTGCACAACACGAGTGCACTTACCTACATGCAGGCAATGCACGCATACACATAAAAATAAATAAAATAAAGTATTTAAAAAAATTCATTTAAATTCCAAATGCAATTATTTTAAAAAGGAGGCTAAACTTCCTTAAATATACAAGGTAATACTG
>NW_008330298.1:2666459-2672326 GCF_000622305.1 Nannospalax galili
CAGGCATGGATTATTCCTGTAATCCTAGCTTTGGGGAGGTAGAGGAAAGATCAGGAGTTTATTATCCTTGGCTATACAGTGAGTTTGAAGCCATACTGGACTACATGAAACCTTGTCTCAAAACAACAAAACCAAAATCAAACCCTCCCAAACAGCTAGTCCTGATTATGGGAGCCCTCACAGTAGCTCGGTAACAAATACATAAAGCACAAACATCTCTTCAGGTTCCTTTGAGATCTGGCTCCTGGGAAGGAGGAACACAAGTTCTAGGCCAGCTTGTCTATAGCAACATTGAGGCCAGCGTGAGTCACATAGCAAGATCTTGTCTCAAAAAGAAACAGTAAAAAACTTTAAAAAGATTTAGTTCCTCCTTGCTTCTCCAAACATGTCTTTCCTTCTCTTGCATACTAAGATCTAACACTTTCAAATTTTCAGTTCCCCCATCTGTGCCCTTGCAAGCGCTGTTTCCTCTGCCTACAATGCCCTCCCTCTTTTTAATCTGATAAGCTACTCAGCATTCAGAAATTCAGCTAAAATGTTACCTTCTCTTTCTAGACAAAAGTAGTTCCTCTGGTGCCACGTGGGCTTAAGGATTTGAAAAGTTTTCCAGGTGGTTCTGATGTATATCCAAGGCTGAGTACGTTTACTACCATGTATCTTTAGCACTGCACTGTATCTCAACCAGTTCTCAGCATTATCTGCCCTCTCCTCTAGACTCTCAGAACTTTGAAGAAAGAAATTATGTCATACTCAAGTTTGCAATCTGTTGAAAAAATTTAATGGAAAAAATAAATTTCTAGTAATAGTTTTTTTTGTACTATGAACATATGTAGATTTCTTTTATCAAAATATGTTATAGCCATGGATGGGGGAGGGATATAAAGATAGTTACAATATTTTGTATGAAATACATAAAAATTCAATAAAAATATACAGAAATATGACATTTCTTTATGAGAATATAATTATCTTGCTAATTTAGACTAAATATTTTCACCAATAATATTGTCCTCACTGACATCAACCTCAACCTGCTCAGAGATAAGCCCACAACCATTTAAGTTTCCTTTAATAATTTAAGACCACCGTAGGTGACTTAATCTCTCCAGAAGATATTTATACCTTTAGTCAATCATATTTCCTAGAGATATATTTACTGGTGGTATGCAGCAACATTCCAGGGCCTACTTATAGACACAGAGTGTAATGAAACCAACTAAATTTTTCTTTTTTAGATAGAACTTGATTCTGGGACCAAGGACAATTTGTCCCCAGAGCAGCCTCCCTGGATGGCTTCATTACAGCATCACATTCTTATTAACAGCTGACTAGCTAAAATGTCTTAAGGACAGCTCAGCAACCCAAGCTCAAATCGTTGAAGATATTTCTGGAATTAAAAGAGAGTTACAAGAACATGGAAATAGAGGACACCTGTTGCTGCCATTCTACAGCAAAGACGACACCAGAAAACTCAAGCCTTTATCTTAGGTGAGAATGCCTAACCACACTTTGGAGGTCTCTGAACATGGAGACATATTAAAACTTGAGTTGGGTCTGAGACATATATTCTCTAACCTGCATCCTACTTTGTTAGGTTGTCTTGCTAAAGGGCCTTCTAAACAAATTTTACCTCAATGACCTAGCCGCGTAGGATATTTATGGGCTAGGATCATTACACATTTCCAAAAGAACAGGGACCTGAATATTTAATAGGGCCATGAGCTAGCAAAAATAAAAGTGTCTTGCTACATGTAAAGTCAGATCAAGAAATGCAAGATTCAAAAAGTAATTGGAATACACACCAACAGACTTGTAGGAACATAGTTCAAAGCTATAAACACAAGGAATCTAAAGGTTGCCTCACCTCAACTGTTTGAGAATTTGTTTTAATGGCAAATATTTTTTCTATTTTCAAGACTGAAAGGACACCTCGTTCTTTATTACAGGGCTCTACTGAAGTTACAGATTCAATGAAATGGGCCTGTTCTCTCTCTGGCTAGATCTTGATTCTTTTTCTCTACCAAAAGGTTCCCTCAGTCTACTCCACAACACAAGTTCAAAACACTGAGAAGAAAATCTTGGAAAATTAGGCATATTTACAATGATGGCAGGTAGTGATGATGAATACGAACAAGTGAATCTATAAAGTAAGAAAGTTCCTTTCAGCACTCATTGTTAATTAAGGGGAGTGACACTATTTGCTAAGTGCCCAAACTTAACTCCTAGCTTTTCAAACTAATGTTCTCTACTTTTACCTTCCAGTCTCAGGCTAAAATATAGACTTTATTTCTTTTTGTTCCCTCAAAGGACAAGGACCTTTGTTATCTAGCCTTTAATAGACAGCTTTGGGTTGTTGTTTGTTTGTTTGTTTGTTTGTTTGTTTGTTGACTTGAGAATGAAAGCTCTGGCTTCCTGACTACCTCTCATCAATTACTTGGTCAGTTTCCTTCTGGCTGCTCCTTAGGATGTCCTGTTTTTCTCTATCTCCTTCTCCCTGCTTGTGATAGAGGCCCTGCTCCCAAAGTCTTCCTGGTCCTTGCTCCCAGAAGAGGCTACACCCAGAAGAGGCTGCAGTTTCCGTTTTTGGCCCCTGCACTTTGTACCAGCCATCATATGTCCTGTATCCTACTCTCACAAGCTTCCTCCCACCCCTGACACTGGCAATCCCAAATA
Source organism: Nannospalax galili (assembly GCF_000622305.1). Classification (NCBI taxonomy): domain Eukaryota; kingdom Metazoa; phylum Chordata; class Mammalia; order Rodentia; family Spalacidae; genus Nannospalax; species Nannospalax galili. Next base: position 2,669,133 of record NW_008330298.1, read on the forward strand.
TTTTGTCTCTTCTCTCTCTCTTTTTTTCCCAAAAGCACTCTTGAATTTTGGATTTGTTTTCTAAAAGTCTACCATTAGCTATCACTGAGCTGTCATGTCAGACTATCCTCTTACTTCCCTCCAGTTTAATCTTTCTCCCCACTCAGGAGTAAGCAATACACATCTTCAAAGGCACTCTCACAGCCACTAATATAGGAGACTCTTATATTTGTAGTTTAACATTGCCACTTAAACTTCCCCTCTCCAGTTTCAGTCATTTAGAGGAATAACAGCACTTCTTTATAGATACTCTGGGTGTTTGTGGCTAGAATCTACAACTCATGGTGAAGTGATAAATCCTTATGATGTAAAAATATGATTTCTAACTGGGCATGGTAGCATGAGCCTATAATCCCATCTACTTTGTGAGGAAGGAGGAGCCCAGTAGTTCAGGGCCAGTCTTAGAAACAGCAAGACTCTAAGTCTTGTGTCTGTCTGTCTGTAAAGTTACCGCCAATAAAGTTTATTTAATGACTTTCTGTGTCACACTCACTTTGGGGGAACTTCTTGAAAGGTTCATAAAGGTATCCTTATCCTTTCGATAATTTAATAGAGCTAGGCTGGGATGTGTCCCAGAAACTTTTCTAACAGGCTTTCCAAGTGAATTTATAGTTTGAATACTACTACAGTAAGAGATGCTGTTTCTGTAGCTTTATTCAGTTTAGGCATCAGGATATTGATCATAATCATTGGGCATTGCACCCTTAATAGTATGTAGTAGGTTCTTTATCTTGGTACTATATGAAGAGAGCAAAAATATCCTTTGAAAACAACTGAACATGAACAATATTAATAATAACTATATTGTCATCCCTGTGTTGCTACATAATCTCTATCTTTCAGAAAGAATAATTTATTTCAGGCAAAGTATTTATAACATAAGGCTGAGAACCTTTCTCCATCATTCTATTAGGAAAATTTTAAATATACATTGAAGTTGAAATTTTATTGTGTATAACCAAACACCAATCATATAGGTTTGGCTCTTTTATTATTTATCCACCTTTTCAATGCATTTCAAAATAAATTACAAAGCCAGGCATGGTAGCCCATGCCTTTAATCCCAGTATTTGGGAGACAGAGAGAGGCAGGAAGATCTGTGAGATTAAGGCCAGCCTTCCAGGCCAGCTGAGGCTGCAGGGAGACCCTATTTCATAAATCATATAAATGGGCTCAATGACAAGAACCACATGGTCATCTCAATAGATGCAAAGAAGGCCTTTGGTAAAATTCAACATGCATTTATGTTCAAAGTCCTAGAGGGAATTGGACTGGAGGGAATATACCTCAACATAATTAATGCCATATATGACAAACCCACAGCCAACATCATTCTAAATGGAGAAAAACTGGAAGCATTCCCATTGAAATCAGGAACTAGACAAGACTGTCCACTATCTCCACTTCTCTTTAACATAGTACTTAAAACTCTTGCAAGAGAAATAAAAAAAAATAACACAAAAGCAGGAAATTAAAGCAGTAATAATTGGAAAAGAAGAGATCAAAGTATCCCTTTTTGCAGATATGATATTATATCTAAGAGACGCCAAAAATTCCACCAAAAAACTCCTAGAAATTATTAACACGTTCAGTAAAGTGGCAGATTACAAAATTAACCTACAAAAGTCTGTAGCCTTTCTATATACCAATAACAAACAATCAGAGAAAGAGCACATGGAGGTGCATGACCATATAGAGTCCTACAGGTTCCTAGGACCCGTCTCATTCCTTGCTCCTGGATGTTCTACATCAATCCCTTATTAAATAGTTGCTTTAAAACTTACCATTGCTGGGCTGCACAGATGGCTTAGTAGTTAAGAGAGCATACTGTCCTTGCAGAGGACCAGGGTTCAGTTTCCAGCAGCCACATCAGGCAGCTAATAACCCCCTGTAACTCCAGCTAAAGTGCATGTGATTCCCTCTTCTGTCCTGTATGTATATGCCACATACATAATTAAAAGGGAAACTAGATTTTCAAAAACATTACCATTGCTTATTGTCTTACATACCAACTGCACTGAGAAAGTATGACACTTTAACAGCAGAATATTTATATTCAAAAATGTGTTTTATGGATATTTTCCCAAGTTTAGTTTCCTGGTGAATTTACTGAATAACTCCAACATCTAAAGTGTGGTACCTATAATAAGCTCAGGACTCATAGGTATGTACTATATTGGAAACAAATTTCAGGCCTTAATTTTGTAAATAAGTCTACCTTTTAATATGTTCCACTTGTTTACAAAGTAAGACTGTAAAATATTCAGTCATTACACAAAGAAACAGATAAGCCACATGCCTCTTGCTATTATTATTTTAATCAGCAACCAAAAAGTATCATCATGAATCCTTTTTGAACATTATAATTCTCTCTCCCTCTTCTCTCTCTCTCTCTCTCTCTCTCTCTCTCTCTCTCTCAGGATAGAATTGATGTGGGCTTGATCTGACAGTCTTCTTTACCTAGGATTTTCTCCGGAGCCCACTACTTAATACTCTGACTACCCCTAGAGCTCCTTGGGCCAGCAGTTTTCCAGCCCCTGTCCCACTTAAGGTAAACATTTTTCTGTCTGTTGATATCCTTTCCTTGGAAAAGTCCATCTATTATATAGTCCATGTAGACTAAGTAAAGATGATAATCATGCTAGTCTCTCCCTACTTGATGTATGGCAGAAAATGGGCTAGCCCGGGCCTGAAAAAATGACAGTTCTCTTATGACCCTAAGGGTTTCCTAAGACCAGTTGGCATCCTTTCTGAGATTACTATATAAGAAACACTCCGTAAGAGAAAGTCTTCATTCAGAATTAAAAGTTAAGGGGCTGGGGATATAGCTCAGTAGAAGTACTTACTTACCAAGCACAAAGCATTAACTTAAATTCTCAGCACCACAAAAAAAAAAAAAAAAATGAGAGTTAAAGATACTATAAGCGGAAGTTTCTTGTAGCTATGTTCATTAACTACAAGAAGGAAACTGTCAGCAATCAGAAAACTGAAGCCAAAGTACATAAAGAATCAGAGGTATGAAATGATGGACAGAAAGGAGCAATGATGTACCTTGGGCCCTGAACATATAAAATTTCATCAGTGATATACACTATACACACACAAAAAAATGAACTTCATGAAAATAGAAGCACAATTTTACTCATGTTAAATAA
>NW_008330298.1:2672401-2695974 GCF_000622305.1 Nannospalax galili
AGCGTGACAAAAGGGAGGGTAGGAAAATATGGGGGGTATATTTTGAACAAATACTATATACCTGCATGAAGACTTAAGAATAAATCCGAATTTTAAAAAGAAGTAGGTATCAAAAGGGTTGCAGTCTGTGAGTTGTTTTGAAGTTGTCTGAAAGCAAATGAAAGCTTTCACACTAGATGTGGACAAAGGGGATTTTAAACACAATGAGCTGAGGCAGGTGGTAGATAGCTGAGGAATGTGTGTTTGCATTTCATGTATTCTTTTGTGGCTTGATTTGCTTAAGTATAGTCTTCTGCTTTCACCCAACATTTCTGGTGAATGGATTTATGCATATGCAAATGTGAAATTCACCTCATGCTCTAATTATTTTCTAATGTATTAATCATGGTAGAACAAATATAATCTAACCAATTCCCTTTTAAGATAATTTCAGTTAGCTTTATTACTGAGTCCTGAACAAAAGTGCAATGCTACATAATATTCCATTATAAAATAACACATTTGAATTGCAGACTGGCTCTTCTGTGTCAATACCTTTCTAGACTTTGTACTTTCACTTCTTGTTTGCTTATGGATTGAAAACTCATTTTTATGGCCACATACACTATCATTAAAAAGATAGACTGGCAGACTGAAAAAAGATATAAAGATTCCAGAGCCAAACAGGAACTTTCTTTTTTATTATTTACTATTACAATCTATAACACAACTGATCTTTCAAGCAGATAATTTAGGGCTGAGGACTATAGAATATTATCCTGCCCCTGACAACTTCTGAACAATTTCAGAATCTTTTTCATAGATTCTAATACTTCAAAATCTCTAAAAATTCTCACATAAATAACACTATTAAATATTTTCATAGCCATATTCTATCTCTAATCACCTAATTCTTTACATATTTTTTCTGAGTTATCACCTTAGTGCTTATTTTAATAAAAGACTATGTGCATTAAAATGTGGTTCAATCGATGTTCTGACTAATTAATTTCGGGGTTGGCACAAAACTGGCCCCAAGGATACTGGCAGTTTGTATGATTCTTGTCAGGAGGAGAGAGAAAACCCATAGACAAGTTGTTCCATATGGTGTCCATGAGTTCTTCCCTATGGAGAATACAATTGTTGCTAAATAGATGAGGAGGTCAGTCAACTATAAAGATTTTTCATAAACCCACCTTAGCCTTAGGCCTGAGTAGCTCTTATAGTCATTGGGAATGAGCCAAGTGGGAAAAGGTTTTATGATTATTTTATGTATATATAAGATTGTATGGGATCATATAACCCATACAATTCATATAACCAATTAACTTTCAATTCCTACAAAATAGTATTATATGGATCAAAGTTCAGCAAATTTTTTGTGGAGATTGACACTAAATATTTCATACCTTGCAAGCCACATAATGAACATTCCAACTGCTACACTCTACCAGGAGAAGTGCTAATATATAACACATAAACAAACAGGCCAGTCTGTATACCAATGAAATGTTATTTTCAAAAACAATGTGGGCCAAAGTTTGCTGACCCCTGCTTTGAATTGGTAAGTTTTTTGTTTCTTTTCTTTTCTGTTTGTGTAATGGAATCTAAGGGCTGTCTATGAAAGAGTCAGAAAAAGAGACCTGAACTACCTGTTTCAAATAGGGCACTTTTTATTTTTATATGTGGACTTTAGTGTGAAATTAGATTTTATTAAAAGTCTCATTTTTAATGCAAAGAAAAGCTTGAAACCTACTGCTTTGAACTGAACTTAAAACGTAATGCTTTAAAACTCAAAAACAGATGTTTCAGGCAAAATAAATGCATCTTTAACATCTTTTATAAATGATGATGGTTAGTACACATGTTTTATCGTTCCCAGCAGTTAGCTTTTCCAAGTATTTTTTAAAAGCATTTATATAGACAATTCTTTTTTTTTTCTGGTCTTTTTTTTTTTTTTTTTTTTTTTTTTTTTTTTTTTTTTTTGAGCTCCTGTTCCTGTCTCAGGGAGCCCAAGAGTCTCTTGTTTTTTTTTTTTTTTTTTTTTTTTTTTTTTTTTTTGAGACAGGGTCTCCCTGTAGCCCCAGCTGACCTGCAACTCACTATGTAGACCAGGTTGGCTTTGAACTCACAGAGATCCACCTGCCTCTGCCTCGCAAGTGCTGGGACTACAGTATACAGACAATTCTTATAGCTCCAAATATGTTATCAGTATATCATCCCTATTTCTCATTTTGGCTTTTTTTCTGAATATATGTTTAACTTACCTTAGAAAGTCCAAGATGAGTGGCATGGCATATTCAAATAAAACTCCAAACTAGGACTCCTTCTAACCTTCAATGCCAGATTGTAAGCTTGTGGAAGACAGGCTCTAAGTTGTCTTCTCCATTTTTTAATTGTCCTCAGCACTTTAGAACACTACATGAAAACAAATAGTACATGTTCACTGAATTGAAAGCTCAGTTTCCACACAGAGCAACATAGCATTACAAAGGTTTTTTAATATGTAAAGTAGTTAGTTATACCTCTGCAATATACATAAATAATTTTAAGGAAAATATAAGTTCACTGTTAAATAATTGGGAAGAAAATAAATTCATGTACTTACATCTTTTAAGAAACATATATTTTATGAATATAAAATCTTTCCATAATCCATAAAGGAAAAAGCCTGTCTTCTATAGTGAGTGAAAAAAGAGTAATCAGAAATGTATTTTTATACCTAGGAAATCTTACATATTTTTATTAACTTGGGGTTTTTCTTTGTTTTTGAAATGGGTCTTATGTAGTCCAGACTGGCCCCAAACACATTACATAGCTGAGGATGACTTTGAAATCTTAATCTCCTTCCACCTCCCAAATGCTAGCATTTGCAGGCATGGACCACCACATCCAGTGTTATTAACTTATTTTAATAGACAAATAATAATTATGTATATTTGGTGTGTATAGTGTGATGTGTTGATCTATATAAACACTGTGGAAAGATTCAATAAAGCTGTATCACCTCACCAGCTTATATTTTTGTGGTAAGGATAACAAAAATTAAAACACAAAACCTAATAGTTATTAACTTTTGACAAACGTCATACTTACACAAGAATTCACACATCTCTTGTCTGAACTTTTGAAATCCACAAAATTCCTGAAACCCAGTTTTTGTTTCGTTTTAAATAAATTTATTTAACAATCAAATTATTTATCCTAAACTTATTTGGCATTAGTTAACTGAGTGAGGCTATACACATACAGTAGTATTTGTTCACCCCATATAAACTATTAAGTTCTGCTGCAAAGTATTTGATTAGGGGTTTATCCCAAACCCTCTGGAATGTTACAGGATCTACAGTAAATGGCATTTAAATTTATGCAACACTAGACCTTGCCTGGGATTGGATTGCTTCACAATACCTTTAAACCCCATTCTAGTCTCTCTGAGGCTATGTCTCTGGTCCCAATCCAGTCTCTTTTGCTGCCATCTTGAGTAACTGTTGAGGCTTCACAAACATCTCCAAGAGCCTATTGTGACGTCAGTGGAAGATATAAATGTGCCATACGATCATACTGAAAGTCAGTATTATTACTTTGATGGCTAACGAATGACTCTGTTTAAGAAAGAACATCTCAGTTTTTCAAAAGTATCTATTTTAATCACTGGACATTGGACAATCGAAGATCTGAATTAAGTTACTCTCTTGGCTTTGCAATGGTATCTACTCAATATGTATTTGCCATTTGGCTGATGTATATCTTGAACAATATGCAAGTATTTCTCTCATACCGTGGGTAACGACCGGTAAGTATGGAGAAAAAGTAACCGGAGGCCGTTACTTTTTAAAAAATTATTACTAGAGGCTCAGCACTAGCAATAAATCCACCATTGCTCTTTGGAAATAGGACATTCCCCATGTACCTCTTAGGGACCCCATCCTTAGATCGTCTGGATCATATGTAGGGAACTCAATTAGGAATCCTGCAGTCAGTGACTTAAGGCGTGGCCATCCCTACTGGCTAGAGGTAGTGGCCCTACCTGCCAAAACCCTAGGGTGGGATATTTCAGAGTTGGATAAGGCGACACAACAAATACCAACCAAAACACGCTCACGATAAACAGAAACGTCTCAAAATTATCCCTCTCAAAATGCTTCTCTTCAGAACTGCCGTTAGTAGAGTTGGTGAATAATACACTAGGCAGAACCCCACCTAAGCCGGGCGTGCACCCAGAGAGCCTTGGCATCTGGCTGCTTCTGCGCAGGTCCTAGACTCCTCCCCTCAGAAGCCTCTCCGCCTCCCTTCCCCGCTGCTTCCGGGCTCCACCGAACGCCCTCACGGCGCTTGCGCCGTTTTGATTGGCTTCTCAGGCCTAAGTAATCCAAGCATTGCCTCTCTGGGACCGCCCCCGCCACCTCTTCCCCCCGCCCCCGCTTTACCGGCCCGGCTCGAAATCTCGCGAGGGTAGGTGCGCGTCGGTATTTTGCGGGCAAGTAGCTCTCCCAACAGCTGTAATTGCTGTTGCGGGAGAAATTGGGACTGCTGTCGCCAGCACGCCCGGTGTCCCCCACAGAGAAGAGTCACAGCGTCTTCTCCGGCGCTTCTCATACACCTATCACCCGGCGAGCCGGCCACAGTCCCTGGACCCACTGCCGCCACCTCAGGCAGCCGTTCTGAGGGTCGTTCCCGCTGCCCGGCTAAGTGAGGGTGGCTCCCAGCCCCTAACCGACTTCTCACTCCGCGTAGTCTCTTCCCTCCTCAGCGTCGCCGGGGATCTCAGCACCCCACAGTCTCGCCGGCGTGGAGGGACGAGGAGGAGGGGACGGGAGAATCACCCTTCCTCCAGGCGGCGCCTGCCCCCTCACCCGCGGGTGTGTCCTATAAATGGCGTCGGAAAGCGACACCGAGGAATTCTATGATGCCCCTGAAGATGTGCACCTAGGGGGCGGCTATCCTGTAGGGTAAGTACCCGAAGCTGTGGTCCAGAACCTGGGCATCCCAGTCCCCTGCTTCTCCGGCCCCTCCCTCTACTCTCCCGAATCCCGCTGTGTCCGCCGCCGCTGTTCCTCTTAGCCTCACTTGAACACCTCGAGACCCAAACCTGAGCCTCCCGAGGGCGCGAGAGTTGAAAGAGGCAGAAGGAGTCTTCCCGGCGGAATGCCACGGCGACTTCCTCTGGAACCCCTTTCTGATCTGGGTCAGTCACGGACTGGTGAGCTGTCCGTGTCTGAGAGGCAAAGGATGTATTTGCGGGGCTCAAAGCTTACCTTTTCATCTGTTTTGGCCTCAGGGACCATGGATTAAAATGAACGGTAGCAGGAGAAGAAATCGCACTGCCAAGTTGTTTTTTTAAACCGCTAGTTTACCTATTGATTTCCGAGGTAGCAATAACTCTTCCCTATTTGCCATTCACTTTTTCTTGTCAGAAACGAAGTGGGGAGAAGGCTGGGTATTTGCTTAAGGAAGTCCTCCAGCCAATGTGTTCTACATCAACGGTATTTTACAAAAATAGCACTTTACTGGAAGCCGGAGGAAATTGTAGACAAGATCTTTACCATTAGAGAGAATGATGTGGTCTACAAAGGCAGGCAGACATAAAGTACACAGCTGGTTACAGATGTACAAACAAGTGCTGAGTAATCTGGTGCTTGGAAGGAGAGCCCAGCTTTTTGCCCTTTATCTAATTTTGCAAGTTATTTTACGGGTGATTAATATGGGTAACTGAGTAGGAAGTTAAGTAGTTGGAGTCCTTCTCTGACCAGGACTTCGACTTATCTCCTCCACTTTTCAAAGTTGGAACAGTGATTCAAAAAAAAAAAAATGATTTCACAGACTCAGCTCTTAACATGTCTGGAACTGGAAGCAGTGAAATACATACGTGTGTATATATATATGTGTGTGTATGTATTTATATATGTAACATATATATATATATATATAATGCTACAAGATCCTGAAAATAGGTAAAATTTGTATGTTTGTGTATGATTCTTAGAGTTGAACTCTGTTCAGTTTTCCTATTTACCCTGTGGAAGAAATGCCATGTTTGAAAGAAATAAAGTTATTGGTACATTTTAGAAGTTGTTTAAAAATCTGATATATTTTATACACAATATCTGCCCCAGAAGTTACAGGAACAGAATGAGAAAGAAATGTATGTTGGAAAGATTGCAGACATGTGTTCTCATGAGCCTGTCATTATTATGAGATTTGGGGTGATAAAAACCTGCTTGAGGTGGAACTGAATCTCCTTGCAAGAAGTTCGGTATCCAGTCCAAGTTCATAAATAGATAGTTCAGGATAGAACATACATTTAGATTTTCAAATATATTGGATTTCGTTAAAATGAAATGTGCGTAGGGAAGGTTGTCTCCCTTCAAAGTAGTGTGAACTGTCAATTCAGAATAAACCATTTAGCAAGTACCTTTGTATTTGTGTATTTGAGTTGGGGGGAAGAAATAACCAGCTCACACTACTGTTAACAATGACAGGTATGTGAATATTATTGTTCTTCATTGAATACAATAAGTTTAATCTAGAAAGGACAGTTATGTCAGGATCTATGTAAACCATTTAGGTCAGTACCTGACACAGAAAAAACATTCAAATCTTCATTTTCTTTCTTGATGTTAGCAGTTTGTTAATGTTGTGCAGTGCCTACTTTGGGAGGAAGTATACAGAACTTGGAGATATTTTACTTACCTAAACCAGATGAGTCATTATGATAGACTTGCTAGTCACTTCTTCCCCTGTAATAATGTACCTTCTCAAGCACTTTATGCTTTGATACTTGGTGACAAATTTAGTTGTTTGTTTTTATTTTTGGTTTTGCTTTTGAAATAAAGTCATTTGAGACCTAGGTTCCTAAATTTAACTCTAACTTGTCTAAATACTGAGCAGGTTGAGTGTAACAAGGTTTGTTTGGATTATATGGCCTTACGCTGTATTAGTGAGAGGATGGAGGAGAAGACACGCCTCTGGAGAATTGCATGTGAAAACAATTAGCAATATTGAGAGGACAGAAAAAGGGTTGCATCATTTATATTTTCCTCCATTCTTTGTGGCATATTTGGTTATTTGCATAAGGTCCTGTGAGCAGACTTGGCTTGGCAGCTAACAGCTTAGAAAGTCAGTGAGAGATCTTGATTTCTGAAGACAGGTGGCATCTCTAAATAGTTGATCATCAGAAATGTTTTCTGTTCCTTTAGCATGGCCTGCAGTGGCATACCATACAGACTCAGACTCTAAGAGACTAATAGAGTGAATTTGTCCACTGAAAGAAATGTTGTTTGTCTGTTTTGGGAATACCCAGCCCATTTTACGAAATGTAAATGTAGTAAATGAGTAAATGTACTAAACTGAGTAGAAAGTTGAGATTATTTTACTTAAGTTGTGTTAATCAGCAGAACCCAAATACAGTCTGTTTACTAATATTGATTTATTTCTTGCGTTTCCCATCTATGTTAATCTATGTTTTTGAGAGCAAATTTAATAAGCAACCCAATTTTTATAGAGTTTGAGCCCAATGCAGCTGCTTTTCTGTAGTGACATATCATCTCTTACCCAGGTTTGTAATATATATATCCCATTCATAATGTTTTGTTTTTTTTTTTTTTTTTTTTTTGTCTTTTTGAAGCAGGGTCTCCCTGTAGCCCCAGCTGTCCTGGAACTCACCATGTAGACCAGGCTGGCCTTGAACTCACAGGGATCTGCCTGCCTCTGCCTCCCAAGTGCTGGGACTACAGGCGTGCGCCACCACGCCCGGCCCCATTTATAATGTTTTAATGTGATTAATACTTTAAGTCCAATTTCTCTGTCCTTTCTCCATTTTTACATATAAGAAGCTTCAGGCTTAAAGAAGTAAAAAAAATGGTTCTAGGAGAAACACCTTACAAGTAGCACAACTGTGATTTGAAACTACCTCTTCACACGCTAGTCCAGTATTTTCTGTCCCACACTGTATGGAAGGGTCTTCTCCCAGTAGATTGAAGAATACAATGCTTTAGTACCAACCTTCTAAATTGGATTGATACATCTAAAGTCAGCAGCCATAACTTTTCAGTTCTCTTGACTAGAAATTCCCATTTTCTCTTTCAAACATCTGTATTTTTGTTTTGTAAAATAGGACTTTTATAATGTTGTAGTCTGCTACATCTATAAAGAACAGCTAGCTTAGTGCTTATAAAATGTTTTAAGACGAAAGAAAGTGGAATGTCCATGATGACACACCAAATTAATAACAGAACTAGATCCTAGATCAGTTTTACAATGTGGTGTTCTTTTTGCCCTGGTGCTTAATAGAACAGGAAAGGGCAGGAGGAACTTGGTAGAGTAGAAAAGAGCCCGACACTGAGTCATCACATTTCCTCAACTTTAAATTGAGATTACATTTTGAGAACAGTTTCAACTCTAAATGTCTGTCGATGTATTGAAATTCAGTTGTGTTTTTATTGGTAAGCTTTTGTTCTTGGGAAAAATCTATATCGTGTATATGTGTGTGTGTGTGTGTGTGTGTGTGTGTGTGTGTGTGTGTGTGTGTATAGTTGAATTTTACTTGTTTTTGCTGCACTGGGGGTTGAATTCAGGGTCTGATGAGTGGTAGAGGCAAGCCCTCTGCCACTGAGCTGTATGGCCAGGCTATTCTTAAATTGTTTTTTGTTTTGTTTTGTTTTGTTTTTACTTTGAGGCATGTCCGCTAAGTTGCCCAGGCTGGACTGGAACTCAGTCTGTAGCCCAGGCAGGCCTTAAACATACTGTCCTGCCTCACCTTCCTGAGTAGCTGGAATTACTGGCCTGTTCCCCAAGCTCTGGCTTAAATATTTTGATACCATTTTAATTTAACAAACTTGATGACTTTGGTACATGGTTCAAAACCTGCAGATTTAAAAGTATTTACTGCATAAATTATATATGAGTTAAATGCCCCTTTTAACTATAGATTATACCTATATATTCTAAAGGCTTGCACTGAGCATCTGTTATAAAACTAAATGTAATATTTTGACAATTTTTTTTGAGACAGGCTCTCCTGTAGCTCCAGCTGGTTGGGAACTTGCTATGTAGACCAGGCTTGCCTCTCTTTTACAAAGATCCACCTGCCTCTGCTTCTCAAGTGCTGGGATTAAAGGTGTGCACTACTACACATGGCTCTCACCATTATTTTTTAGTGGTAGCCAAAGTCCTAGACTAACTAGACCTCAAGGCCTTGGAAGAGGAATAGAATTGTGCAGTTTAGGATAGGAAGGGACTAGAGATCATTTAGCCCAGCTTTCCCACTTAATTGAAAGTGAAACCTAGACTTAGAGGGGGAAACTAACACATTGCTTCTTAGTTTGAACTAGAACCCATATCCCTTGATGTTTTCCTATCTGGATGAAGAATAATAGTGGGTAGCCCTGTTACAGGTTTTTGACACAGACCCTATTAAGTCAGGCCACTAAGGTGGTCTACTTTTAATACAGCTGTTCATTGTTTACCTATTAGAGGACATTGACTGTTCTAGCATTCTAACTATGGCTCACTAATTTTCTTTAGTCAGAATAAAAACCAGTGATTCAATAGCTTGTCTACCAACAGTGTATATTGTTTTGCTCAATTTTAAGGGTCTTGTTAGTGTTAACAGCAATTTACTGTTTCTAGGTTGGAATAACAGCAAAGTTTTGACTAAATCATGAAAACTGAGATCAAAGTATGTGAAAAAATAGTTGTAGCAGAGCATAGTGGCTGCCACATGTAATCCTAGCAATCTAGAAGCAGAGGTAGGAGGATCACTGCAAGTTTGAAGCCAACCTGGTCTACATAGTGAGTTCAGGCCAGCTAGGGCTACCTAGGGACATGGCTTTTGGGAAAGAATGCTTGCTATACAAGCAAGTGGACCTGAGTTTGAATCTCTAGCACCCACATAAAATCTCTGATGGTCAAGTCTGCCATAACCCCAGTGTTGGGGGTGGAAACAGTAGGTCCCAGGAACTTGCTGGCCAGCCAGCCTAGCCAAAATGGTAAGCTTAGGGTTCAATAAGATACCCTGTCTCAGAAAATAAGGTAGAGAGCCATACAGGAAAACACCTGCTGGCTTTTTCACAGGCACACATACACAGGAAATTTTTCTAAGATTTAAAAAAATTATTTTTATTTTATGTGTATTTGTGTATTGCCTGCATGTATGTAAGTGCACCCATGTCGTGCAGTGATCTCGGAGGACAGAAGAGACTGTCAGATCCCCTGGAACTGGAGTTACAGACACTTGTTAGCTGCCATGTGGGTGCTGGAATTTGAACCCGGGTCTTCTGCAAGAACAGTCAGTGTCCTTAACTACTGAGCAATCTCTCCAGCCCCCACACAGGAATTTTTTAAAGAATAAATTGTATAACTTTCTATGTTGTTTGAAAACTCAGTTTTTCCCTTTACTTAGGCACCAGAAGCATTTTACCTTGAATTGACATTTTGTGTGTGTGTGTGTGTGTGTGTGTGTGTGTGTTGACAGTGTCTTGCTATATAATCCAGGCTAGCCTCAAACTCTTGATCCTTATGCCTCAGCCTCCCTAGTGCTGGGATTAAAGGCATGTACCACCACACCCACCTCAGCACAAGTTTTTATTTACAAAATATTTGTGTGTTATAAATTATGTTAGGACAAATTCCTTGTAAATGGCTATTTGAGCTAGGCATGGCAACACACATCTCTGATCTCAGCACATGGTAGATGAAAGGAGGATCAGTTCAAGTTCATCCTCAGCTATATGGTGAGTTCTAGGCCAGGCTTGGCTATATGAGACCCTGTCACAAAACAACAAATTGTTATTTGTTCCTGAGTTGGCATTCAGTCATAGATTGTGTTGATTACTGTTGACTCTCTGGATAGATAGAAATCTATTTATTGGTGCTGTTTTATCATACTCCTGTAACATATTGAAGTGGAGAAAAAAAACCTCTACATATTAATTAGTAAATTTAAATTCTAAATTTAGTGACCTCCAACTGTCTATTGGTGACTCATGGAGGTAGGACAGTTGGTAGCAGTATGGCAATTTGGAGATTCATACGGAATCTGTACAAATTCATGTAAATTGAAAACTTTAATATTTTATGGTAATCTACTTATTAAAATAAGATAGATTAAAATGTGATTATTTTTAAAATGTTAAAAACCAGGGCTGGAGAAGTGGCTCAGCAGTTTAGAGCACTGGCTGCTCTTGCAGAGGACCCAGATTCGATTCACAGCACCCACATGGCAGCTAACAACCATTCATAACTCCAGTTCCAGGGGATCTGACATCCTCTTCTGACTTCTGCAGGCACTGCACGACACATGTGCACTTACACACATACAAGCAATATGCTCATATACATTAAAAATAAAAATGATAAGTAAAATATTTTTAAAAAATAAAAATGTTAAAAACCACACTGCTGGTATATGCCTGTAATCCTAGTACTTAGAAAATGGAGGCAAGGGGATCATGAGTTTGAGGCCAGCTTAGGCTGTGTACCAAGACTCTGTTTGAAAAAATCCAAACTAAGTCAAAGTAAAATGTTTAAAACATTGGTAGTTATATAAGGAAAAAAAGTTCTAAAAACTGCGTGTGTGTGTGTGTGTGTGTGTGTGTGTGTGTGTGTGTGTGAAAGAGAGAGAGAGAGAGAGAGAGAGAGAGAATGAATATGAATATGCAGGCCAGAGGTTGATGTCAAGTGTCTTCCTCACTTGATCTTTACCTTATTTTTAAAGACAGGATCACTCACTCAACTTCCTGGAGCTCACTGATTGGGCAGGACTAGCTAGCTACGCAGCAAGGTCAGTGATCCTGTCTCCCCAGGACTAGGATTATAGACCACCATGCATGTCTTGTGGGTAATGTTGATGTGAAATCAGGTCCTCATGCTTACATGGCAAGCACTTTACCAAATGAGCCCTCTCCTCAGCCCCTCCTAAGTGGTGGTCTTATAGAACAAAAATTTCTGATTTTTGACCTATAACCTTGGCACAACAGTCAATATATTCTATTCAGTTCATTGTTATAACTTTGACGAAGTCTGATAAATTTACCAAGTGAGTCTGTAGAAGGAGCTGCTTGTTCCCTCATGCTCTGGCTACAGTTTTTGTAGCTACTTTCTGGGATTGTAAATAACGGAAATACAGTACAAAACAGTAGTATGAAGAGTTCCTGAAAATTGTGGTGCTGGAGATGGAGGAGGTGAATATAGCCCCAAGCACCTAGTGCAGAGACCAGATTATGAGGCTGCCTCCTGTGGCCTGGAAACTGAGATAAGATCAATAAATCCCTTCATTCAGTTTTGTCATCGACATCCAAATATGCAGTGTGAAATAAGTAACCATTTCTATAAGAGATTAATAACCTGATAAATACTTCAATCAGTGCTTAACATAATGAAAATTGTGGCTACTTTATGGTACCGTATGATCTTGAATTTGGTAACCTGTGTCTCTGTTTTCTGTTCACAGACAGCTAAGCTATTTTCTGTGAACTTTGTTTCATGAAGTCTGATCCCCTCCTGCTTTGGGATATTCTTCAGCTACACAGCTGCATCTTTAATTGGTTGGCTTTCTTGCTCTTCACAGTGGAATTTTATTATCCTATTTCAAATTGAGCAATCTTATTAGCCTTTCATCTCATGATTCAAAATGGAGGAAAAAGCACATAAGACATAATATGGATTTCATATGTTATGGCAACCCCAGTGTTTTTCCCCAATCAATATACAAATTTTATCTTGGTTACTATAGCAACCAACCTATTATTTTTCTAGCTCTTTTGCCTTCTCAAAGATACTGGGATTACTGTATGTGTAATCAGGATCTGTGAAAGTGCTTCAGGTCTCAGCATTTTATTACTAGCTGCAGCTGTCTAGTAGTTTACAATTTGGCATCCCATCAAGGTTAGCTGCTTTCAAGCCCACTAAACCTTTTTGTCTCCAAGAATGTGTAAGTAAACATTTTAAACATACAGAATTAACAACAACAACAAAAAAAAAACATGTTCAGGCAATACAGTGTTTTTTCCCTAAGTTTCAGGGTTAGCCATTGTCTCGAAGATTGAATGCATTGCATCACTGACATCCATGTTTAGCCTCTTGTAGCATCTATTAGAATAAACTTCACAATCAAAGGTGACCATTTAGGAAGTACATTAACAAAAAGGTTTTTGGATATGGTATCATCACTAAACACAGCGAAATACCTTGAATGAAATCATCTTGATTCATTAGCAGTTACCAAATAATCTTTTTTGTTTTGTTTTGTCTTACTCTTTTTTTTTGTATTTTTTTATTTATTATTTTTATTTTCTGTGTGTGAGTGTTACGCCTGCATGTAGATAAGTGCACCCATGTCATGCAGTGCCCGCAGAGGACAGAAGAAGGCTTTGGATTACCCTGGAACTGGAGTTAAGGATGGTTTGTAGCCGCTATGTGGGTGCTGGGACTCAAACCTGGGTCCTCTGCAAGAGCAGTCAGTGCTCTTGACCACTGAGCCATCTGTCCAGCCCCAATAATCTGTTTGTTGTTGTTTTTTTTTTAACAAAAATGATTCCTATACACTGTAGGAAGAATGTTGAGACTTTAGATGAATTTACTCTAATTTGAGAAAATGTTAAGAAATTAGAAAAATGTCATCTTTCTTTTACAGCCTTTGGATAAGCAGGAAAACACTGAGTAATTATATGGATGTTTGAGATTTTCATTGAGTTCATGTCATGTATGTTTTTTGTCTTCTAAAAAAACTCACAATTTATGTAACTAAAATTAGCTTAATAGCTTTAAATAAATACATTTATCTTGCTAAAATACAAAACCATTTAATCAATATTTAGAACATTTGGCTTGTTTCTGTTAATACGTGGTTCTGTACTGATGCTTATTAATATTGAAAGGTATAGTAATAACTTCTGACTATGCACAGCTGAGCTTTAGACTTAACTGAATTCTAGGTGGTCACACTGTTGCTGACTTAACCAATATTGATGTCATTTCTATACATAACGATATAAGCCATTTCTTTTTAAAATGAAAATTGTGGTTTTAAAAACCAATACATAAAAATGCACATATGTCTGTGGTACAATGTAATGTTTTTATACATGTATATATTATGGAATGTTTATCACCATTTATTATTTTTTATGGTGAAAACATTAAAAATCCTTTTTGGGGCTTGAGACATTGCTCAGCATTTAAGAGCACTGGTTCTTCTTTCAGAGGACCCAGGTTCAGTTCCCAACACCCTCATGGGGGCTAACAACCATCCAAAATTCCAGTTCCAGGGCATCAGTCACTCTCTTCTGGCCTCTGAGGGCATTGCACACACAGGTGCACTTACATGCATACAGACAAAACACATATACACATAAAATAAAAATAAACTCTCTTTTTACAGCTTTAAAAAATACACAGTATTTTGTTGTTATTTGTAGTCACCCCTCTTTGCAGTAATACACCAGAATTTCTAGCTTCTAATTATAACAGGCACTAATCTAGGTTACCCCATTCTTCTTTCCCCCTCTGTTTTCCCTAAAGTCTGGTAACCATCACTTTAAGAGACTTACTTAGTTGGGTTCTATATGAATGAGATCATGAAGCACTTATCTTTCTGGGCCTGACTTATTTCTCCTAACAAAATGATGTCCATTTCCACCAAAGGTGTCACAAATGACAATTTTTATCATTTTTTATGACTGAGGAGTATTTCATTGTATATATGTGCCATATTTTCTTTCTCCTATTATCAGCTAATGGACTCTTAGGTTGTCTTTTTAAAATTTTTATTTACTATTTTTATGTGTATGAGTGTATTACCTGCATGCATGCAAGTGCACCCATGTCATGCCATGCCCACTGAGGTCAAAAGCAGGTGTCTGATCCCTTGGAGCTGGAGTTATGGACGATTCTTAGCCATCTTGTAGGTGCTAGAAATCGAACCTGGGTCCTCTGTAAGAGCAGCCAGTGCTCTTAACCACTGGTCCATTTCTCCACACCCAGGTTGTCTTTAAAAAAAAAAACCCAATAAAAACCTCTTTATTATGTGTGTGCACATGTGAATTCAGAGGAAAATTTTCAGAGTTGGTTCTCTCCTTCTACTTTTGGGTCCTGGGTATCAGACTCAGGTCATCAGGCTTAGTGGCAAGCACCTTCACCCACTGGCCATCTCACCTGCCCAATAAATACTTATGGTGAGACCATTCGAAGGAAGATCAGATGCACTCTGGATCCAAATGCCACAGTGCAGGGAATCTTGTGGTGATGATCAATCCTCAAAGCAAAGCTGGAATTGCTAGGGAAGCATGCTCCAGTGACTGGCAAGAGGACATGACTCCAGGCAAGGATTTCAGAGGGTTAGAGTTCATAATGGCAGAGGAGGCATGGTGGCTGAGGTACCTGGAGCAGAAAGCTGAGTGATCACATCTTCAAGCAGAGCAGATTATAATTTCTTTACTATTACTATTGTGAACAGTAAGTACTGCAGTAGACATGAGAGTAGAGACATGTGTCTGGTGGATTGATTTCATTTCCTTCGCAGATATACCCAATAGTAGAATTGCTGGGTCATATGATAGCTCTGTTTTTAGCTTTTAAGGAAACTGAATACTGGTTTTCTGTAGTAGCTATACTAGTTGACATTCACATCAGTTGCATATAAGGATTCCC
The DNA here is from genome assembly GCF_000622305.1 of Nannospalax galili. Taxonomy (NCBI): domain Eukaryota; kingdom Metazoa; phylum Chordata; class Mammalia; order Rodentia; family Spalacidae; genus Nannospalax; species Nannospalax galili. The sequence goes on from NW_008330298.1 coordinate 2,688,029, forward strand.
TCTTCTCTGCAGCCATACCAACCCTTGTTATTGTTTGTCTTTTGTGTACTAGCCATTCTTACTGGGATGAGGTAATATTGCATTGTTGTTCTTATTTGTGCTTTCCCGACAATTGTGATATTGGGTATGTTTTCATTTACCTGTTAGTCATTCATATATCTTTTTTAGTGAAATGTCTGTTTAGATCGATTGCTCACTTTAATGCATTATTAGGGATTTAATTTTGCTGTTAATTTGAGTACTTCATAGATTCTGATCATCAACTTTGTCAGATATATAGTTTTCATTTCTTCCTATTCTACTAGTTGTCTCTTTATTGTTTCCTTTGCTGTACAGAAGCTCTTAAGTTTAATAAATCCTATTTTTAAAATTTGCATTTGTCTTTTGGAGTCCTAGCTAAGTCCTTGCTTGTGCCAGTAACTTAACAGTGCTTCTCTATTTTGTATTCTAGCAATATCAGAGTTTCAGATTTTATATTTAGGTCTTTAATCCATTTTCAGTTGATTTTTGAAATTGGTGAGAGATATGGGTCTAATTTCCTTCTTTTAATATGCAATTTTCATAGCTTTATTTGTTGTCCTGTCTTCAATTATGTTCTTAGCACTTTTGTTTTCTTCTAGGCTCCTGTTCCATTCTATTCATGTATTATGCCAGGACTGTGCTGTTTGAATTAAAAGGTAGTGTGATTCTTCCTGTTTGCTGTTTATGCTCAAGACTGCCTTGGCTGTTTTGGTGTGTGTGTGTGTGTGTGTGTGTGTGTGTGTGTGTACATAGAAAATTTTTGATATTTAGTTTTGGTTTTATTGTTTGTTTGGTTGGTTGGGACAGGGTGTCAACCCTGTATCCCAGGCTAGCCTGAAAATATAACAGTATAGCCCATGATGGGCTCAAACTCAGACAGTCCTCCTGCATCAGCCACCCCCCGCAAGTGCTGGGATTACAGGAGTGAAGCATTATACCTGGCGCCATGGAAACTTTATGGTGATTGTTTCTCTTGTTCTCTAAGGAATGTCATTGATATTTTAGTAGGGATTGCATCCAACGTGTAGATTGATTTAGTAGTATGAAAAAAAATATATATATATTTTTTTTGTCTTTTAGAGACAGGGTCTCCCTGGAGCCTCAGCTGGCCTGGAACTCACTATGTAGATAGGCTGGCCTCAAACTCACAGAGATCCACCTGCCTTCTGCCTCCCAAGTGCTGGGACTAAAGATATGTGAACAGTAGAGTTCCTTTATTTTTTTAATCAATGTTTTATAATTTTTAATATGGTGCTCATATTTTGGTGTTCAGTTTTTGTTTTTTGAGACCAGAGTCTCATGTAGCCTAGGCTGCCCTCACCATATAGCTGAAGATGACCTTGAACACTTCATCCTCCTGCCATCTTCCAATTGTTAGGTTCCACATCTGCCACCAGGCCTCATTTACAGAACTCTTTCACCTCTGTGCTTAAATTTTATTCCTAAGTGTTTTTTGTAGCTATTGTTAATGGGATTGCTTTCTTGATTTTTTTTCAGATAATTCACTTTTGATAGCAATACAATTTTTGTGTATTTATTTATTTAATATTTTTATTTTGTGTGTATGTGTGTATTGCCTGCATGTAGGTAAGTGTATCCATGTCATGCAATACCGGTGGAGGACAGAAGAGGCTGTCGGATCCCATGGAAGTGGAGTTACAGACAGTTGTTAGCTGCCATGTGGATGCTGGGATTCAACCCAGGTCTTCTGCAAGAACAGCCAGTGTTCTTAACCACTGAGCAATCTCTCCAGCCCTGATTTTTGTATATTTATTAATATTTCTTAAAAAGGTCTCACATAGCCCAGGCTGGCTTTGAACGCCATACATAACTGAGAATGATGTTGAACTTTTAGTCCTCCTGCCTCCACTTCCTGAGTGCTAGGATTCGAGATGTGTGCCATCATTCCCAGACAGTTCTTTAGAATTTTGCTTTAAGATATTGCATGTACTTTTCAAAAAGTATTTATCTTTCCAAGTTAGAAACTTATTGTTGTATACTTGTTAGTTTATTCTTTGGGTAGTGTAATTACTAAATTCTCTTTACTTCATTTTTTAATTTAAATCATGATTTGTGTGGTTTCATTTAAAGAGTAGTATATCTTATCAGAACCTAGTTAAGTTTTGATAATGCTCCAAAGAGAATTTCAGTTGCGCAAATAAATAGACTTAGGAGCATAAAGTTTTCCTTTTGCCATCAAGCCTCCTGATCCTTATATTTTTAAAAGAAGGGATCTAGTTTTCAAAATATCAGGGTATGCTACCTGCTCTGTTTCTACTTCAAATAGAGTAACCATTATCTTCCTATGCTGAAAAAAAAAAATCCTAGGGTAAAGCACAATATTTTTGAAAATTTCTTTTTTTCCCATGTAACCCAGTCTGGTCTTGAGCTCACTGTGTAGCCCAAAGATGACCTTGAACTTTTGATCCTCATACCTCCACCATCCAAGTGCTGAGATTATAGGTATGTACCACCAAGCTTGGCTTTAGTTTTGACGTATTCTCATGGAAAACGTAACAATTTTTTTCCATACCATAAGTTGTTCTAATACAAAACTCATTGAGCTCTGAATAATCTTCATAACTACAGATCAAACTTTCCAGAGAACCAATAAATAGTATATTGTACAATATTCAAACACACTTTGTCCAAAGCAGGCATTTTGATCACTAAGTAGGTTTAAAAGGAAGACTTAGGAGTGTTCGTCTGGCATTGCTCTTGAATTGGTAAGGATAGTTATACATGAAACTTAATTCTGTAGTCTTCTTTTAAATCTGTCCCTGAAAGTCTTAGGTAAAATAAAAGTAGGAGACTGAAGAAATCACATTTTGTTTATTAACTGTACTATTAACAATTTGATTGTTACAAATTAAAATGGCAGGTGGTACGAACATTTCCTCTAGTATAATTCCACTCTTCACTGCCAATTTTCTCCTTCCTAGGGTAGCCAATAGGATTACTGTTTTAAGATTTGCTAATGTAGCTATTTCTCGTCCTTTACAGTTGCAGTGATGGATGAAATGTAAAGGGCAAGGGACTTTGGGAAGGAGCAAGAGAAAAGTCAGTTAAATTGGATATAATATATTGATTAGTAAGTGAGATTAGATGGTGTCTCAGCTGCAGTTGGTTATTGGGTTAGTGAAAGATGGGTGAACTGAGTGAAGTAGGTAGCTGTATAAAGATGAGTACCTAGATCAATGAAAGCAAGTAGATTTGTCAATATTTTACAATAGGTATTTGATCTTTGTCAGATTGGCTTAAGTTAAATAGCTGAGATTAGTCTTTTTGTTTTTTTTTTTTTCCTTTCGGTAAATTTTACTATCTCCATTATGCCCACTCGTAGCTCTTGCTTCTGGACTTTTGCCCTTCACCTGATTTCCTGCCATAGAGAGATGGCCACAGTTGATGTGTTGCAGGAGCAGAAGGTTTAGGTGGGAATAGAGTTGGAGTGTAAGTATGTTCTATGCTGTTCCACTTCATATTTCTTTTTACGTTTGAATTTTGTGGTGGTCAGATCTCCACCCAGTCAAGCCCAAATGGTACACACTGGTTTGTGTAAGAGGAGGCAGATAAGGGAGGGGTTTGAGACAAGGAAACCCTGGAAGATGTTGACAGTTATTCTGCATTCATATCAGTTCCTTGCTACCAACCTTGTTTTTCACTGTGAATATGTTCAAAATAAGAAGTGTTATGGGGGGCTGGAGAAATGGCACAGCAAGAAGAACACTAGCTGCCCTTGCAGAGGACCTGGGTTTGGTTCCCAGCACCCACATGATGGTTATCAATTTTGTAACTGCAGGTCCAGGGAATCTGATGCCCCTTCTGCCATCCATGGGCACTGTATACATACACATGTATGTACTTATATACATGTAGGCAAAACACTCATATACATGAAACAAAAATTAAAAATTTTTGAAGAGAAATGTTATGTACTTCTACATGTTGTTACATACAAAGAATAACAAATGTCACAATACCAGCTAATGTTGGTTATTCATTTTCATAGTTGTTTTATGTATATAATCCCTTCCGAATATCTTGTAATTCTGTGAGATGGCACAATGTGAGATTAGCAGGATGATTATTAATAAGTCAAGACGGTAAGGAACCTTTTGTATAGCCATCAAGGGGTAGAACTTTGCTAGCTTGTGGTTATTAGATGTATTTTGTACAATGGAGATTTAAAAGTTTAAGTTTGAGCCCACAAGATGGCTCAGTGGATAAAGGCTCTTGTCACCAAGCCTGAGTTAAGTCCTTGGAACACAGGGTGAAAGGAGAGAGCCAACTTCTCCAAGTTGTCCTCTGACCTACACATGTGTTCTGTGACATGCACATACCCACACATATATAAATAAATAAAATACATAAATAAATAAACAAACAAAAAGTAGTTAAAAAAAAACCTGAAATCTGTTTTCTCTACTTTTCTAAATGGTAACCATTTTGTGATGTTTTACATGTGATTCATTAGAATGACAAAGGTAATTATCTTACCATTTGAATATACATGCTGTTTAAAAGCAATAGAAAATAGTATTTTACTTTTCTTCTTAAGCACTGATGTAATTGATTATTATCCAGCAGTCAGATCAGAAAGTTGCTGTTGAAAGTACTGGAATCCTAGACTCCACTGCCTTTCAAGGAGTATGATTTTTGTTCCTAGGGGAGGTCTCCCTCAGAGTATAAGCCACTGATTTGGGCTGCCAGAGCCTCATCAAAGTTTCTGAGCTCAATTTTTTCTGTAATTTTTTTTATAGATTGTTGTCAGTTGTTTAGTCATGCACAGCAGTGTGTTGTGATTTGGGGGGAGGGGCTGGTTACAAGCCACTAACTAGAAACACAGTATTTCTTTTTTTCCTCCTTTCAAATGTGTATTCTAGCAGTGACAATGAATGTGTGTGGTAGTTACTAACAATTTTCAACTAATCAAACCTCTATTGCCTACCAAATAAATGGGAAAATACATTCCTGATAACTAGCTAACTATAAAATGTACATGAACAGAAATTACTATTTAAGATACAAGTAAGATTATGTAATCTTTATGATAAAGGGCTTAAAATTGGCCTGTAGAATGTTTTAAGTAGGTAAGCATTCTAGATAGTTTAGGCTTTTTCTAGAATATTTATTAAATCCTTAATACAGTCTTCATAAAAGAATACAGGAGTAGAAATTCAAATACATAAGCAGAAATTGAACTTGTAAACTAAGGTGCTTAAATAAACCTTACTGAAATACATTTGCTTTTGTATTCGACATTGAGAGAATATGAATAATTAATAGCCACCAGTTACACTATGATCTTAGTTCAATAGCTAATTTACAACTTCCTTTCCTCCCAAGTCTTTTATCAGCGTATAATAGCAGATATTCTTTATTTAAATAAATAATTGGGCCTGCTACTGCAAGGCTATAATCCCTACTACTCAGAAAGGGGGGAGATTTGCAAGTTTAAGACCTGTCCGTCCTAGAGAGTTCAAAATCCATCTGGGAAACGTAGTCCCTGTCTTAACATAAAAAGCAAGGAGAGAACATTTATCTAGCATATGGGAAGCCTAGGTTCAATCCTCACTAACATAAAAACAAGGTCTAGTTTGAGTTTTGTTTTTCTTCCCATCTTTGGTGATGACCAATGGACTCAGAAGAAAAATCAATAGTCTTAAATCTGAAAAATAAAACAACTGATATTAGGGTTTTTTTTTTTACATTTATTCATTTAGTGGGGGGAATCAGGTGGGTGTTGTTGGGTGTGCACCATGGCACACATGTGGGAGATCAGGACAATTTAGTGAATTCTCTCCTTCCACCGTGTTCTGGGAATCAAACTCAGGTCATCTCGCATGGTGGCAAGCGCCTTTGCCCGATGAGCGATCTCGTTGGCCCCTAGAATAGTTTTTAAAAAATGGTAGTTGTGACAGGTGCTTTAGAACACTAATTTTTGCTTAGACATTACGATCACTTCTTGAGATTAAAATTCCATTGACTGCTTTATATAGTATAAAATCATATTAACATTAACTTGATAAAGCATCTGAAATATGGCTTGCTGCCTAACATCATGTTTACTTACTTTAAAAAAGTAACCTACAAAGTGACTTAGCATGCTTGTATTCAGTATTGACTTCCCTAGGCATGTATACATTTGGTCATCAATTTCTATCTCAATTTTATTAGAAATTAAACCATTACTAGATCTAACTTTTATTCTAGCATACTTTGACAAGTTGGGACACTGTGATAATGCTGTCTCACCCTAGTGTTTTAATGTGGGTGCTTATTGAGTGATTGTAAATGTACATAGGACACGTTTTAATTTAGAATTTATAAGTAGGTCATGGACAGTTGCTTATTTGTTTTTCTTTTTTTATTAGATTCTTTTTTTTTATTATTTTTATTTTATGTGTATGCATGTATTGCCTGCATGTAGGTAAGTGCACCCATGTCATGCAGTGCCCGTGGAGGACAGAAGAGGCTGTCAGATCCCCTGGAACTGGAGTTACAGACAGTTGTCAGCTGCCATGTGAGTGCTGGGATTCGAACCCGGGTCTTCTGCAAGAACAGCCAGTGTTCTTAACTTCTGAGCCATCCCTCTAGCCCTCGTTTATTTGTTTTTCTATCATTTTGTCAATAAATATCTTTTATGTATATGGCATAAAACTATGTTACATAAATAAGTAAATTTGAAAGTCAGGTTGTCATTTTAGACAGGATATAGTTGTCTGAGGGACCATTTTTAAGTTTATAATTTACTTTATAGTAAACAGATACATATTTCACCAGAAAGTTCTTTTGATTTCATTAAAGGTTATTTACAAATAATGCCACCGGGGCTGGAGAGTTGGCTCAGTGGTTAAGAGCACTGACTGCTCTTGCAGAGGATCCAGGTTCGATTCCCAGCACCTACATGGCAGTTGACAATTGTCCGTTACTCCAGTTCCAAGGGATCCTGTGCCCTTTTCTGACCTTCTTGCACATTGCAAGACATGGGTGCACTTACACACATGCAGGCAATACATTCATACACAAAAAATAAAAAAGTAATAAATAATGCCACAAAACCTACTTTGAAAAATCACAGCACTATTGTGCCAGATTGCCTCACCATCTATTTCTATTAATGTCATTGATATTAGGTATTTTAGATATCTTCTACTTCAAGGATTTCATAGTATTTAAAACTTAAAATGATCAGTAATGCAAGTAGCAATTCCTATGTGTAGGATTCAGTCAGTTCCTATCATTTGATTACTGTAGCTGTATTTATTCTCAGATTTTTAATATCTTCTTAATAAAGTAGCATTGGCTGTGTCCAGGGAAATCTGAATGATAATTATCTTCTACTTCTTGGTTGAAACATGACATTCTAGGGTGAGGGAGATGGTTCAGTGAGTAAAAGTGCATGCTCTGCAAGTATGAGGACTAGAGTCTGAATCCCTAGAACCCACATAAAAAGCCAGCATGGCTGTACATGCCTATAACCCCAGCACTGGATGGTAGAGACAGGTGGACACAGAGCGCTCAATGGTCAGCCAGCCTACCTTGAAACTGTGAGTTTCTGGGAGAGACCCTGTCTCAGGGATATAAGGTGGAAAGTGATAAAGGAAGACACCCAGTGTCCTGCTCTCGCCTCTGCACACTCTTGTGTGTGTATGGTACACCATATATGCACATACACACCACACCATACATACATACACATTATAAAATGACCTTTCTTAGGAAAATAAGAGTAGATTCAGCTGATAAAAGGACTGTGAGAAAATGGGTATGGATGCTGTTCAGTTTTAGTATTGTTATTTGGATGAAGGTGCTTCTTGAGTTCCCCGTTTGTAGCAGGATAACATATTTTCATATTTAGCATTGCATAGGATCTGGTAATATGTTCCAAAAGAATATAACTAGTGATTGATTTGTGTGTATAT
>NW_008330298.1:2696015-2716218 GCF_000622305.1 Nannospalax galili
TGCCAACATATAATACTGCATCATCAGAATTTTTAAATTGCGCTTAAAGATTTAAAAAGGAAAGCAAGACAGCATCTTGTACTATAAATTCGAACTTTTTTTTGTTCAACTTAGGATTGAGTGTTTTATTTGTATTTATTTACTTACTGCTTCTTCCTCTTCTTTTATCCTGCCCAAGCTCAGTGGGCAAAAATATGTCACATTAGTTTTCTGACCACCAAAAACTTTCTAAATCCCTGTTAAATTTTGCATTTTAGTGTTGATCTTTGTTTGCTATTAGATTCTTAACAGTTTCAGCTTGTTGGGCTTTAGAAATTTAAAAAAAAAAACCTTTAGTTAGCTTCTTACTTTAATGACTGGCCTAGGCCTTATCTCTGCTCATATCTGGTTCACCTCAAGGACCCTAAATCCCAGCACTTTCTTTGTAAAGGCATACTGGTCTTTGCTCTGCTTCTTTCAGTTGCTTGTTACACTGCTTTAGCTCATCTTATTTTTATATTTTCCTTACGGCAAGAACAGAAGGGGATAAAAAGAAAATCAAGCTACAAGGTGGTTCTTGTTCAGCAGCCTTTTGTAATCACCTTCCTATAAGAGGAATGTTTCCCGAGCAACCAGCTTTTTTCCTGCTGACTCACTTTATACTCTTTCCTTCCGTGTCATTGCTCCTTTTTACCTCTTCATTAGTCTTTCGGGGATTTTGCAACCTGACTAGAGACTTAAGACCCAACCATCGTTTTTTTCTCAAGACTAAAAAACCTGAACTTTACAAAGAGAAAAGACCTCGTTAGTCAGTTTTTCTGTGTGTTGTCCAATTGGGGTTTTTGTTTGGTTTGGTGGTGATTATCCATCTCCCCCCAACCCCCTGACCCCCTTTTTGTGCATTTGGTGGTAGTGGTAGTTGGTTAGTTTGCAATGCTGGAAGTTGAATCTAGAGCTTTTCCTATGTTAGGCAAGTGTTCTACCACCAAGCTATATCCCAGGACTTGCCCAGTTGTTTTAATATGTTTTCATAAATATACTGAGAAATTTAAAATTGGCAATGCTAAGGATGAGATAGATTGCTTTTATATTTTATTCTTGTACTGTAAGAGGTAGCCCTTTGATTTCCTTGTTGTTTGAGTATGAAACAGGTGGCAAATGTAGGTTCAGTCTGTATACTGATTTCTCTCTGTTTGCCTAAGACTTACAGATTGTTTGTTTTTAGGTAATCCTTAGGTTGGGGGAGAGAAACACTAAGCCCAAAAGGCAGAATATCTGCCTAGAGAAAAATGGGTGAGAAACTGTAAATAAGATGGCTTCTGAGTTCTGGGTTTTTGAAACCATAAGCATTTAAGTTCTTTTTTAAAAAATAGTTTTAAGTATTTGCCCCATGGTTTTTAAATCCTGATAACTCAAGACATGAACAATGAAAATCTGAGCTTAAAATTAGAAAAGATAATCCAAAAATAATTGTTTACAAGCAGGGGTGTCCCATCCACACAAGACACATGCAGCCCAGGTTAGCTATGAATGCAGCTCAACAGAAAATTGTAAACGTACTTTAACATAAGATTATTGTGACCATTTTTTGTAACTTGATTGTGTGGCTCTTGAGCTTGAACTTTGTAGACATATCGTGACACAATGTCATGCAAAATAAATACATGTGTTCTCTCACAGCTGACTAGGCCACAGGTTGGAAACCCTTGGTATGGCCAAAGACAAATCTTCATCCAGTGTAGCTTAGAGAAGCCAAAAGGTTGGACACTGTTGGACCTACAAACAACTCACTGAAACTCTGAGAAAAACAAGTTAAATTCCTGCTATTGTCGGTCGTGTCAATAACTAGTTGGAAAATGAGGGTTTCACAGTGAGCTGAGAAAGGCATGTATTTGGGAAAGATATCTGTATGAGTTCTTAATACAAACTTGTATTGGTTGCTATTCAAACCTTAAAGCTATTAGCACTTCAAGTTGTGGGAGGATGTTGAGATTATTAATTAAAAGAATTGAGAAGCAAATTCTATCTTATATTGTGGATGGCTCATCACTTTTTTGATTGATAGAGAAATAATGTATCTGAAATATACCTAGCATCCTTTTTATAAAGTGCCCTCAAATGACATTTTGTATGTAGTAACTGATTCTCTTTTTTAAGGATAACATATTTTAATTGATATTTATCTAGAAATTTGTTATGTTTATTTTACCTATGTAGGTTAACCCCATCTTGAATATGTTAAATTAGAACAGTTTCATGTACATATCTGAAAAAATAGTGGCTATAAGTCCACCTACATATCTAGAGATTGTTTCAATTTGTTACAGTAACTGTCTTGAGTTTGGGGGATGGAACATATGTACTGATTACACTCTGGTTGATCTTTGACTACACGTGCAATTTCCTTCATGGCATGAATGCTACTAAATATTTGTGTGAATATTTATTTAATGACATTGGCCATTTAATTCCTTCTGATTTGTTCTTTTATCATACACCAGCATAATTACCACATAATTAAGTTGATAAGGTTGAGCTACTAGGTAAGGTACAGACACTCAGTTGAATTCTAATTTTAGATAAATGTATTAAAATATATTTGTAGTTTAATTTCAGTTAACTGGGCATTCCATTTGTGTGTGTGTGTGTGTGTGTGTGTGTGTGTGTGTGTGTGTATCTTTTTTTGAGACAGGGTCTCCCTGTAGCCCCAGCTGGCATGGAATTCAATATGTAGACCAGTCTGGCCTTGAACTTACATTGATCCACCTGCCTCTGCCTCCCAAGTGCTGGGATTAAAGGCATGCGCCACCTTGCCTGTCTCCATTCTATATTTTTACAGTTTGCTCAGTAGCTTCAAGTTGTCAACTTGACGCACTTGGGTGGAGGGAACCTCAACTGAGGAATTACCACCATTGTATTGGCCCGCGGCCATGTTTGTGGAACATTTTCTTGATTATTATATGTCGTGGGGCGGGGCAGCCCACTGTGGGTGGTGTCACTCCTAGGCAGGTGGTTCTGTGTTGTATAAGAAAGCAGACTGAGTACAGGTCAGGGGAGCAAGCCAGTGAACAGTGTACCTCCATAGTCTATGCTCCAGGTTCCTGCCCTGAGTTCCTGCCTTAGCTTCCCTCAGTTGTGACCTGTGACCTAGGAAATAAAATATAAAATAAACTCTTTACTCCCCAAGTTGATTTTGGTTAGTGTTTTTTTCAATCACAGCAATAGAAAGCTAACTAAGATTTGTAAATAGGATGATCCTTGGTAAAGAAGAAACAGAAACAGAAGGATATTTTGGGGTATAGGCACAGTTGTGAAATTTAGGTACCATTAGAGTGTGTACCAAAATGAGTGGCATTTAGTCTGACAGAATACTGAAATTTAAACTAGTGCTTTTTTTTAAGTGCCCATCTTTTTTTTTTTTTTTTTGAAGTACATTAGTGGAAATGAAGTTCAAAAGTAGTAAAACTTAAAATATTATTTAGGGATACACATGTGAATCTTTGATGAAACTTTTAATTTTATTTATTTATTTATTTATTTATTTATTCATTCATTCATTTTTGTCTTTTTGAGACAGGATCTCCCTGTAGTCCCAGCTGACCTGAACTCACTATGTGGACCAGACTGGCCTTGAACTCACACAGCAATCCACCTGCCTCTGCCTCCCAAGTGCTAGGACTAAAGGCATGCACATCATGCCCCGCGAAACTGTTTTTAACAAAAAGAAATAGCCAGAGGCCGGAGAGATGGCTCAGTGCTTAAGAGCACTGGCTGCTCTGGCAGAGGACCTAGGTTCAATTCCTAGTAACCACATGGCAGCTAACAACCATTTGTAACTCCAGTTCCAGGGGATCTGACACCCTCTTCTGAACTCTGTGGGTGTAGCACAACATGACTGTACTTACATACATGCAGAGAACATACTCATACACATTAAATAAATAAGTAAATAAAATATTTTTTAGAAAGAAAAAGCCAGAACAATAAACATGATTTGACAGTGATCATCTCTATGGTGGAGGCAGGCAGATAGAATAGGGTACACAGTAGTGGCTCTGGTGTTGCTGCTGTTCTAATTTCCAGGTAAAGTAGTGAATCGCAGGAGTTCATTCTATGTATTATGCTTCAACATTACATATAATAGGTTAACTAGCCTTATCCAAAATGCATGGGGACAGAAGGGATTTAGATTTAAGAATTTGGTAGAATTGAGGGTATTTATATATATACAATGTGATATGTTTGGAATGGGAACCAAGTGTAAACACAAAATTCACTTATGTTTCATATATGACAAACATGTAGCTTGAAGGTAGCTTCATAGAATAGTTTTATATTACTACACATTGTACCCTTCACATGAAGTCAGGCACAGAATTTTCCATCTGTGGCAACATTCTTGGCACTCAAAAGTTTTGAGTTTTGGAATGCTTTGGATTTTGGATTTTTAGATTAAGGTGTTCAACCTGTATATGCTATGTATAGTCTAGTACATACAAGTGAAGAACAACAGTTTAAAAGTTAAAACACAGAAGCTGGGCTTGTTGGCACATGCCTTTAATCCCAGTACTCAGGAGGCAGAGGCAGGTGGATCTTTGTGAGATCGAGGTCAGCCTGGTCTGCATTGTGAGTACCAAGCCAGATGAGGCTACAAGGAGCCCTGTGTCAAAAAGAAAACCAAAAAACTAAAACACAGACTTCTAAGAAAGTTAACCTATACAAAAGTTCCATTGCATATACTTTCCAAAATAATTCCAAAAGAAAGATCAAGAGACTTTCACTAATTTCCCAGAGACCGTATCAAGTACTTATAGGTTTTAGCATGATTACTTGACTATTATAATACATGTAAAATATACTCCTATGTTCACAAAGCTTTGTTATTTGTCTTTATTATTTGATCTCTACAGTGGCAAAGCTTCAATTCATGCTTCCACTTGAAGAAAATTTAAAAAAAGAAGAAAATTGCTAGAGCACACAAAAGATTTAATTCAAGTAACCTAGATAAAAATTTTAGGATTCATACAACAGAAATCACAAAGACCTCTTTGGTCTTTTATTAATACTTTAAAAATAGGTTTCAAACTGTTCCCATATAAGAACTTCAACTATGAGAACCATAGTAACATTTTTGGTCAAAAACAGTTGCTCATAGGACAATGCTCCTGTAAGCTATCATCCCTGGTGACATCATCACCATCTTCGTTTTGTATAAGTGCACTCTATGATGTTCACTTAATGAAACTGCATAGCACACATTTCTTAGAATGCAACCTAGTTGTTAATTAGCCTGTGCTTATGTTTGGACAGTGTACAGTAGCTATCAGTAAGGTCTTGATGTAAAGGTTACTCGTAGAGTGCTTGCCAAGCATGTACAAGGCCCTGGTTTCAGTCTCTAGCACCACAGCATACACATATGTATGCATGGACACACAAGTACCAGTTTAGTGAATAAAGGTAAAGTAAGTGTTTGTTATGTATTTAGTATTTTAAAGCACTTTTCATTCTCTTTATCCTCTTACAAGTTTCTGTTATGTAAATAGCCGGAAGGCTATTCCAGTGAGCCTTTTAATTTAATTTAATTTAATTAATTGTGTTATTATCCAGTACATGTGCATTTATTTTATACTTACAAAAGAAATTGCCCTCCCCTTTCCATTGTCCTAAATGTCCCACTCCCCCAGTGTTGCTTTTTACAAACATTTAAAAATTAAACCACATGAAAATAGACAAATGAATTTCAGTACAAGTTCTTTTCAGTGTAGCTGTCATAGAGTTTAAATTTCCTAAAAGTAACCTATGTCCAAGTAACTTATAGGGATATCCTGATTATTGACCAAAAGAAAATTCTATATTAGAAGTTATCAAATTATAGTACAAAAATAGTCCATGTGTTGGAACAGCTTTCCTTTTATATAGGCTTTGGGTAAGTCTGCCAAATGGATATAACGTTTCCAGATTGTCACTTTAGTGAGCCTTTTTAAACAAGCCCCTTTCTCCTTCTTATATACACTTCAGTGATCCTCTTCTGTGCTTCCATGGTATCACGTGATCTCTGGTTCCAATTACATTATTACATTCAATATTTGAATTGCTTCTTCATGGGTTTGCCTCGCTTATCTACCATACTATGACCTCTCTGTGGGCAAACTCTGGGTCTTTCTTATCCTTGTTTTCTCCTTGATGCCTGGCACTGCCTGACATGTGGTAGGTACCAATAATGGTTTGTTGATTAAATAAAGGAACCCAAGGGCTCAGCTTATCTAAGTCTAACTCCTTCATTTTACAAGTGTGGAAACTAAGGGTTAGGGAGAATGTGACTTTAAGAAATGGAAATGAGAGCAGAGATGTCATTTGTTCCAACGTTCTGTAATGTCCTTATTAAGGTTATCATGCAATTTCTGTTTGAATACTTTATCATGGAAGCAGCTCATTCCTGTTTCTAAACCCCAGTTGTTACTAAATTTATTTGGTTGAACGAAAGACCACCACCTTAGAATTTCTACTCACAGTCCTTGTTCTGCTGTATGATGCCTCAAACATTTGAAGGCAGATCCTTTTCTTTTTTGTCTTCTCTGGATTAGCCATTGTTATTTCTTTATATCATACCATATGGATTTCAGAACATTCACCAAATTGGTTTCTCTCTTTTGGATATGTTTTACTTCACCAATGTTCTTTTCTAAATGTGATACCTCAAATAGTACACTATATTTTTCAGTGTGTTCTTATCAATGAGAAGTTACATAGACTAACCACTCCCCATAGCTCTGTTAAGCCAGCCTAAGATGGCAGCCATATCATAGCCTTTACTTGTTCTAAGGCAGCAACAGAAATCCATAAAGGTTTCACTTGGCATGCTGTTAAGCTCTGAATTCCCTATTATGCCTTTTACATTTATTCCTGTTGTGTTCCATTCTGTTAAGATTTGATCCATTGGTGTAGCCCTTTGAAACATTTTGAATCCTCCTGGCTAATATATTACCAATGTGTCCCAACTTTGTCTCATCTGCAAATTTAGTTAATATACCATCAATGTCTTCATCTAAGACATTAGCAAGACTTTCAAATAGATAGGAAATGAGTGCTTTAATCTGGAACTTTGTGTCTAATATTTCCTTTATATTATAGGTCAATAACCTCATCAAAAGAGAAATCAGGATAATCTTGCATGGTTCGCTTCAGTGAATGCTTCTTGACTCTTAATGACCATAATTTTTCCTTGCCTGGGGCTCTTAAACAATTTAACAGCATGTACTAGAAATTAGTTTGAGATTGACATGAAATGAACGTGTCTGTAATTTGTGTTGTTTACCTACTTCCCGGTGTTGACTATTAGAGCGTCTCATTTTGGTTTACTCTTCCATTCTCTTTGGTTTTTTGAAGGTTTTATATAGGGAAAGAACTGAGTAGACTTTCACATAGACTGAGAGGTAATTTATATGGTACAGCAGAGTTGAACTTGTCTAGAACAATCAGGTGCCTTTTTTTTAAACAAAAAGAGTATATTATTGAATTTTTCTGGATTTTATACAATACATCTTAATCATATTTAGATCCCCTCCCCTATCTACAGCCCTCTATAGCCCACCCACAGTATCTCATGCATTCTGTCCTATATGTTAAGGCCTGTCAAGTTTGTGTAACCAGATATCCTCAGTATGAGTTCATCCCCGGGAGCCTGTTCAGCCTAACATCACTCCCTTAAAGAAGATCAACTCTCCCTTACCCAGCAGTGATCGACTGCCAATAATTCCTCAGCTAAGGTTGGGGCCTCTTGCCCATTTCTCCAGTTCTATTGCTGGTTTTTATCCGATAGAATTTGCATAAGTTTTGTGCATGCTGTCAACCATTGCTGTAAGTTCACATGAGCAGGTTCCCAGGAGCCTGGAAGACCGTTTCCTTATGGTCATGCACAACCCCTGGCTCTTTCTACCCCCTCTTCCACAATGGTCCCTGAGCCCTGCGTGGATGAGGTTTAATATAAGAGTCCTATGGGACTTTTATCTTCTCAAATGCTATAGCTTTCTGTTTTTTCATTCTACGTTTTGTTTTCCCTTTCTGAATCGACTAGTAATGATCTTAACTGAAAAATAGTAATTGAGGCAGTCTTTTATAAGCTGTATGTATGTATATCCACATGTAAGGAGATTTGCATTTTCTTTTTCTTGTTATCAGTATAAATTAAAGAAAAATCTTTCTCATATTTTTCTGAAGGTTGAGAACACTGAGCATAAGACTTCTGTTATGTTTCTTGCAGGGTTTTTGCAACTTTCCTTAGATATGTACCCATTCCATATTTCTAGACTCTCCTGAATGTTTTTCTTCAAAATATTTCTTGTGATGTGTACTTGGTATCTGTGGGAGGGACTTCAGGTCTCCTTCTAGGGATTGCTGCAGACCATATGGAAGCAAAAAGATGCTTGGAATTGCAGCATCCAGAAAACCTGTCTTATCTGTCAGTTTAAGAAAAATTAAGGACAGTGCAGGTGATGGCATAATTTAATCCTGAAGTGGGAAAGCCTCCATGACGCAGGTTTTTACCACTGCAAGTAACATTGCCAACCCGAAAATCAGCTTGTTGAATAAAAACAAGATTGAATTAGCAGCAACCCAGCTTCCAATGAAAAGGGGAAAAAAAAGTCCTATTTGGAATATAAGAAAATCCAGACACTGTGTCAGGAACTATAGGCCACCTTGGATGCTTTGATTAAAATAAAAATGAAAATGGAAAAGCTGTCTTCAATGATCCAGAGAACTTGTGAAGTACAAAATTACCATTATGGGGAGGATGGTAAATGACACCCTTTGTTTCACACATGGCTGACAGCCCCTTTTTTATGAAATCTCCTGCCAGCTCTTTGACCTATACAAGAAGGAAATTTTCCTGAAGTACATCATTGATGCAAAGCTGGTCCCCTCAGCAAACTGTGTCCTCCTCCTGAGCTGTCTGTCTATGTGACTGCTTCAGGCCTACTTGGGAGTGACAACAAGCTGCAATTGGAGAACAGCCTGCTGGAAACAGGGCACTAGGCCCTCTGACTCCCCAGGTGCCTTGGCCTGTGAGCAGAGCTTAGGCTCCAGACCACTGGATGGGCACTACTTTGGGTGGGACCTGATACTGTGCCCAGGATCAGACTCCTTTTTGGCATGGCCACCACTAGCCCTCTTAAGGTCCTGGGATCACTTTACTAGCCCCTGCATTCTCTCCAGACATGCAGGCCACTGCTGCAGTTGTCCTTCCACTGTGTCTCACCCCTACTTGTGAAGTGTCACCCCTGAGTACTCAGTGAAATTAATGAGTTTCTGAGGGCAGGGGAGGGGGTTACTTTTTATGACATATTACTGTGAAGGTACAATTAAAATTCAGACCATATGCAGGATGAACAGTGTACTTTCTTCAGCACATTAATTGTAAGAAAGGTTTAAAGGCGAACCTACTAATTGGTTTAAAGAGATGCGTCAACTTATTGTCACATATGAATCTTATTTGATCGAGATAAACCAGCTGTAAAAGATTGAGGCAAGGCCAGCAAGATGGTTCAGTGGGTAAAGGAGCATGCTGCCAAACCTGACGGTCTGAGTTCAGTTCCGGGACCCATATTGTAGAATGATATAACCAACTCTTGCAAGTTGTCCTCTGACCTCCACACATGCCCCCATGACAGGTGTGCACTACCCCCCCATGTACTAAATAAATGGGTTTTTAAAAATAATTTTACTTTTTATTTTATGTGTATGAATGTTATGCCTGCCTGTATAAGTATATGCCTATGCCATATAGTGCTTGCAGAAGTCACTGATCTCCTGAAACTGGAGTTATGGACAGTTGTTAGCTGCCATGTGGGTGCTGGGATTTGAACCCAGGTCCTCTGTAAGAACAACCAGTGTTCTTAACCATTAAGCCATCTCTCCAGCCCTCATTTCATACTTTCAAGGAGCTTAAATTCCTTAAGAGGAAACAATGTAGAGTAAGCAGCTTTCCCTGACATCTGGGAACTAAGACAGGCTCTGTGTGCTTTGATGGCAAGGTGCAAGTATCCTATTTTCTTCTTTTTAGATAACACTCTTGGAAATAGTTTGTATCTTTGTGTCCTCAGTATCCAGCCTGGTGTCTGGCATAAGGTACATGGGTAATTACTTGCTCAGTGAAGGGAAGAAAAATTGTCATGTGGTGTAAATAAATGGTAAAACTATGTAGACCAGGCTGACCTTGAACTCACAGAGATCCACCTGCTTCTGCCTCCCAAGTGCTGGGATTGAAAGTGTGCATCACCACACCCAACCTTGAGAAGACAGATTTTTAAAAAAATTTATTATTTTCATTTATTTTATTTATTTTTTGGTGGTCTTTTTGACAGCTGTAGCCCCAGCTGTCCTGGTACTCACTGTCCTGCCTCTGCCTCCCGAGTGCTGGGATTAAAGACATTTTTTTTTTTTATTTTATGTGTATGAGCGTATTGCCTGCATGTATGTGAGTGCACCCGTGTCATGCAATGCCTTGGAGGTTGGAAGAGGGCTTCAGATTCCCCTGGAACTAGAGTTAAGGACGGATCTTAGCCGTCATGTGTGTGCTGGGATTTGAACCCAGGTCCTCTGTAAGAACAACCAGTGCTCTTACCTGCTGAGATAGCGCTCCAGCCCCTAAATATATGTTTTCTTTAAAGATATATAATTAGAAAGTGTTAAATTTTATAATGATATTTGGTTATTTTAAAATAACACCTATCCCTTTTTGGATTAAAATGTTTATGGATAAAAAGGAAATCATTTATGTCCTTTGCTTCAAAATAATCTGACAGCACAGTTGAGGGAGGGATGTTGTTTAATCATTGTTGAACATCATCAACATGTTGTATGGTGTGGCTTTATATTTTTCTCATAGTTTTATATATATTTTAAATATTTATAATAAAAATTGGAAAAAGCTCCCTCCAAATATTTTTATTGTCATTTAGATAGTTATTTGGAGATTCAGGAGTGAAACTTGGTTCCAATTATAACTCATATTCTTATATTGTTGATTGATAGGATATTGACTTTTCCAGCTTCTGGGACCCACCCCTGGCTTTGCCTAGAAAATTGGTGGTACTTGTATGTAAATCAAAGCCTTAATAATGGTTGCAATTTAACTTAGCTTGGTACCCACCCATGTGAAACCATAAAGGGATATAAGAATTATTAAAGTAAATTGAGAGACTAGGTGTGTTGTTAGAAACAGCAAAGAAACTATTCAAGCCTTCGTCCTAACTAAGCTTTTGTTTGGTTGAATGTGCTGGGCATAGAACCCAGGGCCTCACACATGCTCAGTATGTACTCTATGACTGGATTAATATCCCAAGCCTTTTGAATTTAGCTTAAGTTCTAAGATGATAGGAATCATGTCTGTTTTATTCACTACTTTATACCCAATGCTTAGCAAGTATCATGATCATATTTGCTAAGCAGCAGATACATGTTAAATGAATTAATTGAACTTTTTTGCTTCATATTCCTCATGTCCAACCTGTGGCCATGGGCTCTGCGTATCCCAGGATAGCTATGAATGTGGCTTAACACATACGTAGTTTACAACATATTGCAGTGGCAAAAAGTTGGACACCCTGGAAGTGATTCCTTCTTAAATTAAAAAAAAAAATCTCTATTATGTTTGCAAGATATGTGTGAGTGTGGACCTGCATGTTACTGTGCAATGAGGTCAGAGGACAACTTTGTAATGTTGGTTCTCTCCTACCTTTGCATGAGTTCTGAGGATTAAACTCAGTTTCTCAGACTTGCAAGGCAAGTGTCTTTTTCTGCTGAGCCATCTTACGTGCCCTAAAAGTGATTCTTTTTTAAAAAGAATTTTATGCTTGTAAGTGTAATGTCTGCATGTATATAAGTGCACCATGTGTGTGTGTGTGTGTGTGTGTGTGTAATGCCTGCAGAAGCCAAAAGAGGGCATCATATCCCCTGGAACTGGAGTTTCAGATTGTTTATAGCTGCCCTGTGAGTACTTGGAACTGAACCTGGGTCATTTTCCAACCCCCTTGAAATGATTCTTAAGTGTTTCTCCAATCACTGAAAAAATTGTTTTTGCCTTGGGACTCATTTTTAAAAAGAATTACTGTAATTCCTTTACACTAGGTAAAATCATAGGTGTTTGCTTACCTTTAAGAACTGAGATAAAAGTTCTTATGTTATATCCAACTCTGATAAAATAGCCTGCTGCTATATTATATTGTATTATATTAGTTGAGAGTGGTGCTGAAGATCTAACGCAGGTCTGCATGTATAGTAGGCATTGCTGTATGCCTTTTCCTGGAATAATTTGTTTCTATAAAAGTAAATACTGTTCTCACCATACTAAGTTGAAGAGTCAGGTTTAGCAAGTTCCAAAGTCCTGCTGTGTAAGAGTTGATAACTGTTGCTTGCTTGATATGCACCATTCACTGCAGTTGTGTTTGTTTTTACAACCTATACAGACTCAATGAACAACTTTTAGGCAAGTTACAGGAATTGTCATCAAATCCAAACTGCAGTCACTAGACACCTATCCTTGGGTGCAATGAACTTATTATATGTATTTTGCCTCAGACATCTGAAGGTTATCACTGAATTATGTTTATATAATTAGAGATTATAAAAGGAAAATAATTTATCATGCAAAGCCACCACAGCAATGTGATAAAGTCATGTAATTTTCAAAAATAATAACTAAAATGCAGATATTAAAATACTGTTCCTGACACCACTGGTACCCTATCTGTAAAAAGAAAACTCATGACTAAAATACTAAGCAGATAGAGACTGGGGCAAATAGCTGCAACACATAATTTTATATTAAGACATAAGTTTTGTTAATATAAACTGTAGCTAGTATGTGAAAATAACCTCATAGAAAACAATTTATAACCAGCATGGAGGTGCTTACCTATAGTCCCAGCTACTTAAGAGAGTGAGGCAGAAGTATTATTTGAGCCTAGGCGTTTGAGAGTAACCTTGGCAATGCATTGAGAGTTAGTCTTAGAAATATAAAAGTAAGTTATAGAGAGTTAAAATAGTCTATATATGTTGAAAGTTGCTGAAATACTAATATGAAAATTGCCTTTACCTTAGAAACGTAAGTGGAGGCCACACTATTTTTTACTATTTGATCTGTAAATCATGTGTATTAGTTACTTTTCTATTGCTGTGATAAAACACCATGACCATGGCAACTTATAGAAGGAAGAATTTATTGGGCTTACTGTTCCAGAGGGATGAAAGTTCATCATAGCAGAGTAGCATGGCAGCAGGAGGTGACCAGAGCAGAAAACTGAGTGCTCATATCTTCAAACAGGCAGAGGAAGGGGGGGAGGGGAGAGGAGGGGAGGGGAGGAGAGGAGACTGCCTAGAAATGGGACAAGGCTAAATCCCACCCCCATGCCCCCCACTTCCTCCAGCATGGCCACACTGTCTAAAGAGTCTGTGACCCTCCCCAAACAGCTTCAACCACTGGCCAAGTGTTCAAATACTTGAAACCTGTGGGGTACATTCCTTACTCAAACTACATCATGCCATGTTTTTTTCCCCCTTTTTTTTTGTAAAACACCAATATTTTATTTAAACAATTTTTTGAAGCTGTTTCAAAAAGTTGCTTCTTTTTTGTGTATAAATTTAATAACAGTATTAATAGACAATGCCTTTAATATGCTACAAAACTAAATTTTTACTGTGCACATTGATCCACCAAGTAATTTTTTTGTATATGATCTTAAAAACACATAAAAGCTGCAGTGATACACAAATGAGATTCCATTAAACTTAAGCTAAGCTTCTGCACAGCAAAAGAAACAGTTAACAGAGGCTGGAGGTCTCAGGTTCAGTTCCCAGTTCCCACATGGCAGCTAACAGCCATCCTTAACTCCAGTTCCAAGGGATCCAACACACTCTTCTGGCTTCTGCATACATCACACAACACAGATGCACTTACATACATGCAGGCAAAGCACTCAAACACGTAAAATAAAATAATTAAATTTTTTAAGAAAGCATTTAGCAGGGAAGAAATAACATATGGATTAGAATAATATATTGATGCATATCATACATCTTATAAAAGGTTAATATCTATAATATGTCAGAAACTCAAACAACTCAGAAGCAAGAAAATAACCCAATTTAAAAATGGGCAAAGACTAACCACTCTAAGGGAGATTTCTTCTGTCTAGCACTGTGTTCCTTAATGTATAGCCCCCAGGTATACATATTCAGGCACTGTATGGGCATTTCTCAGGGGTTTCAAAAGCAACACATTGTCCTCTGTCTTCCCTTGCCCCCCAAGATCCATTCATCTCTACTACCCCCGCAGTCTGACCTCCTTCCTCCCTCCTCAGTCCAAATGTCCCCATTATCCCCCCTGCCTCCCAACAACTTCCTCCCACCATCCCCCCTCTCCTGAGTTCCCTCCTCCCCACCGAGGCCCCCTGCATGTCCCTCCCTTCTTCCCCCCAACCCCCCACCATCGGTTCCCTACTATCACCCTCTTTTGGGTTCTTTCTTTTCCTTTACCTCTGTGTTTCAAGGGAAATGGCTGATGGATTGGCTGTAGGATGGGGAGTATAGGAGACTGACCACTAATGGGTGAGGGAGACTAAGCCTTACAAACGATCTCTAAATAGACTAAATGGGCTCCAGTAGATGAATTTACACCAAAGGGCATCTGGGTACAAATGCTTGACTGGATAGGACTTAACATGTATAGCAGAATACATGAGGTCTGGTGGAGGGGGGGCATGGATGGGGGAAGGGGTCTAAATTTGATTAAGAGCTGTTGTATCAACTATACAAAAACTCAATAAAAATGAACTTAACTGAATAAAAAGGACAAAGAGCAAGGCATAGTGGCACATGTCTGTAATCCCAGCACTCAGGAGGTAGAGGAGGATCAGGAATTCAAGGTCATCCTCAGATATATAGTGATTTTGAGGCAACCTGTGCTGCATGAGAGCCTGTTTCAACCCCCACCCCTCACCTGTACCCCACCAAATGGGCAAAGTAAATGGAGGCATTTTTTAAAAGGAGACGTAGAGATAGCCAACAAGTTTATGAATAAGTGCTCAGCATCACTAATTATAAAGACAGTGCAAAAATCATGATGAGATACCACCTCATACCTGTAAGGACTTCTGTCAAAAATTGAAAAGATGGATCACAGAGATGGCTCAGTGGGCAACGGTGCCTACTGCCTAACTTGATGACTTGAGTTCAGTCCCTGGAACCCATATGTTGAAAGGGGAAAATTGACTTCCATAAGTTGTCCTCTGACCTCCATGTATGCACCATGGTATGTATGTGTCCACAGAAAGAAAGCAAGAAAGAGAGATAGAGAGATACAGAGAGAGAAGTGATGAGGATGTGTAGAAAAGGGAGCCTTTGTACATTGTTGGTAGGAATATACATAAGTATAGCCATTACAGAAAGCAGTAGAAAGTTCCTCAACTAGAAACAGAACTGCCATATGAACCAGCAGTTCTTCTTGTGGATATATGTAGTCAAAGTACATGAAATCAGTGGTCTAAGAGATATTTGAATTCCTATGTTTGCTATAGCATCATTCACAACTCAAGACACAAAAAATAAGCTGAATGGAGAAAGAAAATGTGTTATGTATGTACAATAGAATATTATTCTGCCATAAAATGAAGAAAATTCTATGATTTATAGCAATGTGGATCAACCTAGAAGACATTATGTTAAGTAAAATAAGCCAGGCATAGAAAGACAAGGGCTTCATGATCTCACTTATATTTGCAATCTAAAAAAGTTTTGAAATAGATAGAGTGGTGGTGTTACAGAGGAGGTAGAGCTATAGGAAGAGGTTCTTCAAATGATACAGAATTTCAGTTAGGAGGAATAAATTTTTTAAGATCTATGAAATACCTTGTGACCATAGCAAATAGTAATGTATATTTTTAAATTGCTATGTTGGATTGGTGATGTGGCTCAGTTGATAAAGTGCTTGTGTAGCATACATGTGTCCCTGGATTCTCTCACCAACACCACATAAACTATTGTACCTGCCTGCAATCCTAGCACTTGGGAGGTAATGGCAGGAGGACCAGAAGTTCAAGGTCATCCTCAGCTGTAAAGACTTCAAGACCATTCTGGGCCACACAAGATCCTGTCTCAAAAAAACATTGCTATAAATGTAAATTTTAAATGTCCTTAGAAACAAATTGTGACTATATAAACTGATGGGCACATTATCTTGATTATCTTGATTTAATCATTTAATCAAAAATTTTCAGCACTAATAAATATAAGCATTATTTACTATTTTTAATATTTTATTATTTTAATTTTTTATGTGTATGAGTGTATTGCGTGCATGTAGGAAGGTGCACCTGTGTCATGTAGTGCTCCCGGAGGTCAGAAGAGGCTGTCAGATCCCCTAGAACTGGAGTTACGGGCAGTTCTTAGCTGCCATGTGGGTGCTGGGATTTGAACCCGGGACTTCTGCGAGAACAACCAGTGTTCTTAACCACTGAGCCATCTCTCCAGCCCCCAACACTCTACTTTCTAAGTAGAGTGTATTCTGGCATATTTTCTTTTATGTTCATAGGATGATACTGAATCTGGCCTGGCTAGTAAGATGAAATGACAAAGGTTAACCTGATGAAATTAGTACAAAGATAATTTGTCTTTCTTACTTCACATTCTTTTTGTTATGATATCTAGCTGGGAATAAATTAGAAAAATATTTTGGATTTTGTAATATTAAAAATTTCCTAAAATTGCAAAAACTCTATAGATCATTGATTAAGATCTTGTAGCCAGTTGATGGGGAAACCGAGAGTAGAACGTTACTTTTTTGGACATCTAGTCCCCCATTTCTCCCTCCCATCCCTTAGCCTGACTTGAATAGTTGTTTTTGTAGGCATATACACTCTGAAATAGTATAATGCTACCTTCACTTTGAAATTAGAGACTGAGTTATAGAGAAGGGTTGAGTTGTCTCAGGATACTAAAGATTAGTAGCACATTTATCTGGCATCTACTCCTTTGCTAATGACAGTTCTCTAATAGAACTGAGCATAAGAAAAACATTTCAAAAACCTTTGGACAGTTAAAAAAGTGCCACAAAGACCAAAATAAAATCACATACGTAAAGTCTCCTTGGCAGATTCCCAGAATCCCTATTCTTCTTTGACCTTGCAGTTCCATTTTTGAAAAATCTGGTTTCCCTGTTCAGTGCAGATTAGAAGCAAAAACTAGAAGGGAAAGAAAGCTTTTAAGGATAGGAACAGGGCCAACTCTAGGAAATGGCTACTTAAAGTGAGAAGGAAATGCAAAACTATAAAACACAGACATTCCAAGCATAGTAAGTAAGAGGTTTTGGTGTGTTACCTCCCCCAGTAGGGCATTACCATATTAAAATATTGTGTTTGATTATGCTGATTAAGAAAGGGTGAATTATATATCTTTTATTTAAGGAGATATTTCTAAGTGACAGATTAAAAACTATAAGGTTTATTTATGTATTTATTTACCAAGATGCTTTGGAGATTTTATATTAAAAAATCATTAAAAGGCAGTGGTTATGAAAATAATGGTAACTGATGTTATACGTCAGCACCAAAATGAAGGCACTTAGTTCTGTTCCTGAGTTGGACTAAACCTATTTAAGGTTTTGAATTCTGACCAGCCTTTTACAACTACAGTTAATGCCTAATTGACATGGGAATGAAATAATGAAAAATTTATATGTAAAATTTACAGAGAAATAAAGCTTTTCTTTGAGTGCAAAACATTTGGCAGTATTTTAAGACTGCCTAGAAAGGAGGCAATATTGCAAAGTGGTTGAGAGAGTGAGCCCTGGAGTCAGACTGCATAAGGTCACATTCTGGTCCTTGCATTTACTAGAGATGCAATTTAAGTGATTGTGTCAGACCCGTCAGATTTTTGTTCTGTAAAATAGATGGAAGTTATATAACTACTAAGAGAGCTGTGAGGACTAAAATAGTTAAAATATGTTAGCATGGTTTGGGTGCACATATGACAAATGATGCCATTATTTTATTATCTATAAGGTCCCTATCAGAAGAATTTGGAGTAGGCATGGTCCATAATGTCTACTGCTTCTTTTGTACTTATTTTTATTATATGCGTGTATGAGTATATGCCACGTGTGTTCTGGTACTTATGACAGCTAGAAGAGTGTCAGGTCCCCTGGAGCTGAAGTTACAGGCAATTGTGAGCCACCTAATATAAGTGCTGGGAACAGAACTCTAGAGGATCAGCAAGCTCTCTACCGCTGAGCATTCTCTCTAGCCCCCTGTTTGCTGCTGTTTCTGTTGAACTGAATTGCTCCTTTCTCATTTTGGCACATGATGAAGATCATTTTAGCCAACTTCACAAGTTACGTGTGTTTTCACTCTTTCCTAGGCACTGAAGCTCCATAAATAGATCAGAAGTATATCACAAGAGAATTCTAGTCTTACCGATTAACCTGGTAAAAGACAGTCTTGAGCTTGATGCATTAGAAGAAACCATGGTAGTTTGAAATATTTTGCTACCCACCAAACGTTTTAAAAACTTTATACTTTTAAAATGAACTTCAAACATGAGTGTCTTTGGTTATCAGGTTTTGTTTAATAATATTACATGTTGCAAGTAATATTATAATCACCAGCTCAGTGTTATCTGGCTTTAAAAAAAAAATCTCAAATGGTAGGTTCATTTGTAGTTTTTTTTAAGAGTTCTCCACACTGCTTTCCATAGGGATTAAACTCGTTTGCAGCCCCACCAGCAGTGGATGAGTGTGTTCCCCTTTCCCCACATCCTCTCTAACATTTGGTTTCATTTGTTCTCTTGATCTTAGTCAGTCTGACTGGGGTAAGATGAAATCTTAAAGTGGCTTTAATTTGCATTTCCCTAATTATTAATGATGTTAAACATCTTTTAAGATGCTTCATAGCCACCTTTATTTCTTCTTTTGGGAAATCTCTATTCAGCTCCTTAGCCCATCTTTTAATTGGGTTACTTGTCTTTATTCTCTGTTTTTTGAGTTCGTTATATATTCTGGATATTAAACCTCTGTCGTATGTGTCGCGGGTGAAGATTTTCTCCCATTCTGTGGGTTTCCTGTTTGTTTCCCTGGTTGCCTCCTCTGATGTACAGAAGCTTTTTAGTTTAATGAGGTCCCATTTATGAATTCTTGCCCTTGTTTCCTGAGCAATTGATGTCCGGTTTAGAAAATCCTTTCCTACACTTATATCTTGTAGGTTTTTCCCAATGTTTTCTTCTAACAGTTTCAGAGTTTCAGGCTTTACATTGAGGTCTTTGATCCAATTGGAACTGACTTTTGTGCAGGGTGAAAGATGGGGGTTTAGTTTCATTCTTCTACAGGTGGTGATCCAGTTTTGCCAGCACCATTTGCTGAACATGCTGTCTTTCTTCCAGTGAATATTCTTGACCCCTTTGTCAGATATCGGGTGGCTGAAATTGGATTTACTCATATTTGGGTCTTCAGTTTTGTTCCACTGATTTATGGGTCTATTTTTGTGTCAGTACCATGATGTTTAGCTCTGAAATACAGCTTAAAATCTGGTATAGTAATCCCCCTGGCATTGCTCTTAGTGCTCAGGGTTGTTTTGGCTATCCGAGGTCTTTTGTGCTTCCATATGAATCTTAGGATGGATTTTCCAATTCTGTGAAAAATGTCATGTGGATTTTGATTGGCACTACATTGAATCTATAAATGGCTTTTGGTAGGATGGTCATTTTCACAATATTAATTCTTCCAATCCATGAGCATGGGAGGTCCTTCCATCTTCTGATGTCTTCCTCAATCTCTTAAGATATAAAATTTTCGTTGTAGAGCTCTTTAATGTCTTTGGTCAGGTTTATTGCGAGATATTTTACTTTTTTGCACCTATTGTGAAGGGGAGTGTTTCCCTATGCTCTTTGATTGCTTGTTTTTGGTATATAGAAAGGCTACAGACTTTTGTAGATTAATTTTGTAACCTGCCACTTTACTGAAAGTGTTAATAATTTCTAGGAATTTTCTGGTGGAATTCTTGGCATCTCTTAGATATAATATCATATCATCTGCAAAAAAAGGATAATTTGATCTCTTCTTTTCCAATTATTACTCCTTTAATTTCCTGCTCTTGTCTTATTGCTCTTGTAAGTGTTTCAAGCACTATGTTAAAAAGAAGTGGAGATAGTGATTCCTGAGTTCAATGGGAATGCTTCCAGG
>NW_008330298.1:2716699-2758088 GCF_000622305.1 Nannospalax galili
TTAGTCGGGAGGTTTTGTATGACTCTTTCAATTTCTTTTTGTGTTATGGGTCTGTTTAAGCTGTTAATCTCTTGGTTTAGTTTTGGTGGTTCCCATGCCTTTAGATATGCATCCATTTCTTTTAGGTTTTCAAATTTAGTAGCATATAGGTTTTTAAAGTATTCCCTTATAATGTTCTGTATCTTTCTGTTGTCGGTTGTGATGTTTCCCTTTTCATCTCTGATTTTGTTGAGTTGGAGGTGCTCTTCCTTTCTTTTGGTTAACAGGGCTAGTGGTCTGTCAATCTTGTTTATCTTTTCCAAAACCAGCTCTTGGATTTGTTGATTCTTTGTATTGTTTTCTTTGTTTCGATTTCATTAATTTCTGCCCTGATTTTTGTTATTCTTGTCTGCTGGATTTGAGTTTCGTTTGCTGTTGCTTTTCAAGTGTGTTGAGTTGCAATGTTAAATCATTTATTTGTTTTCTTTCCAATTTTTTGATGTAGCAACTTGGAGCTATAAACTTCCATCTAAGGACAGCTTTCAACGTGTCCCAGAAGTTTTGTTTTGTCGTATTGTCCTTTTCATTTAGTTCCAGGAATACTTGTATTTCTTTCTTAATTTCTCTTTTGACCCACTCATCATTTAGGAGTGTGTTGTTTAATCTCTATGTGTTCATGTGGTGATTAGTGCTCCTTCCGACTTTATATCCATGCTCAGATGCCAAGGAGCTCAGAAAGTAACCGACTGTGACTAGTAATAATCAGATATGTAGAGATTAGAAACACATGTGCAAACATCTTAATGTCAATTGCATTAAAAATGAATTTTTCTGTATGAAACTACATATTTTAATAACGAAATGGAGATCTTTTTTAAAGGTTAAAACCTCATTTAATTTTATGTCTTATAGGGTTTGTACTGAGTACAGTGTTGTGTAACTGTAATAATTCAACTGTAAACCTAAAAATTTACAACCAATTTTGAAAGAGATGCATCTTAGCTCTGGAAATTGTTATTGAATATGTCAATGCTGTTGTAATGAAATGCTTCTTCTAAGTAGGTGGTTATTAAATAAGTAATTAAAAAAAAACAAAAACCTCTCTCTTGTTAAGTGAGCCAGAATTTTATAGGCTATAGAAGATATATTTTGTGTCCAGAAACTGGTTTTAGGCTGCTCACTGCTGACGGCTGCCATAGTACCTTAGAGAAATGTGAAGCATTTCAGAGTTACTAAAGACACTATTTACTGTGAAGTCCCCATATACTCTCACTGAATCTTCACATCAGTGCAAAGTACATGTTTTTACCCCTCTTTGCAGAGGACAAAACAGCAGCTTCAAGAAACAGAATCATTAGATGATTTCACCACACAGGATAAATGGTAGAAACAATATGCAAGCAAAGTTAGTCTGTCTAAAAGAGTATATTTACTGTGCCCCTTATCTCTCAAAAAGGAAGTAATGACCACATCATCTGGAATATTTCTACTCATGTCAACAGCTGGCCAATAACTTAGATCCTGTGTGAATCAGCAGCCAGAAAGTGCTCTTTCTGAAGCCTATTGCATACAAGCAATAAATACAACTTCCATTCTGGGGAATGCAAGAAGCTAGAAAAATGGCTGAATTTCTTTAGGTGTGAGGATAATGGGGTAGACAAAATATCCTCCCTTCTTTACTTCATATGGGGCTTAGTTAAAAAGAAAAATAAAGCAAAACTTGGCTCTTACTCCATTTTACACACGTATTACAGGTTTACCCAGTTTCCCTACATTGGCATTCATAATTTATACTGCATGGAAATTTGACCCTCTTCAAGGTTTCATTTTTTGTTTTAATTGTACTTGTATTATTATAAACATGCATTTATGTAGAATCAATCTTCTGTTGTTTCTTTCTTTGGAATTAGAATAACCTCAGTTCTAATCATCTATGTATGTAGGATTGTATTATATATCAATAAAGATTTGAATAGGGTACCAAATAATTGTCAACACACCAGGCATGGTGGTACAGGTATATAATCCTATCACCCAGGAGGCTGAGGCAGGGAAATCCTGAATTTCAGGTCAGCTTGGCCTATGTAGCAAGTCCCTGTCTCAAAACTGAAAAAAAAATGTTTTCATTACTAGAGATTGTCCTTTGTTAATATAGATTTATATTGACCAAACACTGTGCACTAAACAGGCACTATTTATGACAGTACATTTTGGGTTTTTGAAAAAGCAACCTTACAGGAGCGAACTAGAATCGTCTGATTCATCTTTTTATGTTGAGTCATTAACATATTCCATAGTGCTTATTCAATGAAGGAATTTATTATTCTGTTATTTGAAAGTACTTTTATTTCACAATAAATTTTATTCAGATATTGAGGATTCCTGTGTCAGTGTCATACCCAATTTGATATGCAAAGGAATATGATAGTTTGGTTCTGCCTACAGATACAACTTTAAGGAAAAGTCATTTAGTCTCTTGAAACCCATTTCCTTATCTGTTCAAAAAGACTGTATAATTAGATGGTCTTGAAGTTGCTTTTCAGCGCAAAGTTGTATCATCCATGGTCATTGCATTTTGTTTTTCAAAGCCCAGGAATGACATGTTAATTATTTAAAACTATTGCTGTGTAACCCTGAAGTATAAGAATTAGTGTTCATGAGTGTGATTCTCTCCCTTATGCTTTGAAGCAGATATTAGACTGCTTCTATTTGGAAAAAAAAAAAAAAAAAACTTGGGGAAGGAGTGACTGAAAGTAATTGGTGAAAAGTTAATTTTGGAATTTCTGTATCCAAACTGTTCTATGTTTAAAGATAGAGTTTTGCTCTAATAGAAAAAAAAGAAGTGATTTTTTTCCTCCAATAGAAAAATTGAACGTCTTTCCAAAATCACTATTATCTAATGTATATGAAAAATTTTAGCCACATTAGAAATCAAACAAATGCAACATAAAACAAAAACAATGTATACATTTGCCTATGAATTTGGTTAAAAAATTAAAAGCACTCATTTTGCTCAGAGGTATTAAACAGGCATTCTTAAAACAGTAGGATTATAAACTGGCGGTGGTGTTCTAGATGGCAGCCTGAAAGCTTTTCAAAACTTTGAAGCGTTTGTATACTTTTGGCCACAATTTCACATTTATCATGGAATTGCTGCATGTAGTATATATCATATGTATGAAAAAAACAAATGGTACGTAATCTCTAGGGGATAGAATTATGGATAAGTCATTTTACTTTTCTTCTTTGTTTTTATGTTTTCCACATTCTTGTATATTCATATAAGACTTCAGTTATAAAATATATACATATTTTGTAATGCAAGGTTATCTTTAATAGTCATAGAAGTACTTCCTTTCTTAACCCTCCTATTCAACACCTTTTATCTTTGAACAGATCTCCAGGAAAAGTTGGACTTTCCTCATTTGAGGTATGTTGTGTAGTCTCAAGATTTAAGTATTTGTCCCTTTACTGCTTCTGTTTTTTTAAACTTATTTTTTCTTCAACAACATTGTCTTTATACTCAGATTGTTCTAATTAGGTGTATGTCTGTGTAACCACCACCACCAAGATGCAGAACTGTGTCATCAACATCTGCCTTGTGGTACCACTTTATAGTCAAGCTACCAACTGCTCACGTTATTCCAAAATTTGCTTTCCAATTTCTATAATTCTGTCATTTTTAAGGATGGTCTATAAATGAAATCATATAACATGTGACCTCTTGAAATTAGCAGAACGTATTGAGATGCATCAAAGTTGATGTTTGTATCGATGGTGTGTTCCTTTTCACTGCTCAGTTGTATTGTATAAGGGTATTTGAGTGTATTTTATGTTTAAAAATATACGTATAAATATCTTTTTAAAAAGATTTATTTCTATTTGTGTGTGTGTATGTGTGTGTTTGTATGTATTCCACATGTGTGCAGGTGCCCAAGGAGGCCAGAAGAGGGCGTTGGATTCCCTGGAACTGGAGTTACAGGCAGTTGTGAGCCACCCAATGTGGGTGCTGAGAACCGAACTCATGTCCTCTGGAAGAGCAGAAAGCACTCTTAACTGCTGAGCCATCACTTAAACCCCCTTATCTATGAATATCTTAAGTGATACAAACAAAGGTTCTGGTTTGGGGTAATTATAGTCTCACAGAAGAGATCTGTATGCAAAAGAACAGTATCTGAAGTTTTTATTTGTAGAACAGACTAAATGCTGAGCACTTCAAGAAGGTTGGAGGAAGAGGATGATATGGAGTAGGAGAAAACTGTTGTCTGAAATAACAGGGAAATGTTTCAAAAAGAAGATGGAATTCATGCTAGGGTTTGAGAATTGGGAAAGGTTTCCATGGGTAGGTTGGATGAATGGAAGTCACATTTATAAAAATTGGGAAAACACTGTAGTTAGGAAACAGTGTAATGTGTGAAGACGTAGAGTTTGCTGGGAGCGTTGAAATACTAGTTTAACTGTAAAAGTTTCAGTGATAGGATGTTGGAAAACTAAATTGGGAGTAGATTGTAATGAGCTTTAATTTTTGAAACAGAACATTCAAGTCTCTTTGTATATTTCTTCCAGTTGTTCTGGCAGTGTTTTTATTTGTGTGTTTGGGGTTTGTGAGTTTGTTTGTTTTTGTTTGTTTGTTTGTTTGTTATCAAGTCTCACAGCATACTCTAGGGTGACTTTGAATTTGAGATCATTCTCCCTCAAAATTTTTAGTCTGAGGATTACACTTTATGTACTGTCTAGCCAAGGTTTCTTTCTGTGAAATTAAGAAAACTGATGGAAAGGTTGAAAAAAGTTTGGAAGAAAGAGACTTCAGTACAGCACAATTTGTTTAGAGGCACTTAGATTGTTAACACCTGAGGCTCAGACAAAGAGACAAAAAAAAAAATACCATTGGAAGGAATGGATGGATAGATATGACAGCTTTGTTTGCCTTGTTTTATTTTCTCAGCAAAAAAAAAAAAAGAATGGAAGTCACATTTATAAACATTTTTGTTATTTTAGTCTCTATTAAATGTTCTTCTCAGTAATAAAAACTAGGAATGGCCTAAAATTTTTTATGTATCTTTATCGATTTTAACTTAGTGTTCTATCTCCCAAACTGTCCAGAAACTATGTAACCAAAGCTGCCTTGAACTGCCAGCACTCCTCCTGCCTCAGCCTCTGAAGCGCTGAGATAACGTGTGACACCATACCTGGCTCCCTAGCTTAATGTTCTTTAGTGGATAATAGTGAAGATTTCTGTATAAATCACTTTTGTACAAATTATTTATGAATGTGAGTTTTCATGAACTTCTCTTGGGCATGCTTATTAAAAGTAAAACGTTCAAGTTGTATAGTGAAAATGCCATGAGGTGAGTACAAGCAGCTCTCTGTTAGCCAAGACAAGTGGACCATAACTTCTTTGTGAACTGCCAAAAACTGTCTGTTGGACCTTTTAAGGTAACATGTTTCTGATACTAGATAAATGGGAGCTAGAGAAATAGCCTGTTATTGTAAAACCTGGAACTTAGTAAGTTCTGTGTTTTAGTAATGGAGCACTCCCTCATACCCACCCCACTCCACCCCTACCTTGCAAGAAGATAATAATGAAGATTGTCTCAGTATAGCTTACTTGGTAGTATTGTCTAGTCACATGCTTAGCTTCCATTGCCCTATCCCACAGCCTGATAGAGTTGTTAGAAGGATATAGATAGATCTATATACTCAACTACTATGATTTTGTCCCAGTGAAAATTATAGTTAACTTCTGTATACTTAAATATTACTAAGAAATATTCTGATTAACTTCTCTGGAAATCAGGTCTTTTAGCTAGTGCCCTAGCACTCCTTTAAACTTGTGACTTATCAACTTACTATCTTTCAAAAGTTCAAAGACTAATAGAGCTTTGTTAAAGCTACATAAAATGAAAGTCTAATCACTGCTTGGCAATTTTAGTCAGTGTAAGTTGTTAATCTATGATCTTTGTACCTACTAATTAAAACAAGTCAAATTGAGGGCCAGGAACTTTTTCTGTGTATTTTTACCTAGCTTAAATGAAGGAAAATTTCCACTAAAGTATGTTGTAAAATGCTATTGATTTTTTTTCCAAGTAATGAGCAGTTGGAAGAAAATTGAAATAAAATGTTTAATTGGTAGGAATGAAGGCATTTTCTGATATGTGTTAATTATTCTTAATGATGATCTTTCAAATATTCTTTCCATCTTAACCCGAGTTCTCTTACTAAGTTTTAATTAGATTAAAACCAGAAATTAGCTGGTAGTGGTGGCACACGCCTTTAATTCCAGTACTTGGAAGGCTGAGGCAGGTGGATCTCTGTGAATCTAAGGCCAGCCTGGTCTATATAGGGAGTTCCAGACCAACCAGAGCTATACAATGAGACCCTGTCTCAAGAAAAAAAAGAGCAAATTAATCTTAATCAAAGAATACATAAAGTTACATTATATGTATTAGCTAAGAGGGGGGCAAATACATTATTCAACATTCATTATTTATCAATGATTATTTAATGCTGAACACTAAATAGATTCTGTCTAAATAGTGGTAAACATAACAAGCAAGGTCCCTGTTCTCATGGTCCTTACATTCTAGTGGGGCAGGGAAAAGACAAAAATTAAGCAAATAACAAAGATAATTTCAATTGCTGAGAAGTCATTTTAAGGTCTGGGAAGGCTTCTCTGATAAAAATGTGATTTGTGCTTTTACCCTAAAAGCAAGAGCCCGTGCATCTGGTGGGAGTGTAGGTGTTGGGATGGGGATGAGAAGCACAGGAGCTATCAAATGTACAGGAAGGGGCAACACCATGTTAAGCCCTCATGAGCTGTGAGAAAGTGTAGATTTTACCTAATTCTTAAGATTCCTTGGGTATAAACAATCTTCTATCAGAATCTGTAATTAAATTAGTAGTATTTCCCAAATTTTGAAGAGAAATCCAATGAAACAGTTTTTCAGATTGAAATATTCCAACGCCATCAAAAATTTCACTTGCATATTAAATCCATTATGCTAATCAACAGGGATCTCTGCACAATTTTATCATAGAATCTCTACTTATACAAATATCCTGATACAACCCCTTCAGAGGATGGCGTGATAAGAATAGGAGGTGGGAATTGGCTAGGCAGTTAGGGTAAAAAGACCCCAAAGAAAAGTAGCCAGTTTCTTGGCTAAAAGTCAAAATGCCCTTGGGACTGTTAGCAACATACTCTGTTCCAAATGCCAAAAATGTCAAAAGTATTTGGGAGCTTGTATCTAATCCTTAAAAGATTTTAGGGTTACCTCTTCAGAGGGGAGTACCCAAAAGCCCCATTAAAAAAAATAAATGAAAGAAGAAAAAAAAGAAAAAAGTGATGGGAGGTGTTAGAAGGGAGGGAGTGGGTATGGATTTGATCGAAAAACCTTATATGCATGTCTGATACTTTCATAAGTGCCGTGTTAATTCATATATCCTATGTGCTTTGTTTCACTTATCTTGAAAATGGTTACAGCAACCTTCTCTGACAAACTCTGTGATGTACAAGAATTATGAATTGATTCTCCATAGTACCTGTAGTAGCATTCAAATGATCTACTTTTAGAAATGAGGAAAACAGTATACAGAAAAGAATATCATGCTAATATTTGTAAATGTATGTCTGTATTATTTTACTCTTTCACCAGAGATGCAGTATCTATGTCTACTTTCTCTAACCTCCCAAATATATATATATATGTACGTATGTATATATAAACGTATACGTAGATATATATGTATTTTTGGTGGGTTTAATATTTTTCATCTGTTGATGTTTGGGGGAGCTTCATTTAACTTTGGGTTAAGTCTTGCTTCATTGTATCTAAAGCATATGGAATTTTAAAATATCAGAATATGCTTTTCTGTGTTATGTGCTTTTTTTATTTCTGTATATTTATGGAATAATACTTTGGGAAAAATAATCGTAATTCAAACATTTGTTTAAATCCTTAATCTTTTCCAGCTACAATGGCATTCCAGAATTCTTGTCTTCTGTTAATTTTTTAAATTTAATTTTATTATTTGTGTATGGGGGGAGTGCACTTGAGTGCATGGGCACATGCCAAGGCTCAGCTCTGGAGGAGGTCAGAGGACAAATTGCAGGAGTCAATTCTCTTCTGCTCTGGGTATTTCAGATACTGAACAGGTTTTCAGGCTTGTAGCAAGTACTTTTACACACAGAGCCATTTTACCAGCCCTTCATTACTAATTTTTAAATGTTATATGTCAGGCTCATTTTCATATTTATAAGTAAAAATTCTATTGCAAGAAAAATCCAACTTTGCTAATTGTTAACCTTGGAATAATGTTTATGGGTATCTATAAGCATTTTATGTTTCCCTGTTTTTTATTATTATGTTGTTGTTGTTGTTGTTACTGTTATTTTTGTTTTTGAGGCAGGATCTTATGTCTTCTTTACTTTATTAATGCTATATTTTCCAATTTGTACCTATTTTGAGCAGACTTTTAAATGAAGAATGTCATCATTTGGTCTGTTTCTTTCTTTAAACAGGAAACAGAGAGCACAACATTGAAAGCTGGAAATGAGTCCCCTGTACAAGAATTGAAACAAGATGTGTCTAAAAAGGTCGGCAAGATACAATGTCATTATTTCATAATGGATATCACATTTATATGATGTATTTAAAACAGAATATTTTTGTATTGTTTTAGCATACTGCTCTGTACATACTAGATATTTTAATAAATTTTTTTGGCATCTGTCAGCTTAGTGGTTGAAGTTACATCAAACTTTTTAGAAGTAATTTCATCATCTATTTGATAATTTATCCTTGAAACCATTTTTAGAAATATATAAGGTTGTATTTATTGACTTAAGCTTTTGCTGATCTTGAGTTTGCCATCAGAAGTTACAGGTATTAAAAAGCTCACCAGGAATTCAGGCCAACCTGGGCTGTATGTGACTGTCTCAAAAAGAAAATACGGAAATTGAATAAAAATAAATGTAATAAAAGTTGAAATCAATTTAAAAATATTATAAGAATATATTTGATAGGAATGAGTTATTATTGTTTATGCTATAATGAATAAAATCAAAGAATAGAGACTAGAAGAACAGACTAAGGAAGACATGGTTTCCAACCTCATCTTGACCCCTCTTGGGCATGAACCTTTCTGTTATGCACAGTGATCATTTCAAACCTTTATAGTAACCTTGTCACTGTGGCTACCCTTGTCCTCCCCTCACTAGCAGATAACCTCATTTTCTTCTGCATGTAGACATAGGAGGCAAAGAAGCCTGAAGCCTTTGTTTTCTATTATCTTTCCCTTCTCTTACATGCAAACTTATTTTCATCTTTACCTCTATTTTATATCATCCATTGCTGAAAATTTAGTATTCTTTTTACCCTACCCAAAGTAGTGCATGATAGAATACCTAAATTTCAACTTTTGACGTTCTTGTTTACTAATTAGGGGGCATTGGGCAAATTTTTTAATGCTTCTACCTCAGATTCCTACTTCTGTAAAAGGTAGCCATCATCCTGCTATCTTCACAAGGCCTCTGCAAAGAACTTGTATACTGTGTGTAATGCACCCAAAGGCTTCTTTCCTTTCTTCTCTAAAACTGTTCTGTTAGCTTCCTTTCTTATGGCTATTCCCCTTCAGCCCAGTCACTTTCTTAAACTTTCTTCCATTTATATTCAAGCCTTGTTTCCTCTGGTACTAAGGCTCAAATATAGAGCCTCGTAAATGCTAAGCAAACACAAATCTTTTTGAAAATGTAGATTGTATCAGCTCTATGTCTTCACCTTTTATTCATTCTTTTTTTTTTCTTTTGGTCTTTTTGAGACAGGGTCTCCCTGTAGCTCCAGCTGGCCTGGAACTCGCTATGCAGACCAGGCTGGCCTCGAACTCACAGAGATCCATCTGCCTCTGCCTCCTGAGTGCTGGCACTAAAGGCATGCATCACCACGCCCAGCCATTTTATTCATTCTTAAAAACATTGTTATCTGACTTCTTTTATCACAAAAGTCTTCTGTGCTCCATAAACACCTAATCTGATAAATGATGGACCTTAGTTAACATTGCACAGAGTAAAATGAGATGATTTCTAGTGTAAAAATTTGAAGACCAAGAAAAACTATTATATGCAGTATTTGGGAAATCGGGGATGAATGTTACTGAACAGCAGTAGTGTCTAGTTATAATTAACATGAAACTGTAATAAGCAGATCAGGACAGGTCGGTGACATAGTCTATTAACTTACTGATGCTGAGGAATTGAGAAAACTTATCCAGGTTGGGATGGTAGAAGGATGAGTGCGTTGAAAGATTTAATGTGTTAATGATAAGACTGGGGAGAAAATGTATTTTCTTCTAAATATTAGTTGAAGACATAGACAGCCTGCCTATATTTTTCAACTGTAGATAAAAAAAAAGGAAGGGTTGAAGTAAGGTGGCCTAGATGTTTGAACTCTTTTCATAGACCTGCTCTCAGTCTGAGTGGTGAAGCTCCTCAACTGGCTCTTCTACCATAGTCTTAAATTCAAACTGGAATAAGCTAAATTCTTGTCCTGGATAGATTTTGGTTCTCATGACTTTTCTTAACTAGACTGAAACAGCAAAGAGTTACTGCAACTAGTTTGGTGTAAATGAGCTCTGACATGAGTTTTAATCAAGTTTGACTTGAGCTTGATTTTACAGGGTTGATTAAGCTTTTGTGACTGTGTAACAACACAGATTCCCTATTACACTGTATAAGAATATAAATTCTGGGGACTGGAGAAATGGCTCAGCAGTTAAGAGTGCTGGCTGCTCTTGCAGAGGACCTGGGTTTGATTCCCAGCACCCACCTAGTGGTTAACAACCACCTGTAACTCCAGTTCCAGGGGATCTGATGCCTTCTTCTGACCTCTACAGGCATTGCATGACATGGGTGCACTTACACACTTGCAGGCAATACACTCATACACATTAAAAATAAATAAAATATTTTAAAAATATATAAATTCTGGAACCCAACTCAAAGAGTTCATTCCAGTTTTATTACTGGCCAGCCCCGGGATCTCGGATCCATCACTTGATCCATCTATGCCTTAGTTCCTTCATTTGTTAAATGATGACAGTGGAAGTGAACCTCCTAAGGTTGTTGTAAAGATTAGAATCAGTGAGGTGTTATGAACATTGACTGGTACATACTGATTAACTATTATTTTGTTACTGTAAATAGTTTCAGTTTTTAAGACTGCTTTTTAACCTTTCATTAGATAATTGAAAGTATTATTCAGGAAAGTCAGAAAGTACTACAGTTTGAAGATGACCCTTTGGATTCCAAAGGAAAAGAACTCTCTGACCAGGCTACTGGCAGTCCTGCTGTGGCTGGAACAGACTTTAGTAACATACCTGGACTCTTAGCAATAGAACATGAACTACAGCAGGATTCCACAACAGCAGACAGTCAGAATATGTCTGAAGAAATGGAATTAGAATCCAAAAAATGTTTTCCTTCTGATGACACCTGTGAGAAGACAATAGATGAAACCGCTAATTTAACTAAAGTAATTTCAACTGAACAGCTTAATGTTTCTGAAATAGAAGCTGAAATATTGAACAAGGAAACAATTGAAATCAAACAAAGTGATGTTTTAGAACCTGCATCCTCAGACTCTTTATCTACTAAAGATTTTGCTACTGTGGAAGAAGTGGCTCCTGCTAAACCCCCAAGGCACCTTACTCCTGAACCTGATATAGTAGCCAGTACAAAGAAGCCTGTTCCTGCACGCCCACCCCCACCAGTTAATTTCCCACCTCCTAGACCTCCACCTCCATCTCGACCTGCTCCACCACCAAGAAAAAAGAAAAGTGAACTGGAGTTTGAGGCTCTTAAAACACCTGATCTAGACGGCAAGTACTAATTGAGAAATATTTTGGTGGGGAAATTTAAGGGTGGAAACTAACTTTTCTGCTTTGTGTAGGGCATAGTTATGACAAGATCCCTCTGTGTAGCCCTGGGTAGCATGGAACTTGCTGTGTTGGCCAGGCTGGCTGTAAACTTGTGGAGATCTTTCTGCCTCTGCTTTCTGAGTGCTAGAGGTATAGGCATTTGCCACCACTCACAGCTAATTTTTTTGCCTTTATTTTAGTTTATGTTATATGAAAGCACACTGATAGCTAGGTTATATAAATCAATTCTTTAATAAATTGGCAAAAAGTAAAATTGGTCATACGTTACAATAATATTGCTGAACATTTCATACCTTTTACCTTCTAAGAAAAGACATAGTGGTGGAAAGAACATGGGACTGGAAGACTTAAGGTCTAAATTTAAATCCTGCATCTTTTGATGTGTAAACTGTGTAGTCTTGAAGAAGTTAAATAATTCTCAGTAAAGACAACACGAGTAGTAAAGCTACGGTTCTCTCAGGCTTGTTACAAGAATGAAATAAAGGTTTAAGGGGCAGGAGAGATAGCTCAACAGTTAAGAACACTGACTGCTCTTGCAGAGGACCCAAGTTCGATTCCCAGCACCCACATGGCGGCTACGAACAGTCCTTAACCCCAGTTCCAGGGGAATCCAAACCCCTCTTCTGACCTCTGCGGCACTGCACAACACGGGTGCACTCACATGCATGTAGGCAATACCGCATACACAAAATAAAAATAAGTAAAATATTTAAAAGTTTGGTAGAATTTGGCAATAAATCTGTCTTTCAAAAAAAGAATGAAATAAAGGTTTAAAAATGGTTAAAAGCACTGAGCGTGGTAGCGCACGCCTTTAATCCCAGCACTTGGGAGGCAGAGGCAGGTGGATCTTTGTGAGTTCGAGGCCAGCCTGGTCTACATAGTGAGTTCCAGGACAGCTGGAGCTACAGGGAGACCCTGTTTCAAAAAGACCAAAAAAAAAAATGGTTAAAAGCAATTTAAAATAATACATAAAGCCCTATTTAAATACTCAGTGTTGGTACTATTAATGTTATTATTGTCATTGCAGTACCCAAAGAAAATATTACATCTGATTCTCTCTTAACTACAAGTATGGCTTCAGAGAGTACAGTTAGAGATTCCCAGCCGTCTCTTGATTTGGCAAGTGCTACCAGTGGAGATAAAATAGTTACTGCTCAGGTTGGTGAATTATTGTTATATTCGATATAGGCTATATTCAACTTTATGCAACTGACTTGGTTATCAAACCCTCTTTCTTCTGTGGACTAAATAATTGCTTGCCAAACCTGACCTCCTTATTCCCCTAACTAGTTTAGTAAGCTTAGCAAGCCATTTAGCATCTGAGTCTTAGATGCCCCACTGATAAAATGAGAAAAGTACCCTCCTTGCAGGTACTCTGACAAGACAAAATGTGCTAGTATATGCCAAGCATGTGGCAGGTCATAGGTATTTTTTAAAATGTCAGCTGCTGCTGTTTTTAATGTTATAAGTTCTTTTTCCTAAACATAAAACACTTCATGTACTAGGAAGTGGCCTATACAAAAAAACAAATAATCAAACTACATAACATTTTACCATAGCCAAATTCTGAAACTTAGGGAGCTGAAGTTATTTGGGAGCTGAAGTGAGGAAAGGGTAGCACACTGGGAGATGTGACACTATAATCTTGTTATAGCCATTCAGAGACAGCAAGCAGCCTGTTTTCCTTAGCTAAATATGGTATGTGCATTTTAAAGCATTATTCTTTTAAATGTAGAGAATTGGCAACAGAAACTGTTTTAACACATTTGTCATTTGGCTCTTTACATAAAGCGTGTTTTCCTTTTCCCATTCTATCAGTGGGGCGGCTAAGACTTTGATACTAAGTGCCTTGCTAAGCTTATTAAAGTAGTTAGTAGCCAAGCTAGACAGGAAAGTAAGGTCAGTTTTAGGGAACAAGGAAATATTTGACCTAGAAAAAAAAAGAGGGTTCAAAGATAGCCATATATGGCCTGGATTAATTTTAGTCTTAGTACAGAACTATTGTTATGGATAAAACAATATTTATTTGTAAGACTGTTACTAAGAACATTTATTTGTTTGTAAGTCAGTAACTAAGACATGGTTTCATGGCAGCAGCAGCTTGGGTAACTAATGTCTTTCAGCATGCTGAGAATAATAAAGGACTAAAATGGAACATTACATTTAAATTTTCAGTAGGCTCCATTATCTGAATTGTGGAATTCTGTAAAACTGTGCATGAATAATTGAAATTTATAGAAATTGACCCAGTCTGTTTATAAAATTATAATTTTAGGAAAATGGAAAAGCACCTGATGGGCAGACAATAGCAGGTGAAGTGATGGGCCCTCAGAGACCTAGATCCAACTCTGGAAGAGAGCTTACTGATGAGGTAGAGTTCTATTTTTTCTTTATTGTTAAAAACATAAAATGTAAAAAATCATAGTGGGAAGATGAGAAAGTTCTGGAGATAAATGGTGGTGCTGATTGCACAGCAATGTAAGTATACTTAATGACCCCACACTACATTTTGAAATGCTTGAAGTGCTAACTTTCATGCTGCATATAGTTTATTATATATTTTTTTCTTTTTAATTGACTTAACATCTGTTTATGTTTATGACATTCAGTATGGTGGTGGTTTAATAGATGGATACAATGTGTAATAATCAAGTCTAGGTAATTATATAGAATGACTTTTACAATAGGGACATAATCTGGAATAAAGTCCATGCACCTCAAAAGTTACTGACCATAATGCTAACAAGCTCACTGAGCCATGTGCTCCTCTTATGACCTGGGTGTAAGACCTTAATCCCTCAGGACCCCTCATTGCCCTCTACCCAACATACTGTATGACTGTGTGTATGCATGTTTCCATAGCAAAGTGCTGAAAGCAGAGTGCTTTTATCATTGTAAACACTGAGAAAAATTGAGTGTGTGTTACAGTCTAGGCCTAGGATCAAAGAGCAAGATTCTCTGATAAGATAAGGATGATCCTGACTTCTGTTTCCCCATTTCATGCTGAAGACACTGTTTCAATAAACTAATGAGAAAAGCCCAGGCTTGGGGGCCCAGTTCTGAGATACAACTGAAGGAACAACTGCTTAGCAGTTCAGGTCCCCTCATCACCTTAAAATGAATCCTAGGAGTGAGACTGGTCTTTCTTTGTTTATTTGTTTGGTTTTTGAGGCTGCTCTTTAATTCAGGCATAAGTGTAGTGTAGCTTAGTAATACCACAGGAAATCATCATTTCTAACATTTGAGTATTTATTTCATTATTAGGAACATTGGTCTTTTCTAGATGTTTTGACATATAAATTACTATTAGGCTAAAAGTCGTGCTTAAAGATTATCTTAGAATTTGAATTTTCTTTATATGTTGAAGCTTAAATCTCTGAATGAAATGCAACATTTTACAAAGATATAAGGTAAAGTCCATGCTGGGCCTGATGATACAGGGGGTCTGTAATACCAGCACAAAGGATACTGAGGTACGAGGATCACAAGTTCAAGGCCTACCTGAGCTGCAGAGTAAGTTCCAAGGCCAGCCTGACAACTTTCTGAGACTCTGACTCAAAAAGGGAAAGGCAGAAGTGTTTTGGAATGTAACTCAGTGGTAGAATGTTTGCCTAATTATTCACAAGGCCATGAGTGCAATCCCTAGTGAAATACGCACACACACACACATCCCTCATAAAAGGCAGAATCTGTATTTTATTTAAAAAAATTGTAAAAGAACCTGGTATTATAGATTCATGTTTTTATGCAAATTCAACATACATTTTACATCTGAAATATTTTTTTAGCGTTTATTTATTGTGTGTATATGTGGGCATGTACATGCCACAGAACAGGAATTTGCTCTCTTATCTTAAAGATTAAACTCAGGTTATCAGGCTTGGTGGCAAGTTCCTTTACCCACTGAGACATTTCCATAACCTTCTTACCATTAAATTTTAGT
Organism: Nannospalax galili; assembly: GCF_000622305.1. Taxonomy (NCBI): domain Eukaryota; kingdom Metazoa; phylum Chordata; class Mammalia; order Rodentia; family Spalacidae; genus Nannospalax; species Nannospalax galili. The sequence continues at coordinate 2,732,556 of NW_008330298.1, forward strand.
ATGCATCTTTTGGCTAATTTATTCAGAATGAAAGTTTCAAGGAGGGTAGGATTTTTTTTAGAAAGCCAGTTACGATGGTGCACAATGATAACCCCAACACTTGAAAGGCTGAGGCTGGCAGATCATTATTTTGGGGTCAGCCTGAGCAACATAGCTAGACCTTGTCTCAACGATATAAAAATATGTTAAAACAACACATTTAAAAAAAGTTTGTGCTTTGGAAAACAGTTCACCAGTTCCTGAAAATGTTAATCATAGTGCTACCATGACCCAGCAATTCCCTTGCTATGTTTATAGCAAAATGATAGCATAAGCCACACAAAAATGTACACGGATATTCATAGCTGCATTGTTCATAATTGACAAAAAGTGGAAACAGCCCAAATGTACACCACTGAGTGCATAAATAAAATGTAGTATATTCATTCAGTGGTATGTTTTTTTATTTTTATTTTTTGGTCTTTTTTGAGGCAGGGTTTCCCTGTAGCCCTAGCTTGCCTGGAACTCACTATGTAGACTAGGCTGGCCTTGAACTCACAGAGATCTGCCTGCTTCTGCCTCCTGAGTGCTGGAATCAAAGGCATGCACCACCACACCCAGCTCAATGGTATGTTTTCTGTAGTTAAAAGAGCTACAGTGTTGACATTTCCCACAACCTGTATAAACCTTGAAAACAGTGTGCTGAGAGAATCTACACACAAAAAGCCATATATTTATTATATGATTGAATTTATATGAAATGTCCTGAATAGGCATATCCATATAAACAAAGATTATTTGCCAGGGAACAAGAGAGAAAAAGAAATGACAGCATATGGATAGGAAGCATTCTTTTTGAGTTCTCAAATGTTATAATTTAATGATAAATTAACAACTGTGAATCTACTGTAAGCCATTGAATTACATGCTTTAAGTGAATGTACTTTGTGGTACGAGGTTATATCTAAATGAAAATGTTCAAAATTATTGCATTCAGTACAGTGCAGTAATGTGTCTAGAAAAATCCTTATCTTAAATTTGTAAGGATTTTGTAGACTTAAAAAAATAAATTATGAGTCATCTTAGTGTGATCCTGGTGTTATTTTTTTTACCTCCAGGAAATTTTAGCCAGTGTAATGATTAAAAACCTGGATACTGGAGAAGAAATACCTTTGAGTCTTGCTGAAGAGAAGTTGCCAACAGGTATTAATCCTCTTACTCTACATATCATGAGAAGGACAAAGGAATATGTAAGGTATGTCATCATTTATAGTATTTATCATTTACAATATTTTTAGTTTGGTAAAGATGATGTTTGTGAACCGCAGTAGTCCCTATTTGGTTAAAGTCAGTCTTCTACTTTAAAAATAAAGTTAGTTCAAGTATGTATTCTTCTTTTGTTTTGTTTTTTGGGTTTTTTGACACAGAGTTTCCCTGTAGCCCCAACTGGCCTGGAACTCGCTATATAGACCAGGCTGGCCTCGAACTCACAGATATCTGCCTGCCTCTGCCTGGGATTAAAGGCGTGTGCTACCATCCCAGCTCAAGTATGTATTCTTAACTTTTGCTCTCTGTTATAAGTCACATAATACTGGTACTTGGGGAAAAAGTCTTAATCTTAAATCTTATAGTATTTAGTTTCTCTTATTTTAAAATAATTTATACTGGAGATGGTATGAAAGAATTAAGACTAAAAAGCCATGTGGGAGGAACACTTAGTCTTCTAAATGCTTGCTTTATATGGATCCATAAATTTTGTAAGGATTTGTACGGATTTTTCAGTCACAAAATTGCTGAATAAAGCAATTGGTTTTACAGTGAGATATAATAAGATCTAAGGAATCATTTCTAGAAAAGTAAGAACTTTTATTAATTATAGTGTATTATACCCAATTAACCTAGAAGATGATATCTACAAGTTATTTTATTGTTTATCTGCAAAGCTTTGCTCATAGTAGGTTTTTCATAAACTGCAAATTACATTCACTTTAATTTTGCACACTGCATCATGCTTTAAGATTCTCTTCTTTAATTTTAGAAGCTATTTAGTAATTCTCAAGGTCTTCATTAAGGCAAAGTTATATAAAGCTTATCAAGACAGTTTTCCTTCTACAGATTAGATCCTGTATAGTAAATAGAAAAAGGCATTTTTGAGATGTATAAGAGAAATGCTTTCTTTTCCAATGACTTCCCCTTTTTGTAGCAATGATGCTGCACAGTCAGATGATGAAGAAAAGCTACAGTCTCAGCAAACAGATACTGATGGTGGAAGGTTAAAACAGAAAACGTGAGTTACAGTACATCTCTTTCTGCCTTTTAAGTGTTATTAGAAAAATGTGAAAACTGCCAGTTTCTCTAGCCAAAAGTTTAATACAAAAATATACTTGACCACTTTTGACATTATAGTAGATACCATAAGCAAAGCCTTTGAAGAAGAGTTATGGATCTCTCTACTGAGCAGCCTATATAAACTCATTCCAAAGCTTCTAACATACTATTACCTTGTATTACTAGCATCCCATTATAGTTCTGTTGCCCTTTAGTTCTCATCTCCACATGTTCATAAAAGTGTTAAATACTTGTAATATTGCTTGGACTTACCTTAGTTTCAGTAACTTCTTCCCCATATTTTTTTAAGCTTGAGAGAGTAGGCTTTGTTTATGGTATCTACTTGTCAGCTCAGAGCTGCTTTGAAATGGAATTTGCAGCCTCCTTCCAGATATTTTAAATCAGTATTCCCTAATAGCACCTAGTGAGATTGGGTGCTCTTACACAGAACCTGGGTTTGGTTCCTAGCATCCACATCACGGCTAACAACCGTCCTTAACTCCAGTTCCAGGGGATTCAATGCCCTCTTCTGGCCTCTGCGTTCATTGCATGTACCGGTTCACTTACATATATAAAAAGACAAAACACATAAAATAAAAATAAGTAAAAATTAAAATCAGTGTTGAATGTCTACCCCCAGCACTACTTGTGCTCACTACTCGTTGACTGCGGGTTTCTTCAGGCTGTATTCGTCATTTTTACAACATCTTACATAAAGTAAATGGCCAATGCGTTTCATATCATCCTTAGATTATTTTCCATGGTACGTACTAGAATTGTTAGAAGAAAAACATACTGTCCAGATCTTTTTCTGTTCTCTTCATCTCTACAAACAATCATATTTCTCCATAAAGTATGTGAGATTTTTCCTGGCTGCTCCTGCTTACAGCACATTTCTCTCCTTGGTTTTAGTAATACCTATATCTGAATAAGTTACTTTTTCTTTTTAGAATACATTATTTTTCTAAGTTAAAAAGCAAATACATTTCATGTTATCATCACATGTTAACTATACCTAATGTTTTTCATTATGACGTTTCCATACATGTATCTAATGTAATTGGTTGTATTCACCTGTTACCTACTCTTGCCCGCCCCCTCCCACTACTGCTGAACCCCTCCCTCTTCCCAACTAGTTCCCCTTCTACTTTGTTGTCTTTTTTTGGTAACTCAATGAGTTGAATTGAGGTTGCTTGTAGGAACATGAGCAACTTGCCAGTAACTACCTTACTGAGATAATGTCTCTTCCTCTCCCAGCAGCCATTTACTGCCTGTAGATCCTCAAGAGGGGCTAGGCCTTGCAAACCAAAAGCATTTTAAACAACTAAATGATATGATAACGAAGATTTATGATCATGTGATTAGTCTCTTTCCCTTACAAACATGTAATAATGGTGGTTATGTGGCTTGTGTTTGATTATACATGAGCCACTAAATTGGCAGTATTGCAATCTAACGTCCAAAGTGAATGCTCCACTTGAGTCTGAAATTTTTCTTACTACATGTTAAAGGAAGTAAAAATGTTGAGAAAAGATGTGCCCAAAATGTAGGTATATGTCAACACCAGATACTTGAAACTTGGCAGTCTCTAACAGTGGCAGCTATCACGATCCTGAAACTTAGGAACTGTTCAGGAAATAGATTAAACCAGCCAGTAGACCTGTCACATAGTCTGTACCCCAAAGCTCATTTCCTTTTCTAATTTGGTTTTCCCATACAGGGTCTCACTATGTGGCTCTTATATAACTTAGGCTGACCTAGAACTTACTATTTAGCCCAGGCTGGCCTCAAACTCACAACCTCCTGCTTCTACCTCCTGAGTGTTGTGATTACAGGTGTGTATTATCATGCCCTATTTAAGCTCAGTTTTTGGACAGAAAAAATTTTCAGGTGTATTCAATCCTATTATGCATGATTCATATACCATTTCTTCTTGAATTTGGTCATCTAGTGTCTGAGATTCTAAGGCAAAAGAGAAGCAGCAAGCCATAACAGCTTGTAAGTTGACACATTATGTATATTGGGTAATATTCTGATTGCAGAATATAATCAGAAAAATGATAAAAGGACCCATACACAGCACAATTGTCTGTATAGTAGCTCTTTCCAGCCTTTTCTCATGCCATGACACAGAACATGGAAATACTTGCCCTGAATGATGTGGTAAACTGATAAGTCAACTAATGGCCAAGAGAGATTGTCCATGGTTCCTGCTTCCCTGGATCATAACTAGTTGCTTTGAAGTCTGAGGGGTCAACCAGTCATTGGGCCTAACTGCATTCAGTTTGAAAGACCCTTTGTGTATTAAAGAAGAGTACAATTGGTAACTTACCTAATTTATCAGTAACAGAAACCTACTGAGCATTAAGTGCAATTTAAGAAGACACGAAAGTATGGAGTTTAGAAAATCTCATCTGCAGTGATTAAAATGTTTTCTTGACTTTTGAATGGCAGTTGTCTTAGTTTCATAGCCTGTTGATATGATAAAATACACTGACAAAAGCAACCCAAGGGAGGAAGGGTTTATTAGGATCACAATCGTCATTGCAGGAAAGGGAAGATGGCAGCAACTTGAAGCAGCTCGTTTGATTACATTGCTTTATTCTATAGTCAAGAGCAGAGAGCAGTGAATTAGTGTGTGCATACCAGTGCTCAGCTCACTTTCTCCACTCTTACACAGTCCAGGATCCCTTACCCAGGGAATGGTGCCACCCAGAGTCTTCCCACTAATCAAGATAATCTCCCCACAAACATGCCCACAGGCTAACCTAATCTAAACAATTCCTTATTGCAGCTCTCTTCCCAGGTGATTCTGGATTGTGCCAAGTTGACAATTAAAGCTAACCGTTGGAGTAGGGAGTCTGTAGTTATCCATGAACTATACCTTTAGAGTGGAGACTTTACTTTGGCTTTAGAAACAGGTCTTTAGGGACGGGGATATAGCTTAGTGGTAGAGTGCTTGCCAAGCATTTGCAAGGTTCTGTTTTCAGTACTCATCAGAACAAAATAGTTTGTCATGTGTTTTTTGATTTTTGAAAATAATAGCAGAAATGTATAATATTGAAAATGAAACAAAAGTTTCTAATAATCTCTCACAGCCAGAAATAATTAGAATAAAGGTTTGGTGTAGTCTTCATAATTTTTTACAATGTTGAGGATCAAATCTAATGACCGGCACACGCTAAGCAAACACCCTTCCACTGCCTACAGCCCTAGAAATTTTTTGTTTCTCACAAAAGTGCATTTCACTATGCCTATAGTTTATTAGCTTGCCTTTTATTATTGAAAATCTGACTTCTCATAGGCATCTCTTCATATTAGCACCAAGGATGAATATATTGCAGTCTTTCTATGAGCCACAAATAGGAATTAGGTGCTATGGATATAATAGTTAAGATAATTCTAGTGTTGACTTCTTGGTTCTCTCAGTTAAATGGGGTGAAGGACAGAAACTAAACGTGTAATTATGTACAAAAAGATAGCTATATTTGTAATGGTTGTTGTAAAAGAAAATATTGGGATGTTGTAGAAATCTCTAACAAGAGAACATGTTCTAAACTCAAGGGAGGGCTTTTTGAGATAGGATTGCATGATCTGAGACTAAAAAGGTAAATAGGAAATAGTAATCAGGGCTGGAGTGTTCCAGTCAGAAGTAATCACATGTGCAAAAGCCCTGCCATGAATAAAAGCTTGGCAATTCAAAGACTGAGATTTATTCTTTTCATTTTATTGTATTCCATACCAATAATTTCTTATTCATCCCTCTATTGATTGAAATTTATATCCACTTTTTAACTGAAAAAAATAATTAAATGATGTTTATAGGAGCCTTCAGCACTTTTGTCACTTTGTGTTTGGAATATCTGCTGGGATATTCCAATTTTAGTACAGTGAATACTCAAACTGAAAGAGAAGTGATCATACAAGTGATCATCTTAGGCTACCAATGAATTCTATTGGTAAATAATGTTTTACTCATTAAGGACAACTCTCTAAAGCAGTTAAGATAATAATATCACTTGAGTATATACTAAGTTATATATAAATTGAGTAGATATACATATATATATAAAGTATATATTTGTGTATTAAGCAGTTGAGTATCTCAGTATTATTTCATGCCATATTTCTGGCTTTATTACAAGCTGTCCAAATCAAACTACCTAGGAATAGCCCATTTGTCCCCTTAAACATTCCCCTCCCTTCCTTACTGTTGCTAATCAATTATTATTCACCCTTGAAAGCTGATGCTCTAGAATATATGATACTATTAATTGGGAGAAATAGTGTATATTTTCTTTATAGAATATTGGCTTGAATAGAATAAGTCCACAAACAAGGGATTTAAGAACTCAAATACCTACTATTAATGTTTTAAAATAATGTAAAACATCACAGCTCTTAAGTTTGTCTGGATTGTCCAGTTACCACAAGCTATGTCAATAAATTCTTTAATGTATTTTTCTTAAGGACTCAACTAAAGAAATTCCTTGGAAAATCGGTAAAGAGAGCAAAGCATCTTGCTGAGGAATACGGTGAACGTGCAATAAATAAGGTTAAAAGTGTAAGAGATGAAGGTCAGTAAGATGAGGACATTTCAACCAAATATTCCATTACTGTGCAATTCTCTAAATTTAGCTTGTCATTAATAAGAAGCAGTTTGTCATTGAATATAATATACCTTTATAGTCAGTATCTTAGTATTTCAATAGATCACAAGTGATTAACTTTGAGTATGAAGAAAGTAAAATTGTATGTCTTAATTATGAATGTGTTCAGTATTTTGTGATTGTAATAACCTAGAAGGGTTGACTGTGCAATAATCAGTTAGAAACTAATTTTTTCCGGCTTTTTAGATTTTAAAAATATTTTTTAAATTAGATAAATTTGAGGAGCAGGGAATTGGCCCAGTGAGTAAAATGCTTGCCACACAAGTCTGACAACCTGAGTTGGGGCCTCTAGAACTCATGTTATAAAGCCAGATGCTGTAGCATGCATCTGTAATACCAGCAATCCTAAGAGATAGGAGGTGGAGACAGAATTGCCTGCAAGTTCCCAGGCCACTTCATTGGGAGTATGCAAGCACAACAGCAGAACCAAGAGACACCCTGCTTCAAACAAGGTATAAGGCTAGACCCAACTTTCAAAAGTTGTCCTCTGACCTCTACTCTACTCTCATGCTGTGGCATGTGCGCACCCATACTCACACAACACCCAAATGAAAACAAAACAGAAATCTGGGCGTGGGGGGTGGTAAGATGGCTTAGTAGGTAAAGAAGGTGCTTTCTGCCAAGTCTGATGACCAGAGTTAGATCCCCAGAACCTTTTAAAAAAAAAATTTTTTTTTTTTTGGTCTTTCTGAGGCAGGGTTTCCCTGTAGTCCCAGCTGGCCTGAAACTCACTATGTATATACTAGGCTGGCCTTGAACTCACAGAGATTTGTCTGCCTCTGCCTCCCAAGTGCTGGGACTACAGGCATGCACCACCATGCCCGGCAAAAATTACATAGATTTTCTAAATTTGCAGAGATCTTAACCTCCTGTTTCTTTTTGACATTTAACCTCCTGTGCCTTTGACATTATTGTACCTATTTTTATTTTGTTTAATGAACACTTAGTACTTGCTGTGCCAGATACTTTTCTAAACATTAATCTCTATTAATTCATTTACTCTCATGAGAAATCAGTGAAGTATCATCATTATCCTCGTTTTATAAATGAGAAAACAGGCATAGAAAGCTTGATTAACTTTTCTATGGTCATGCAGATAAGAAATAACAGCTGGGTTTGAACCCAAACAATCTGGCATCAGACTCCATATTCTTTTTTTTTCAATGTATATTTTTATTGAATCTTTGTCCACTTCATGTTCTTAACCACTATGTTATGTAGTACTAGACACATTTTGCTTTTCTGTGTAACAAGTTTATTCCATGAGCAGTAGATATGAAAATCTGAGCGTAAATACATATTAGCTATTGATGATTTTTGCTTTTCTCTTTAGTGTTTCATACTGATCAAGATGATCCTTCTTCAAGTGATGATGAAGGAATGCCATATACTAGACCAGTTAAATTCAAAGCAGCACATGGCTTCAAAGGACCTTATGATTTTGATCAGATCAAAGTGGTGCAGGATCTTAGTGGTGAACATATGGTAAGCAACCATTTCATTTTCATGATTCATAGTTTAATAGGAAGTACATTGGCTTCTATTAAACTGGTCTCTATCAACACAATTTCTTTGGCTAACCTGACTCAAGAACAGTAAATTTATATTATGGTTTAATGAACAGATAATGCACTGTCTGCCTCTGAATTACTATTCAAGAAGTGAGGTTTTAGGCAGAATGTAGTGTCTTATGCCTGTAATACCAGCACTAAGCAGCCTGAATCAGGAAGATAATGAGTTCAAGGCCAGCCTGGGTGGCATAAGGAGACCCTGTTTCAAAACACAAAGTGAGGTTTAGAATGTTACTGAGAAACCTATACAGAGAGACCAAACTTTTAAGCACGTAAATTAGAAGATAGTTTGTCACTTTTAAAAATACTTCAAATGTTCCCCATCATATTTTAAATCATTTAAATAAAATTTCAGGGCTGAGTGTTTTGTGTGTGTGTGTGTATATATATATATATATATATATATATGTATGTATATAAAATTCAGTGGTAGAGCACTTGTATAACATATATAAGGCCCTAGTTTCAATTCCTAGCACTAAGAAAAAAATTCAGAATCTCAGTATATTTTCTGTAGTGAGACATTCAGCCAAAACAAGGAGATAGGTAGAGGTTTGTGTTATCTCAGAAATCAAATATACTAGGCTGGGCATTTGGCTCAGTGGCAAAGTGCTTCTTTGGTATGTATGAGGTAAAGGTTTGATCTCTACCACTGCAAAAAAATAATCAAGCCTACCAATGTAGATGAAAGCATTCAGAATGTGTTACAGATAGCCTCTGAAAATCTAGGACCATGGGATACACAACAGTAAGAATCACAACTGGATTTAGCTATGCTGTGCCCTCAATCAGGGAATCAATACTAAAGCCAAAGTGTTGCTCTTGACTAGAAAGAAACTATGTGCATCAGATAGTGGCCACACTGAAATTTAAATTTTTGTACTTATAATGTTTGTATCAAATGTTTTAATTGATTACACTGTTTTCGTTATGAAACCTAATGAATTTTCTTGCACTGTATTGAGCCCACCATTATTTCCTATTTAAGTAAAAGTTACATTGTAATGAGATTCAAATGATAGTTTTTAAACTATATTTAATTTTTAATATATTTTTAGGATTTCTTTGAAAATTTCATACAGTGTATTTTGATCATACTTCTCCTCCCCCATCTCCTCTTAAATCAATCCCTGTCTTCTACCCACCTAGCTTCATTTTCTTTTTTTGTTTTTTTTTCTCTGGAGTCCAATTTGTGTTGCCCAAATACTCAGGTGTGGAAACTGCCATGGAGCATGGTTTAACTACCAGGGGTCACAACTTTAAAGAAAGCTGACTCTTCCTCCACCAGCAGCTATCAAATGCTTTAATAGCTCCTCACCTGGGGGTAGGGCTGTCTTTCCCCCATGCTAGGATTTTGTCTGTTTTGAGCTTGAGTAGGTCTTGTGCATGTTGTCACAATTGCTGTGATTTATATTTGCAAGTGCCATGTTGTCTGGAAAGCACTATCCCTATAGTCTTATCTACCACTTCTGATTCTTATGATCTTTCTACCTCCTGCTTCAGTGGAAATCCCTGAGCCTTGGGAGGAGTGTGAGAGTGTGATATAGATGTTCCATTTAGGGTTGAGCATTCCTCAGTCTCCTATTTTCTGCATATTGACCATGTCTCTGTGTTGTATGTCTCTGTGTTAATTGCCTTTACTACAAGAAGCTTCTCTGATGAGGGTTGAGAGATGTACCAATCTATGTGTATAGCAATAAGTCATTTAAATAGTATATCCATTTAGCATAATAATTTCGCTATGTCTGTGACCTATCTAACCACTGATTCTACCCTGATAATGGTGCCAGGCGTGGTATGCGTTCCATTCTCGTAGAATAGGCCTTAAATTCAAAGGGTAGTTGATTACTTCCATAACATTCTTGCCACTGTTGCACTAGTGGGCACATCTTGCAGGGTTCACAGCTGGGTGTGATTGATGATTACTTTTTGCCTCTGGTAGCATGCATAGTACCTTCTAGCACTATGAAAGCTAGCCAGTAAAGACGAAGCTTCCAGGTCAGTAGCCACTTGATTCTCCATGATTTATGACACAAGTATATTGTCTTCGGCAATAAGGTCTTACCTTGTCTTTTGTAGAAATAACTGTTATTTAAATATATGAGCTGTTGCTAGTGACTTGGATAATCTTTCTTCCCTGAGGACAGGTAATCTTTTTAATACGCCAAAATGTGTGGTATAATAGTATTTGTTGTAATAGAAATTTGACCCTTCCCTACTAGGAATTTGCATTCTTTAACACTTTCCTGCACACACACTTACTGCTCCACTGTTTTCAGTACCTATAAAGATTCTAGGCATATACTGCAGAGTCATGTTTTCAAAGAGAAAAGGAGAATAAGACCATACTGTTTTAATACTTATAGTGTCTCATGCAGTGGGTGTCACGACTAAGGTAGCCTTTATTGTTTTTAGTCCTGGTTAGTTATTAGTACCATGTCAGGGCTTTATCTGCCCCATTCATGTTCAGCTAGGGGACTGAGATTTCCAAGCTAGGGTTTGTACTTTTCTAAATCAGATTTCTGGATACTTAGGAACTCTCACAAATGACAGTTAAGATCGCTCTCTAGCCTTCACATGCATGTGCATATACACACAAACATATATACCCGCACGCACACACATAAACACCAGAAAACCTCATTTTTATCATATATGTGCATGGTTTGGGGTTTTAAATTTTTTAGGTTAAATTTTGAAAACTATAATGATTTTAATATGCTTTTCTTCTGAAAGTCTCCCTTAGTAATACTGTAACATTGGTCTTTTGGCCATGAATAGAGTTAGTAAAGTGAAAATTATCATGGAATGTATAATATGGCATAACTTTGAAGTTTGGATTAAAGTAAATAATGTCTCTGAACTCTTACAGTAATTTTTAAACCTTCTGTTTTCATAGGGAGCTGTTTGGACCATGAAATTTTCTCACTGTGGCCGATTACTTGCCTCAGCTGGACAAGACAATGTAGTGAGAATATGGGCTTTAAAAAATGCTTTTGACTATTTCAACAATATGCGAATGAAATATAACACTGAAGGTAGTTTTAATTTATTTAAATATCTAAGTAAATCTAGAATTTTTAAACTTTAAGTGCACTACAGGTTGAGCATTTCCAGTCCCCAAATCCGAAGTATCTTACAATCTGAAATTCATTGAACACTGGAAAAATGCTCAAATTTTTCAAATTTTAGAGCATTTCAGGTTTCATTTTTCAGATTAGGGAACTTGTAATAAAACTATAAAATATTCCAAAATCTAACATGCTCCCGAATCTAATAAGGAGCATTCAACTATACTGCTCTCCTTACCTGGCCAGTCATTTGTAGTAACCAGTACTTACCATAGTAGCCAACATTTATAGGGCAGGGTGTTGTGCACCTGTAATCTTGGTACTTGGGGAGGCTGAGGCAAGAGGATCAAGAATTTAAGGCCAACCTTGAATAGAACTTGATCATAGAACTATCTAGAGATTCCTTCAACCAGTGAGCTAGATCCTATGTTTTATTTTGTTTTGGGTTTTTTTTTTGTACTAGAAATTAACCCAGGGCCTCATGTATGCTAGGCAGGTTCTCTACCACTAAGCTATATTCTCAACCCCGCTCTACCCCACTCCTCTTTTTTTAACTTTTTATTCTAAGATAGTGTCTCACCATTTTGCCCAGTCTGGCCTTGAACTCTCTTGGTAGCCCAGGTGAGCCTTGAACTTGGGATCCTTTTATCTCAGCCTAACTGGTAGCTGAGATAACGGGCCTGTGGCCATGCGAATTTCCTTACATTATGCTATAATACATAACTAAAGATAATGACACATTTGATGAGACAAAGTTAAACTGGGTTAATTGTACAGTGAGTTTTTCTAGTTCTACCTGGTCATCATTTCTTAATCCATCTGGAGCAAAAAGACTATTTCAGTGACCCTTGAGCCCTGACCTCAGCCTAGACCCTTTTGTGGCCTGTTAATGTTTCCCTTGCTACTTATTGTAATGAGTAAAAATTATTCACTATGAATACTGAGGATTCAACAGTATTTTTTTACTAATTTAGGGAACTGGTTAAGGTAATTTATTTAAAAATTATTTGAAATGATAAAGACAAATATTTGGGTGCTTGTAAGATTACAGCTCATGTTTAGAAGATCTATTTTTTCTATAGTATTGTATTCTATGATTATTAATTAGGTACTATATTATTTCAGAATATTTTGGTTAGTAGATGAGTAGACATGCATATATGCTTTTTTACAATTATTATGCTGTTTTTAGGACGTGTGTCCCCGTCACCATCTCAGGAAAGTCTAAGTTCATCAAAATCTGACACAGACACAGGGGTATGTTCATGTTTTATTACTATTGTAAAATTCTAGGATTTTATCTGATATCCTAAAATAGTTTTCAGCTAGAAATCACAGTTATGTCAAAGCATTTCATTGAAATTAAGATGTAATATTAAAAGTAAGTTTCATCTATTAGTATTCACAAGTGAGAAATTCTGATGTTAGAGATTGTCAAATAGTGAATATTGTTATTCAGGGTACCAACTTCTGATACTTACTTAAAAAAAAATAGAATCACTTTTCCCTCAATCTAAGTTAGATATTTTAATAATAATGGTAACGATGCCATTTTATGCTTTAAATTTTTCAGGTGTCTCTTTATGACCTCCAGAAATAAAATCCTTCTTAATATTGTCCCATATTATCTTTCCAACTCAGTTCTAATTCCCTAGTGCCTGTGAATCCTACTTGCTGTACTAGATATAAGTCTGTACGGAAGCATTCTCTCACATTGGTATCTTTTCCTGTGCTGTTTGCTTTGTTCAGATTGCCCTCTCTGGATTCAGGTCAAATATCTTATGTTATTTTATTAGTTACCCTAAATCCAGCATGAAGAATTATTCCTCAGATGTGTTCTGATAATATGTTATATGTACTTTTATATTTCTTATCATATTTACCTTTTCAGTTTGTTTTCCTAGTTAGGCTTTGGGCTAATTCTTGGCATCTTACTGCATGCTGACCATACTAAGTGTGTAATAAGGACTGAATTCCTTCCTCTGTGCTTTGATTGCAAGTTTTGCCTTTATCTGGATGCTTTCAGCTTCCCTTCTTTCCATTCAAACCACATGCCCATTCTTCATGGTCCTCTTCCTTCCTAAAGCCTTCACTGATTTATGTATGGTCAAATTTTTACCTGATTTGCTTTGGGGATACTATGAATTTGCTTATTTGATCGTTTAATGTACTATAAAGTTTCCAGGTGTTTGATTGCTGTTTAAAAAAACTATACTGTATAGAATTGTCTTTATCTATTTACTTTAGCAACCTTATATACAGATTCTTAACTACTTCTTTCTAATACCCCCAAATCCCTAAGTATAATTACAGTATTAATTGAACATAAAGCCTAATAAATAAGAACTGCAACAGTTCTTTCATTAAAAAGTTAGTTATCTTTCTTGTGCTACTCCAATTTTTTCTTCTGAAATAGTTGTTATACCTATTATTTTCAGGAAAAGGTTATTTGAGATTCTTTGACTCCTCTCATTCTATCTGGGGTCAATTAAGAGAGACCTCTATTCCAATGGGGTTTGGTATTTGGAATATTTTTTAAATTATGTGTGTCTGTGTTTGAGTATATATACACAAGTATAGGTACCTATACTTGGAGGCCAGAAGAGGGCATCAGATTTCCCAGAGCTTGAGTTACAGGTGGTTTTCAGCCACCTGATATGGGTGTTGGAAACTGAACTCAGGTCCTCTGGAAGAGCAGTATGCACTCTTGACCACTGAGCCATCTCTCCAGCCCCTGATATCTGCAATTACTATACTAACTCTAGGTACAGTGGGATATAGTAGGTACAGCGAAGGTTACTCTCCTGATATATGCATTGTCTCTCTCTCTCATGATAGTGATGTCTTTCTTTTTTTGAAGTACTTTCTCTTGTTTTCTCATCATCCATGCAAATTTGAATATAAAAGGACCTATTTTACAGTTAAGCAGACATTGGTATGCCAAGGTTATTTTCCCACTCACTGATAGTGTTTCCAACCCTAGAATCCTGACTACTATATTGTTTCTACTGATTCCCAAAAGTAGCTCAGAAAATATTAGAAAGGAAGAGGTGCATGCTTAGTATACTCTACTATGCTGAAGACATAAACTGGAGATTTTCAGAGTTGATTTTAGTATAACTTTTATACTTCTTGGTTTCTGAGTATCTATAATTGGACAAGACTGTGCACATGAAGATTCTATGTAAAATTTCTTTTTGATGGTATAGGTTGTTAAGTGCTTTTTAGGTAGAAATTAGTGTTTTTCCTGGGTAGATTTATGGTCAATATGCTTAATTAGCAGAATGTCAATGAGTATTACTAACAACTGCTGCTTAAAATTTTGGGGATAGCAGATCATTAGAATCTAAAACTTGAATGAAGGATACTGAATCTAGGAGGACTTGAAAAAAAGTAAATGTGAAATTTAAGTATGCAATGTTTTATAAACGTATACTTTAGTGGTATTAATAATTCCATTTTACAGATGAAGAAAAGGAGGCTTAAAAATATTAAGTAACTCATTAGTTTTATAGTTGATAAATACAGCATCAGAATTAGGACCCATCTCTCTTTCTGAAACCTATACTCTTTTTAAAATTTATTTTTATCTTATGTGTAAGAGTGTTATGCCTGCATGTAAATGCACCTGTGTCATGCAGTGCCCATAGAGGCCAGAAGAGGGCATCAGATCCCCTGGAACTGGAGTTACAGATGGTTGTTAGCCACTGTGTGGGTGCTGGGATTTGAACCCGGGTCTACTGCAAGAGCAACCAGTGCTCTTACCACTGAGCCATCTCTCCAACCCCCAGAATCTTTTCTCTTATGCATTATGCTGCACTAGTTGACATCTTGACCTTTGGGACTTTCTTTTCAATCGGTTCAAAAATATTTATCAAGTCTCTAGGGCATATTAGTCACTATTTTAAGAACTAGAGAAATAGTAAGTAAAGAAGGAGACAAACTTATCAGTTGTTATAAAGTTACATAGAAGAATTATATATATTAGGAGATAATTTTTTTTAACTTTTTTTGTATTTATTATTTTTTATTTTATGCATATAAGTGTATTGCCTGCATGTATGTGAGTGCACCTGTGTTGTGCAATGCTGTGGAGGTCAGAAGAGGGCGCCAGATTCCCCTGGAACTGGAGTCAAGGATGGTTCGTAGCCATCATGTGGGTGCTGGGAATCGAACCCGGGTCCTCTGCAAGAGCAGTCTGTGCTCTTAACCCCTGAGCCATCTCTCCAGCCCCTAGAAGAAAATTTTTTTATGATACTTTATTGAGGGCCAGAAAGATAGCTCAGCAGGAAAAAGTGCTTGCCACCAAACCTGACAACCTGAGTTGGATCCCCAGAACCCACATATTGGAAAGAGAGAACCAAGTCCCTCAAGTTGTTCTCTGACTTCCAGTTGCATACTGTGATATATGTGCACACATATACATGCACACAAATAAAAAATTTTAAAGACACTTTCTTGAGTTGTGGCATACAACGAGCCCTACATAACATACACAGTTTGGGTTAGTTTGGAGATAAATGTACAACTGTGAAATTGTAACCACAATATATGCCATAAACCTATCCATCAACTCCAGTTATTTCTTCCTAATGTCTTATTTTTGTGATAAGAATTTAAAGTATCAATACTCTTAATAATTAAGTGTATAATACAATATTATTAACTGTAGCCATTGTTGATGTGCAGTAATCACCAGCACTTATTCATTTTATACAATTGAAGCTTTATACTCTTTGACTAATACTGTCCTGTTTCTCTGTCCCCTGACCCCTGGCAACCACTAGTCTCTGGCTTCTGTGAACTATTTTACATTTATTATATAAACAGTATTTGGTAGTAGTTGCCCATCTGAGTCTAGCTTATTTTACTTATCTTCTAAGTTCATTCTGGTTATCACAGATGGCAGAATTTTATTTAAAGGGTGGATAGAATTGTATGATATATGTATGCCATATTTTCTTTATCCATTCACCTGTTAGTGAGCATTTAGTTTACTTGCATGTCTTGGCTTCAGTGGACATGAAAGTACAAATCTCTTCAGATTCTGACTTCAGTTCCTGTGGTTATACACCAAAGAATTGGGTTACTGGGTCATATGGTAGTTCTTTTTTAAATTTTCTGAGTCATCTCTATACTGCTTTTCGTGGCGATTGCACTGATTAACATTCCCACCAGTAGTTTATAGAATTACATTTTCTCTATATCCTTGCCACCACTTAACTATATTTTTTTCATGATAGCCATCCTGATAACTAACTTTAGGGAGATATATCATTGTATTTTTAAGTTGCAGTGGTACAAATCAAATCACCCTCATGAACAGTGATATTGAATGTCTTTTTATATACCTGTTGACCATTTGTATGCCTTCTCTGGAGAAATGCCTGTCAGTTCCTTTGACCATTTTTTGAAGTACTGGGACTAGAACCCACGGCTTTGTGTATGCTGGGTGAACACTCATGAGCTACATTCCTATCCCCTTGGACTAATTGAGTTACTTAATCTGGTTTTAGTTTAGCTTTTAACTATTCAGTTGTAGGAATTTCTCATATTGGAATTTCCTGTCCCCTTGGACTAATTGAGTTACTTAATCTGGTTTTAGTTTAGGTTTTTACTGTTCAGTTGTAGGAATTTCTCATATATTTTGGATATTAAACTTTATCAGATATTTGGGTTAAAAATAATTTCTCCCATTCTGTAACTGCTATTTCATATGGTTGATTGCTTAGTTTCTGTGAAAAAAAGTTTTTTACATTGATATATGGTAGCCTCTCTTCTGGGGGATATATTCTAAAACCCCCAGTGGATGTTCAAAACCATGGGTATTACAAAACCTTATATATGCCATGTTTTTTTTTTCTGTGTGCAGATGAATGGTAAAACATAATTTTTAGATTACACACAATAAGAGATTGAACAATACATTATAATGAAGCAGGATAGTTATAGTAACATACTGTAATAAAGTTATATGAATGTTCTCTTTCTCTCTTGAAAGAGTCAAAACAAATACTAATAGTTTTGATTGCTGTTCATTGAAATTGAGTATAAGGGAGAACTATTGCAGTCCCACAAGTCTCTTTCCTTTCATAGACTATATTTCATACCATATCCAAGAAAGAATTGCCAAACCGAATGACAAGAAAACACTGTCCTTGTTTATCCAAGAGTTTTACAATATAGGCTTTACATTAAGGAAAATATGCACCAGATAAAGTGAGATATTGGGGTAAAATGACCAAGCATAACTTCACCAAGAGATTGTCATTTGAGCAAAATCTGAGGAAGATAAGGGAGTGATCCTCTTTATATATGGAAGAGTAAAAATGCTATAAGGCAGGAGTTCTGTGTTCCAAGAAACAACATCCTGATCTGGATAGCTAGAGCCAGTGAACAAGGGAGAGGATGAAGTCACAGAGGTAAAGTGTAGTCTACAACAAGGTCTTAGCTTGTAGTCTGAGAAAGATGGGTGCCAGTGGAGTGTTTCTGAACAGAAAATGATATAATCTGCCCTTTTAAAATGATCATTCTGAGAATAGACCATAAGAGGATAAGATACGTCTTTTTCGTTTTGGTATTCCATGTAGCTATCAAAGTATCTAGCATATAATAAATCTAGTAACTATCAAAAGTCTAATAATTTTTCAGATAAGTCCAAATTTAAAAAGACATTTTCAGATAATTAGGAGACAGGTTGAACATCCCTAATCTGAAATCTAAAATGCTCTGAAATCTAAAGCATTTTGAGCACCAATATAATGACACAAATAGAAAATTCCAGGTTGCGAAGTCTTTTCTTTTTTTTTTAAGGTGACTGTATTGGCAAAACAAGTAGAGAATGCAATTCCATCATGACATACTATACACAGTACAACCTGTCATCATGTATATAGAGTAAAAATACAAACTTAATTGAAGGTGACATGAATTTCATAATGTCCCTTTTCTTATGCACCAAATTATTAAAACTGTTGGGAGACTGGAGGTGAAGTCATTGGCCCTGAGTTCAATCTCTAGCACCAAAAACATCATGGAGAAGAAAATAGATGTTTAAAGAAAGAAAGAGAGAGAGGGAGGGAGGGGAGGGAGGGAGGAAAGAAAAGAAGAAAAGAAGGAAGGAAGGAAGACAGACCTAGAGTCACAGTTAGGGGAAATGTGTTAGGGAGTTAATGAAAAGTAAATAATTATTAAAAAGTTGGCTTTTGTGTAATGGGACAAGGTTGTTAACTTTACGCCTCTAAGCGGTGCTTACCTGGCAGTAAAATTTGAGGAAGAAGTTGTAGTTATCTAGGATGAGAAGTGCTCGATAGGTGGTCCCAAGCTCAGTGCTGCTGGTCCACCTTTGTAGTTCATGTGAAGATTTTTTTATAAACCTATCAAGTTCTATATAGGTCTGGGAATGAAGCACAGTATTAAGAGCACCCGTCTAGCATCATGAGGCCCTGGATTCCATCAGTAGCACCAAAATTCAAGTTCTAATATAGATAAAATAGTGGTAGCTTTTTTCTATCCCATGGCTACTGTCCTAATTCACAGCTCATTGTTCTTCCTGCCTCCATCTAAGCCCACTTGCTCTATCCAAACCATCTTTGATATTGCCCACATTTCTCTTTCTAAAGTACCGGTCAGATCACGTTACTTTTTCCTTTTCAGAATTCTGTTGTCTTTCTATGGCCTTAGGCCATTAGATTTTTGAAATGCAAATGTGAGATCCTTGGTAAGGTGGTCTCAAAGTATCTTTCTAACCTGATTTCTTTTGGTAGCTCTTTAAACTTCATTTCTCCATCCTCATCATCCTAGCCACCCTTCCCTAATCACTCAAGGTTTCACTGGCACTCCATATTTTCCATGCTATATCCTCTACATGAGTTAAAGGACAAATCTGGACATACAGTTACATAACTTATTTTCCTGCTTTGAGTCTCTTGTTCACAGGTGACTGTGTGACCTTTCATATGTTTCTTTAACCTCTTAGACTATCACCTTTTTTCCTAATTCCTTCATACTCATAGTGTTAATTCCTATTTCAAAAAATTGCTTAGATTCATTCAGATAATGAATATGCAAAGCATGCTATAACTAAAATTTTGGCACATGTATGTGGTGTTATTTTCCACACACTCCTGTCAAATTACAAAAACCTAACTGAAAATAGATTAAATAATGAGGAAGTGAGTCTAGAAGTAAGGCCCAATAAGGTTAGTTAGCTCAGCAGTATCCTCAAGGACACGGGATCCCACCAACTTTCTGCTTTCTATGCTATCCTATCCTTTGTTTAGTTTTCTTGGGCCTTTTCCCCTTTGTGGTCCTAAGAAGGCACCTACATTCTCAGATGTCATAGGGAGAAAACACTGTTCAAAGGTAGGAAAAGGGGAAAATCTCTTACATGAGTTCCCTTGAACATATGGCTATGCCTAAACCAGTCATCGCTCAGAAGCTTAAGTAGCTTAGACCAGTCATGACTCACCCCCTTGTGCTTGCCCCACTTCTGCCGAAGAAACAGATGCTGAGAAAAGACGCAAAAGAGTGACTCTGTTAGGGAGGGAAAAGAGTGATAGGACTCATATTAAACCTCACCCACCCAGGCCTCAGGGACCATTGAGAAAGAGGAGGGCAGAAAGATTTTAAGAGCCAGGCGTGGTGCATGACCATAAAGTTTCCAGGTTTCTGGGAACTTGCTCATGTAAACCAGCAATGGTGGCAGCATGCACAAAACCCATGGAAACTTAAACCAGACAGAAACCCAGCATAGAACTAGGGAAATGGGTAGGAGGCCCCAACCTTAGCCTAGGAACTGTTGGCAGCTAATCACTGCTAGGTGAGGGAGAAATTGGTCTTCTTTAAAGGAAATAGGATGACCAGATTCCAGTGGATGTACTCACACCAAGGGACATCTTGGGGACACAAACTTGACTTATTAGTCCTTAACATATATGGCAGAATCCATGAAATCCAGTGGGGGGGCTATGTAGGGGTGCATATAGGGGAGGGGGTCTAAATATGATTAAGATGTATTGTATGAATAATAAAAATATATACTGAGAGAAAAATGAAGTCCTTCACTGCCGACCTGTGTAGACATGAGCACATATCAATCCTCTGACCATGTGTCTGTGTCAAATAAAGACAATAACCATTCCTGCCCTATAAAAAAAGTGTATGAGAGAATATTTCTCTTCAAAAATGATTCTGATTTGTTATTGCATGGCGATGAAAGAAAGGGAATAGGAAATCAGCATAAAGGGGAATCTGCTTTTGGTGGCTCAGGATTTCAGATGGGCAGCATACAAATTGCTGAGAGAACAAGAGCTGGGGAAAGTCTGAAACTTTGATTTTGATAATCTTACATTTCAGTTTTTTAAAGTTTGTCTTTATGTCTAACTAGGTATGTAGTGCAAGTGAGGAAGACCCAGATGACAAAAATGCACCATTTCGGCAGCGGCCATTTTGCAAATATAAAGGACATACTGCTGATCTCCTTGATCTTTCATGGTCTAAAGTAAGAAATTATTATTTGAATTATACATCGATTCTGTATAACTTTGACATCAGGATAAAAAATAAGTGTCTTATTTGTGTGATTATCACACTAACAAGTGTTCGGATGTTCACATAGCCTTTGTGAAAGTTATTTGCAAGTTAATCTGAGTTTATATAAAAAAAGAAATATCAGGCTTGGCTGATAAGTAAATGCTCGTATTGTTTAACAGTTTATGTATATCAAGATCTCTCTCTCTAGTTGTTGCCATTTACTTTTTATATACAATGATTTTCACAAAGAAATGATCCTCAGCAAAATGCATATGACTCAGCTACAAAGGTCAAGTCTACTCTATCTTCAAGCCTGCTTTAGGGCTAACCTGCTGCTACCTTCACAAAATTATATGTTTTTGCTTAACAGTTCATTTTGTGATGTTTTGTCCATAGAGCATTGTTATTTAGGAAGTAAAAGGACTATTTTGCCCCCAAATACCTTAACAATTTTCTAGTTAAATAAGCTGTTTTAAATTGTATATGAGGTATTTAAACATGAAACAACTTAGAATTTTTGCATGATACCTTAAATTGTGTCAGTAATCAAAATCTAAAATATGTTTAGGATTTGAAAGAGTAATATTTAGACATTTTGACTTGAGAAAAATGAACTGCACTAACTAAACAATATCTGGGATACCAGTGATGCCCATATATTTTTAACTATGTCAGGAAAACCTTGTATATAACAAAGATATTACTGGTATATTTTGGCAAGTTAAATCAAGCTTCCTCCAGCTGTTTGCTGTTTGTTGCTTTGCTTTGCTTTTATTTTGTTGAGAACAAATCTCTCTGTAGCCAGGACTGGACTGGGACTTACTATATAACCAAGGCTGTTATCAGTTTCACTGTGATCCTCCTGCTTCAGCCTCCACCTCCCAAGTGCTAGGATTGTAGTCTTTGGTTGGCATGCCTGTTGTGCTCCACCACTGAATCTCCATTTGTGAACTGCCGCTTCTGTTTGTCATCATACCTGTTTGGATGTTCTGGATGTTTTATGTAATCCATCTGTCGTAATGTAGCCTCGTTTTTAAGCTGAGTCTTCACACTTTACATTATTTACCTGATAATCATTCTCACCTGAAATCAGAAGTATAAAACAAATTATTGGAAACCAAGCACTAATTTTCCTTTCTTAAAAAATAATTTTTTTCTTGAAATGCACCTGTACTGAAGGAAATTAAATCTCTACTGACCACAGTGTCAGTAAAGATACTCCAAAGAAACTTCAGGATGGGTAGGTAGGATAGTTGTTTAAGTACATCTTGCAAGCTTGAGGTTTGATCCCTGAACTCACATTTTTTTTTTAAAGCTGGGGTGAGGCTAGAGATATGACTCAATGGTTAAGAGTACTGGCTGCTCTTCCAGAGGACCCGAATTTGGTTCCCATTATCCATATGTTGGATAACAACAGTCCATAAACTCCAGTTCCAGGGGATCTGACACCCTCTTCTGAGCTCCACAGGCATTGCATGCACATGGTGCACTTATATACATGCAGACAAAACACATAAAATTCAAACAAGACTGAGCATAGTGACACGTGCTTGTAATCCCAGCACCACAGGATAGGTAGGCATAGACAGATGAATCATGGAGGCTCTCTGGCCCACCAGCCTAGTCTACTTGACAAATTCCAGGCCAGTAAGAGACACTTCAAAAAATTAAGTGGATACCACCAGAGGGACAACACCTGAAACCTCCATATGCATGTACATGCATATACATAACAAAGAGAAACAGATCCTTTGTAGTTTTATTTTTGACAGTTTTAAATGACATTTATTTATTTGTGTGTGTGCATGTACCATAGCACACATAGGGAGTCCAGAGGATAGGCTGCAGGAGTCAGTTCCCTCTTCCACCATGTGTATCCCAGGGACTGAACTTGGGTTTTCAGACTTAACAGAAAGCACCTTTTTTACCTACTGATTCATCTCACTGACCCAAGAACCTTTTGGATTTAAGGAGGTTTATGTTTTATAACTTTTAAGTTTTAATTGACACATGGTAATTACACATTAATGGGGTATAGTATGATAATTCAATACATGTATATAATACATAGTTATAAAATCAAGACAATTAGCATCTCTGCATTCTTAAACATTTATCATTTTTGTATTTGGTACCTTCAGACTCCTCTTTTCTAGTTCTTTAGGATACATAGAATAAATTGTTATAGATTACAGACATACTCCTGTCCTGTAGATGCTAGCACTTATTTATCCTACTATCTGTGTTTTAATACCTGTTAACACATTCCTTCATACCCTTCCTAGCCTCTAGTGACCATTCTTGTGCTCTAAAGAGGTTTATTTCAAATAATTGACTCGTGCAATTGTAGGGACCAGCAACTTTGCATTTGTAAGATGGACCTAGAGGACTGAAAGAGCATTAGTTGGTGCTACAGAAGTTCCTATCCTCTGTAAACTTTTTTTCCTTTTGATGCTTTCAACTAATTGGATGAAGACCTCTCATATCATTAACAATTATCCCATTTCTTTAAAGTCAGCTGATGGCAAATGTTAGCTGTGTCTGCAGAGTACCTTCAGAGCAACAAACAACTAGATTAGTATTCAATTAAATAGCTAGGTACTATAGATTTTCCAGATTAATAAATAATATGAACTATTGTTCCTCATCAGAATTAATATCTTTTCTTTGAATTAATTCTCCTTGACTTCTATCATTTAATCATTTGAGTCTATGAATTTTGAAATATTCTCTTTGGTTTCTACTTTCTGGACTTCCTTCCTATCTCACTGACCACCATCTCCCTTTTCCTTTACAGAAGAAATAGTGAAAGAACCTTGCTTAGGCCAGTAGTGGTGGCACATGCCTGTAATCCCAGCACTTGAGAGGCAAAGGCAGGAAAATCCTGAGTTTGAGACCAGCCTGTGCTACACAGTGAGATCCTGTCTTTAGAAAAGTGACATTAAAAAGTATATTGAGAACCTATGCATATATAACTGGTAGATGCCATGGATTTCCTATTCACTCAAAATATACCTGTTGTTCACTTCACCACCTACTTAAGAGCATGACTCTGGAGCCAGACTCCCAGGATTCGTATTCTGCTAGTTTGTCCCTTATAACTATCTGATCTTTAGCCATTTTCCTTAACTATTTGTGCCTCATCTTCAAAATAAGCATAATAAAAGTAGCTTCAGGCATGGTGGTGCATGCCTTTAATCCCAGCACTTGGGAGGCAGAGGCAGGCGGATCTCTGTGAGTTCAAGGCCAGCCTGGTCTACCTAGTGAGTTCCAGGACAGCTGGGGCTACAGAGAGACCCTGTCTCAAAAAGACCAAAAAAATAGCTCTTTGTAGTTTAAAGGGAAGATTAACTGATCTAGTAAATATAAAACATTTACCTAGATAGAACATAGTAAATGCTCAATTAACATTACCTATGAATGGGCTGGAGAGGTGGTAAGCATTTGTACTGCTCTCACACAGAGGATCCACATTCCATCCCTAGCACATATCTTCGGATTTACAACCGCCTATAATTCTAGCTCCAAGGTGATCCAGCACTTTTAGTTCCCACACTCAAATGTACTCACATGCGTATACCCACATACAGACAGACACATAATTTTTAAAAATTACCTATGAATGTGCTATGTAGAGTTTTCAGACACTGAGGACACAGAATTTAAATATTTTAAGTGTACTCTGTATTTGTGCCCTCAAAACATGTGAAATCATGATATTTCTTTATGAAGGATTTGAAAAAGTAGATTTGTATGAGCGAAGGAACTTGCTTATAAGGCATCTAGCTGTGGAGTAGAAGAATTACAGTTTACATGGCTTTAGAACAGTCCTCTCTAGCCCATTCCTGTGTCACAATAGCTCATCTCTCCACAGGAGCTGGCATACAAAAATAACAAATGTTGGGCATGTTGCAAAGATTTAAAAAATCAAATTCTTGAAAATTTCCTTTCCTTCATCCTTTCTAAATTTCTTGGTTCCCAGAAATATATTTGTTATTAAACTATATACCTCCCTCATGTGAACAATATGTATTTTAAGGACTAGTGCCAGTTTGGAAGCTGGGACTTTCTGATCCTTAATATTATAAATACTTGAAGAGATAAATACAGGAACAAAGGATTAATCACTTAGAAATTTTTATGGATGTTTTATGCACGTGGAGGAGAAAGTACATCCTCGTGTTGTTCCTTAGGCACCATCTACCTTGTGGTTTTTTTATTGTTGTTTTCGGTTTTTTAAGGAATATCACCATTTTGTTGTTGATTTTTTTTTTTTTTTGATTTCTCATTTTTTTTAATTTTTTTTTTACAATTAAAGTTACAGTTTTAACAATATGCAAAATGTTACAGTAATTCAGATTTTTTGGCATAGTGATTACA
>NW_008330298.1:2758889-2765230 GCF_000622305.1 Nannospalax galili
TCAAAGGTCCTGCTCGACCATTGTTGGCTTCTCTTGGAAGCATGGAGGAAATGATTCCTCCGTGTTGACCCTCCTCTTTATAGACTGGACACCAGTGTCCAGCCTATTGTTGATTTTTTTTAAATCATGAACATTTTCTTTTAAAATTTTTGTTCATTTATTTTTTACTTTAAGTTTTTTTTCTTGAATTTTTGTGATTTTCATACAGTAGAGTTTGGTGATATTTAAATCCCTTCCTCTATCCACACTCTCCCCACCAAATACCCCCCTGCCCAATTTACTGTTCTTGGTCACTCTCTCGCTCTCTTTCTCTCTTTCTATCTCACACACACACACACACGTGTGCATGCGCGCGCACGCACACACACACACACACACACACACAGACATTATGGCCTATACAGTCTGATTTGTATCCTCAAATGTCCTTCAGTGTGCGTCCATCCACAAAAGTCAACTCCAAATAGATCAGAGATCTCAATGTGAAGACTGCAATGCTGAAGCTGCTAGAAGAATATATACCATACAAGATACAGATGCAGCAGGAAAGGACTTTCTAAATTGGATATCAGTCACTCAGGAATTAAGGTCAACAATTGACAAATGGGAACTCGCTACACTAAAAAGCTTCTGTACCTTGTGTTTTGAGACAGGGTCTCTCACTGATCTGGAACCTGTCCAGTAAGCTAGTCTAACTGGCTATGAGCCCCACGGATCTGCCTGTCTGTACCTCCCTAGTGCTGGGATTACAAGCATTGTTACACCAGGCCTGACTTTTTAAATGTAGATTCTGTGGATTGAATTCAGGTCTTCATGCTTGCATGGTAAAAACTTTACCAACTCAGCTATGTCTAAAGTCCTTTTTATACCTGTAGATTGAAATCTTTTAAAAACCTTGTTTCCTGTTGTATAATGAGAGTGGGCCTTGCATTTTATATGCCTTTTATTTTCGTTTCATTTTTCTAGTGATTGTTTCCTGTATTTCAGTAGTTCTCATTCAAGAAATACTGAAAATTAACACAAACTTTTCTTCAGTTTGAGAAGTACTGGTCTAGATTTTTTTTGGTCTTTTTGAGGCAGGGTCTCCCTATAGCCCCAACTGGCCTGGAACTCACTATGTAGACCAGGCTGGCCTTGAACTAACAGATCCACCTGCCTCTTCCTCCCAAGTACTGAGATTAAAGGTATGCACCACCATGCCTGGCTAGATGTTTTTTTAATGGGAATCTTTCTCATACAAGAATGCTCCTTTAAGTGCTTATCACTTTCTGAGCTCCTACCCTCAGCTGGAGGAGGAGCTGAAATCTGCTGTTCTAGTCTGCAAATAGAGACTTTCTCTTTCTTCTCCACCTGACCAAGATGTGTTCATCATTTCGTATATTTCTTAAGTCCCTGGACCTTCATAAAGCCTTCCTTGACAACAAAAGTGAATATTAACTTGTTTCACTAAATTACTCTTTCGGCTGTCTTATGGTCTTTTTTATAAACTTTCATTTTTATGTAGCTGTTACCTGTTTACATTCCTAGGTAGAAGACTAGGCAGTGCTCCATCTAAGGATTATAAACCTACCTATGTACAGAACTTGAGTGTGAATATAATTTCTGTGACTCTAAAGATCAGTGCTTAGTTTAAGAACTTACTTTCATAAGAATTAATTGAGCTGGGCATGGTGGTGCACGCCTTTAATCCCAGCACTTGAGAGGCTGAGGCAGTCAGATCTGGATCTCTAAGGTTGAGGCCAGCCTGATCTACATATCCAGTTCCAGGCCAACTGCCTCAAAAAGACCAAAAAAAATTGAATTAAAAATCTCTTGACGTGGTAGAATAAAATTTAATGTGTTTTTAGCACATTCACTTAAAGCAAGAACTGAATGAAGTCAAATGTTGTTTTCTTGAGATTTTTGTGTGGTTGGTTTTGGTGCTGAGGATGTAATCCAAGGCCTTATGCCTGCTAACATACACTCTGCCACTAAGACATACCCCCAGCCCAGTTCTGAATAAAGCCATTTTGAAGAGCATTAGGTCATAGGTTTAATGTTAAATTAATCAACAAAAAATTATCTTTCATACTTCATATGCTCTTTAAAGCTTTTTTGGAACTGGGTATCCTTAAAAGTGAAAATAATTATTAGATGTGTCCCAAAGACTATTATAGGTCTTCCAGATTTCTTTTTTTTTTCCTTTTTCCTCCTTTTATTTTCTAATGCCAAGTATCAGTCCTAGGGCCTAATAAGTGCTTTACAAACACTGAGCTGTAACACCCTAACTCTCCTTTTTTTTTCTTTTTTGAAACAGGATCTCACCCAGTAGCTTCAAACTCAGAATCTTCATGCCTTGGCATCCCCAAATGCTGAGATTATAGTTGTGAGCCACCACATCTGCCACTAAAATTCCATATTTAATTAATTTTTTATTTCTATTTTCTGTATATGAGTGTTTTGCCTGCATGTATGTAAGTGCACCCATCTGTGCAGTGCCCATGGAGGTAAGAAGAAGGCGAAAATCCCTTAGAAGTAGAGCTGCCATGTGGGTGATGGACAGTTGATAGTCACCATGTGGGTGCTGAGAACCAAACTCAGGTTCTCTGCAAGAGCAGCCAGTGCTCTTAACTACTGAGCCATGTCTCCAGCCCCAAAATTCTATATTTTAATCCTAGAGTACAATATTTATTTTAAAATAGGTGTGCTAATTAAAATGTATTTTTAAGAATAGCTCATTGCATTTTTACAGCCAAATCAATATTTGCACTTAGTCTTTTGTTTGTTTCTTGGAAGACAGAATCTCATGTAGTGCAGGCTGGCCTCAAACTTTGTATATAAGGATGACCTCCTGCCTCCACATTCCAAGTCCTGAGATTATATCTATGAGCTGCCACACTTGACTTGCAATTAGTTTTTTACAGATATAGATTAAAGATTCTTAATTACTTTAAGCAAATGGCAAAGAATCTTGGTGCTTTTCTTCACTTTGCAAAAATGGCTAGAGCCTAAACCTTTAGCCAGACCTGAGCTTGAACCCTGGCCTACCACTGAAGAGCTGTGTTTTCTTAGGCAAGTTATTTAATCTCTGTGTGCCTTGTTGTTATCATTTATCAATGAGGATAAATAATATACCTACCTTACAGAGTTGCTGAAAAGTGCTAGAACAAAGCTTAGCAAGTTGGATGTACTCAATAAATGTTATTATTATCTTGATTTGTCATCTTTAGGCACTTAAAAAGTACAAGGATCACCACTGAGTTTTTCCCTTCAGTATAATATATATATTTCTTCCTTATATATAGATTGTTTTTAGAAGTTACAAAGTTTCTGTCTGCTGGAAGCTTTTGATAGATAGACATTTGGTTCCAGGATAATTGGGCCAATACAGTACCTAAATAATTTATGCTACCTTTTAAGTTCTATGACGTATTCTATGATGTATTCTGACAATTTCTATTGTCTGATTTTCTTGCCTAGAGTATGATAGGAACATAACTTCTCATTTCAATATTTCATTACAGAATAATCTTTTTGAAGACACTAAGTAGCAATTTAGAGACCAGGTGTGGTGGTGCACGCCTTTAATCCCAGCACTCAGGAGGCAGAGGCAGGTGGATCTGTGTGAATTCAAGGCCAGCCTGGTCTACACTGCCAGTTCCAGGCCATCTGGGGCTACAGGGAGACCCTGTCTCAAAAAGACAAAAAAAAGTGACAATTTAGGATCCATGTAATTTAGAATTCACCACTGTTATTAGTGCAAAAATTAACTGGAATGACAATCAAATTAATAAATTGTGGGGGGGGGGGCTGGAGAGTTGGCTCAGCAACTAAGAGCATCAGCTTCTCTTGCAGAGGACTCAGATTTGGTTCCCAAAACCCACATGGGAGCTAACAACCATCCATAACTCCAGTTCTAGGGGATCAACACCCTCTTCTGACCTCTGTGGCATTGCACAACATGGGTGCACTTATATACGTTTAGGCAATACTCTCATACACATAAGACAAAAATAATAAATAAAGGGTCTGGAGAGATGGCTCTGCAATTAAGCGCACTGGCTGCTCTTACAGAATATTCAGGTTCAGTTCCCAGCACCCACATGGCATCTAACAACTGTAACTCCAGTTCCAGAGTATCTGATTCCTTCTTCTGACCTCCATGGGCATTGCATAACACAGGTGCACTTACATGCATGCAAGCAATATACTTATAAAATTAAATTAGAAAATATTTTTAAATAGATACCACATGCTCATATGTAAGTTTCAGTATGTGCAGGTTATAATACCTAAGGTAATTAATTCTCTGTTAGTGCCTGATATATTTCCTATCATACATAGTAAGATTCATACTAATTTATCAATAGGTGATGTGAAAAGGCCTTAGAGTCACTGCAATATACTAAATAGTAGTTTGAGGAAAAAATTAAATTTTTAAGTGAATTGGAATAATCTTTTATTCTTTCTGATGTTGCATATAACAATGATATAGTATATAAAACTGAAAACTAAACTACCCACTTTTTATACAGTACCTGAACATCTGGGAGTTTTGGTTTCAGTGGGGAGTCCTGAATCTGATTTCCTTTTTACTGTTTAAGTAGTATTTTATGTATACTGTAATGAAGTAACTGATACCCTTTTTTTCCATAGAACTACTTTCTGCTTTCTTCTTCTATGGATAAAACAGTCCGGTTATGGCACATTTCTAGAAGAGAATGCCTTTGCTGTTTTCAACATATTGATTTTGTCACTGCTATTGCTTTCCATCCAAGAGTAAGTAATCATTTATATACTTTTGTCATTCTAAAAGGAAGATGAGGGAAGTTGGTTTCTCTGGAGAGCAGTTAGAAGTATAAGAAAAAATAATAGCCACATACTTAAGAACAATTTAAATTAATGCTCCATTTTGCTTAAAAACAGGAAAGGGGACTGAGGCTGTAGCTCAGTTGGTTGAGTATTTGCCTAGCATGCAGGTGGTTCAGTCACTAGCGCTACAAAAACTGTGGTGAGGCATACCTGTATTCCCATGACTGGAAAGATGGAGAAAGAAGGATTACAAGTTCAAGGTCATTCTTTGTTACATATTGAGTTTGAGATCAACGTGGGATACATGAGACTCAGCCAGTATATACATATATACATACACACATACATACACACACACACACATATAGATAGATAGATAGATAGATAGATAGATAGATAGATAGATAGATAGATAGATAGTCAATTCGTACATACATAGTAGAAAAATATTCTGGTAATTTGCATTATAAATGGTGATGCTATATTCTAAATATAGTGGTAAAACATCATCCCAAATCCTTAGTAACACATGGAGTATAAATAAAGTATACTATTAAATAAAAGAAACAGCAGCTGGGCATGGCAGTACATGTCTGTAATCTCAGCACTCTTGAAGCTAAGGCCAGCTGAGCTACATTATTGTCTCAAAAATCAAAAAGGATAAACAGCAGGAGTGAAATGATAAAGGGAATATATAGTTGAGAATTGTGAAGGATTAAGGAAGGGAGACAGTAAAAAAGACTGAAATGGGCAATAATCAAGTTCCATTATATGATATCCTGAATTCATAATTAGTGTCTTGAAATATTGTTGATCTTATTCATTTTCATCCTCTCCCTTCCTCTGTCTTCCTCTCGCCCTCCTTTGCCCCCCATGTTTGTACACTTGCTCATGTGTCCACCTGTGGAGGCCAGAGGTCAACATTGGGTGTTTTCCTCTATTCGTTTCCACGTTATTTTTAAAGACAGAGTCTCTCACTAAACTTGGAACTCACTGTTTGGGCTAGACTGCCTCACCAACAAGCCTCCCAGAATCCACCTCACTCCCTCCACCCCAGCACTGGTGTTACAGACTTGTGCCACCATGCCCAACATTTATGTCAGTGCTGGGGATCTGACCTTAAGTCTTGATGCTTATGTGGCGAGCATTTTACCCAATGAGCCATCTCTCTAGGCCCTGTTAATATTTTTGTTACTTGTTTCTTGCTTATTGTTTTTGAGATAAGGTCCCCCTGTTTTACCCTAGGTTTCATCAAACATCAGAACTCAAGTGATCCTCCTGCCTCAGCCTCTTCTGTAGTTGGAGCAATATGTGTGTCACTGAGCCTGGATACATTCTTAATCTTCTGTACTCATATCCAATGAAAATTCCTTTATTTCTTATCCATAGAAACCAAGTATTTCACCAGGTGTGATGGTACATGCCCGTAATTCTGGCACTAAGGAGGCTCAAGCGGGATGATTCTGAATTTGAGGCCCACCTGGACTACATTATAAATTCCAGGGTAACCTGGGCAGTATTGTGAGACTTTGGCCATATATATATATATA
>NW_008330298.1:2765242-2773126 GCF_000622305.1 Nannospalax galili
CATAGATGCTTAAAGCTAAATCAGTAAGCACAAAGGAAAACAAACATTGGTAACACCACCCATAGGTAGATTAAAATAAATGGAAAGTTTGAGTAGGATTTACATTGACTTTTTCCTCCCTAGTATGATGAATGGCTGCCTTTCCAGTTGGGTCTCATCTCTATTTGCTTAATACCCATTATCTTGTTTAATGTAGCATTCACTCATATTCTCATTTCTTCTGCTTTTCCCCTCAAATTAGGAGAGAAGACTAACTTTCCCCCTCTCAATGTAATTGCCACCCCCTGAAAGCATAGACTGTAATAATTCTAAGTTCTTAGAAGACTTAAGAACTTTTGGCTCAAAGGGGAGGTGAGAAATAGGTGGTGAGCCAGCAGTAGATTGAGAACTATTTGATACTGATTGCTGCTGGGTGAGGGAATGTATATACATGACCACTGGATGGGCTGTCTAGACTCCAGTGGATGCATTTACACTGAAGGACATTTGGGTACAAACACCTGAATGAATAGGACTCAGCGTGTATGGCAGAGGGCATAGTGTTCGGTGGGGGGATGGGGGAGGCGTGGATGGGGGAGGGGATCTGGATTTGAGTGGGAAAAGTTGTATGCAATTTTAAAAGCTCAATAAAAAAAAAAAAGAAAAAAATCCACTGACCTGGAGGGTTTTGAGAGGGGCTGGGGAAGAACAGGGCCACCTCAACATTTTCTTAGGCAGTGTTACTTTACTGTGTTACTTGGAAAGAAAGTAACAACATTGTAAACAAAATGGGAAAGTGGAGACACATGCATTTAAAATTTTAAATTTGAAGACCAATGTGAAATATTTGCTCAACTTTAAATTATAGCTACAAGAATGTCCATCATTTGTAGATTATCCTTGACAGGCTTTAAAGGTGAATAAATGTCCTTCTGTGAAGAAAATGTCTTTCTTATTTTGGTGTCCTGATAATTTAATAATGTAACCCTATGTTTGTTGGAGGAGTCAGTATGTGTGTACTGTCCCACCTTATTTTTTGAGATAGGGTCTCTTACTATATCTGGAACTCACCAATTTGGCTTGACTGGTTGGCCAGCAAGCTCCAGAGATCCACCTGTCTCGGTCCTACTCCCAAGCACTGAGGTTAATGATGAGTGCCATTGTACCCACCATTTATGTGGGTGCTAGGGATCGAAACTAAGGTCCTTGTGTTTGTGCAGCACATGCTTTACCAACTGAGACATCTCCCAAGCCCCTCATATGTAGTTCTCACATTGCCAGAATTTAGCCCAACTTAGTGGTAGACTTGTTTAGTTCACAGAGGATTTCTCAACCTTGACACTATGGATATTCTTTGTTATAGAGGGAGGGAAGGAAGACTGGACTGCCTAACTGTATATAAGAGGATATTTAGTAGCATTTCTGATTTCTACTTAATTCAGTGATGGTAGCATCCTCCCCCATACCAGGCTATGACAATCACAGATATCATTGTTGTATTCCTAGGATGGGATTGGTTTCTCCAAATGCAGAGCTCCTGTCCTGAGATTCTGTATCAGAGCTCCAAAAAAAATGATTCAGTAGGTTGTAACTTTTATCTCAGTCTTGCATATGTCACCGAAACAAATATGGTATAAGACAGTGTTTCCCCAAGCATGATCCTTAAGTGAACTATCCCTGTTAGGTGTTCTACCTAACTCCTATACCCTCCTCACCCTAAGAAAGTACAGAATGAAATAAGCTGAAAAACACTACCTGCTTAGCTCCCTTTTGGAGATTCAAAATGCAGGTTAACTGAGAATCCTGTTTCGCTTTTTGCAGTCCAGAACTTTTTTAACTTACTTGATCACAAAACCTTCTTCCATGTAATGCGTGCTCAAACACATTTATATTAACATCCGTACCTTGGAAAAAAACAGTTTAAAGATCTGATAAAATGTTTAGAATGCCATTTCTCCAACAAAAATGCCAACATTCTAATTATTGTCACTTTTAGTACATAAAATAATACTTGAAGAATAATACTTTGGGGCTGGGGCTAGGGCTAAATGTAGATCAGAGAGAGAGAGAGCACTTGCCTTCCTGCATGAGGCCCTAGCTTGAATCCCCAGCACCCATCCTTCAAAACAAGGAAGAAAATGAGAACAAATACTTTAAAAATGACATTTCATTTTAAAATATTTCTAATAACTTACCGTTTTAATAAGCTGAGCCGTCACTGATATGGTAAAAATAAAAGCTTTCTCGTTTGCCACATTTTTAGGATGACAGGTATTTTCTAAGTGGGTCATTGGATGGAAAGCTCCGCCTATGGAACATTCCTGACAAAAAAGTGGCTTTATGGAATGAAGTAGACGGTCAGACAAAATTGATCACAGCTGCAAATTTCTGTCAGAATGGCAAATATGCAGTAATTGGGACATACGATGGTAGATGTATTTTCTATGATACAGAGGTAAGTGATAGCCTTGTGTTAATTATAGAATCGAATGCCAATAAAAGACCTTTGTGGTTTTAGACAAGGCATTTAGACAAGTCATTTCCACAAGTCTGGCCTTAAGCCTTATCTGTAAAATGGACAAATACACCATATCTATTTAAGATTGTATTCAGTGATCTTTGAGCTTTCTTCAAATTCTGATATTTTTAATTGATGTTTTAGCATTTGAAATACCATACACAAATACATGTACGATCTACTAGAGGGCGCAACAAAGTTGGAAGGAAAATTACTGGCATTGAACCTTTACCTGGAGAAAATAAGGTACTGTAGCATTCAAACCATTTCTTTCCAGGCTATCATAGAAATTCCTGAAAGTTTCAGTATCTTGGAAAGAATATAGGGGAATACTGCTGTTTCTAGTTTTGACATTGATTTGCTTTGTGTATGTGTAATACCATTTGGGGGTTATGGCACAAGTTAGCTTAAAAGATACTTTTAACTTTTCATTGGTTTGCTTTTAGATACTGGTAACCTCAAATGACTCCAGAATCCGACTGTATGATCTGAGAGACTTGTCATTGTCAATGAAGTATAAAGGCTATGTCAATAGCAGCAGCCAGATCAAAGCAAGTTTCAGGTAAATTGCCATTGAGAAATCCCCCAAAGGCCTCAAAACATTTCCTCCCTTCTCTCATTTTTCAGTAATCTGTGCCTTAGGTTTATATCAAGTTTTTAGGGTTTTTTTTTTTACATTTTTATAACTGATATCACATTGTATCATCATATAATGCTTGCTTTGTCTACCTATATGGTAGGTAAGAGAACTGTCCCTGTTTTGCAGATAAACCAAAATCTGGAACATTAAGGGATTGATCTAAAATCGCTAGTTTTGAGAGCCATGCTTAGAAGGCTCTCAGCTCCAGATTGATTACTTTTAAGCTTTTATGTAAGTGTTTTAAAGAAGCCCCACCCCACCACCACCTCATGCATATTGTCTTGGTCATTATAAGTGCAGGAGCTAACACAACATTTTATCACCCTAAAGCAAAGTTTCTTGTCTTTATACCTTTATTTGTCATTATTATTTGAACTTTTTTTTGGAATCTGTAAGATCTCCTAAAATAGGATTGTCTGCCTAGCTTTTCTTCTTTTTAATCCTCCTTTCAGGTCTTTAAAACTCAGTTCTTTTCTTCTTAAAGTGCCTGGTAATTACCCAGCAATTCAGTTGGTGAAGTATTCTCTGATCCCTTAAGTCATTATGTGTCCTTGAATGGGTTAACTAGCTTCACAGTTGCTTTGAGAAAAATATAAATGTTATGAAGCTATCTGTGTGGCTCAGTGGGAGAGCCTTGGTTCCTGTGCTTGAGGCCTTGGGTTGGTTCCCCAGCACTAATAAATAATGTTTAAAATATGAACAATAGTTAAACACCGCTTTCTCTGGAAAGATTAGCCTGGTTGTCACAGGAGGTACTATAATCACATAACTGTGCTTAAACAAGTGAATAGCAGTAAGCAACAGCATAAAAAAAAAGCCTAGCTTCACACCAAACCTTATTCAGAATCTTTAAAATGAGAAGATGGTCTAGTTTTCCATAACCTCAGGGATTGTTTTAGATATTTTAATTTAGAAAACATTGATAGAAGGAAACCTTGATTTATTTTTTCCATTTTTTTGACCTGTCCTACCCAAATGTAGCCATGACTTTACTTACCTTGTTAGCGGTTCAGAAGATAAATATGTTTATATCTGGAGTACTTACCATGACCTAAGCAAGTTTACTTCCGTCAGGAGAGATCGCAATGACTTCTGGGAAGGTATTAAAGGTCAGTAAATTCAACTTACTTAGATATGCCTTATAAACGAGTAGAGATTTGTGAACACACTATGCTAGAAACAGATGGACACATTTATGTCTTTCCACTACGAATAACAATAAATTCACAAGATGCATCAGTTTTGTTGGCTACAGTTTGCCAAGAAGTCCCACTTCCCTTTGATAGCTGGCTATAGGCAAACACAGGTTCTTTTATTGCAATTTTTAAAACATTGTGTGTGTGTGTGTTTGTGTGTGTGTGTGTGTGTGTGTGTGTGTGTGTGTGTATGATGCCATGAGTGTAGTTGCACACACAATACTATGCAAGTGTGGAGACCCCAGGACAACTTTTTGCAATCTATTTTCTTCTTCCCCATCTACATGGGTTCTAGGGCCAGCCTAGCAAGCACTTTTACTCACTGAGCCATCATGCCGGCCTTTTTATTCCAAACTAATATTGTCTCAGATCACATATTACACATCACATGGTAATTATATATGTGTATATACATATATATGTATATAAGTACGTTACAGAATGACTCTAAAAGGGTTAAAGAAACTGCAGAATTGAAAGGGGTCTTACTGGAGGTGGATGGTTAATACAGATGTAAAGAGACATTGCAGTGGCTACATAAGAAATTAAGGAACCCAACTGGAGAGCTGTTGGAGGCTCAGCAGAGCCAGTACACAGTGTCACAGGGTCCAGCCAAGCTGCCGAAGTGTAGGACCCAGTCTGGATTGAAAACCAGATGAATAAAGAAATTCATGTGGCACATTTCAAGAAAGAAGTTCTCTGCCGTTGGGTCCGTTGACATACACATCAGGTGGTCAGATAACAGTTTGGTGGGACCATACAACCACCATCATGAAAGTGATAGGTGTGTTTCCTTGTGGGTCCAGATAAGAGTGTTGCACCCTTCATTGGTTTGGTGTGTTCACCAAGTTCTAGAGCCTGTTTTATGATTTATTTTTCTGATAATGGTTTTAATGTTCTTATACTCCTATGTTTCCTGTTGACTTTAATGAGTTTATAGGTGCTACCTCTTTACTTTTTGGGATAAGGTATCAGTCTGCTTCATTATTATTGCTGGACAGGTGGTACTATCCATGTGTACAAATAAGATGTAAAGTCATCCAACTTCTACATTGCTATTGATAGTGCAGCCAAATGCTGCTTTGTAAAATGGAGTCACCCATAGCAAAGTAGAGCCCGATGTCCACAAATATAAGAGAATAATTTGTAGAAGCATTATTTTTCAGGAAGTTTGCCAATTATAACTGGATATGTTTTATAGTTTCTCTATACCAAGAAAGAATTTATCCTGGTCTAAAATTTGAAAAGTCATGGAAATTTAGAACCTATATGAGGCATTTTTTAGAAAATACTTCTTGGGTTTTTGGTTTTTTTTCTTTCTTTCTTTCTTTTTTAGTATTGAATTTTTTTTGTGTATTTCATACAGAACAGCTCAAACAATCTTAATCATCTTTATACCCCTGTCCCCATTGACACCCTCCCATCATTACACACACACACACACACACACACACACACACACACACACACACTGGAGCCCATATACTCAGTTATCCCTTTTAAGGCCCACTGGGTTGTCAGTGTCCCCAGTGGTTTCCCAGTGCAAGTCCGTCCACTAAGTCTAGTCAGCTTATCTAGAGTCTCTTGTTTTAGGAAGGGACTTTTCTTTATCTAGCAGCAATCAGTTGCCAACATTCCTTCAGATAAGATTGAGGTCTGCTGATCAGAGCCAGGGAGCAGGTACATGACCATATGGAAACAGAATCCTACAAACTCCTGAGAACCTGCTCATATGATTCTATGGCAATGGTGTCAACATACACAAGGCCCATGCAAAGTCAGGCAGACAGTAACCCAGTATAGAACTGGGAAAATTTTTGAACAGCATACTTCTCGGTTTTAAATTGGTCTTCTATGTTAGTTTTAAAAGATATCTTGTGGGGCTGGAGAGATGGCTCAGCAGTTAAGAGTATTGGCTGCTCTTGGAGAGGACCTGAGTTTGGTTCTCAGCATCCACGTGGTGGCTAATAATCATCCATAAACTACAGTTCCAGGGAACCAGATGCCCTCTTCTGGCCTCCTCAAGCACTGAATGTACACGGTGCACTTATATGCATGCAGGCAAAACACTCAAATAAAATATTTTAAATCTTGCATATTATCTTTTTGTCTTGATGCTTAATATCAAATCTCTCAGTCATGCTGAAATTATTTTTTTCCCCAGCACATAATGCAGTTGTTACATCAGCCATCTTTGCTCCAAACCCAAGTTTGATGTTATCCTCAGACATGCAATCTGAAAAATCAGAAGGAAATGATAAAAGTGAAGATGCTGAAGTTTTGGAAAGCACATCTACTGGTAAGTACCATATTCTAGTTGTCTTACTTTTTTTCTAGCCAGCTATGGTAAGATTTTCGTTGACATGAAGAACATTTGTTGTTCTTTTACTCATTTAAATTCATTTAGGAATTAATGGAAACTTTGGAAGTTCATCATTTTTGCAAACAACATTCTTTGTAGAGAAATGAAAATGAGGGCTGGCGAGATGACTCAGCAGGTTAAGGCTGTGCTGCTGAGCCTGATACCTGAGTTTGATCCCCAGGACCCACAAGGTGGACTTGAGAACTGATTCTTGCAGCAAGGTGTCCTCTGCCCAACACACACACACACACACACACACACACACATACACACACACACACACGATAAATAATGTAACACAAAAACATTTTAAGAGAATTCACACACTAAAAGGCAAGTTGGTGGATGAGGACAGGCTAGGAATCAGATAGCAAGAACTCTTCAAAGAACATAAGTTAGAATAAAAATGAATAAGCAAAAAGTAATAAATTTTAAAATATTTTATTTATTTTTATTTTATCTGTATGAGTGTATTGCCTGCACGTGTGTTAGTACACCATGTCATGAAATTCTCATGGAGGTCACAAGAAGGTGTCAGATCCCCTGGAACTGGAGATGGTTGTTAACCACAATGTGAGTGCTGGGAATCGAACCCGGGTCCTTTTCAAGAGCAGTCAGTGCTCTTATCCACTGAGCCATCTCTCTGGCCCCCAGAAAACAATAAATTTAAGACACTCCACACACTCAATTAAACTAGTCTTTCATTCAAGACAAGTTAGAAATAGTTCAGCCTCATTTATCTGATGAAGAATATATACATATGTAGTTTTTTTCTGGGCAGGGTAGCACATGCCTGTACCAGCACTTGAGAGGTAGAGGCAGGAGGACAGGAAGTCTAAGGTCAGCCTCAACTATATCATTCCTGGCCTGGGCTACATGTCTAAATCCCACCGTGTGTGTGTGTGTGTGTGTGTGTGTGTGTGTGTGTGTGTGTGTGTGTGTGTGTGTGTGTGTGTGTGTGTGTGTGTGTGTGTGTGTGTGTGTGTGTGTGTGTGTGTGTGTGTGTGTGTGTGTGTGTGTGTGTGTGTGTGTGTGTGTGTGTGTGTGTGTGTGTGTGTGTGTGTGTGTGTGTGTGTGTGTGTGTGTGTGTGTGTGTGTGTGTGTGTGTGTGTGTGTGTGTGTGTGTGTGTGTGTGTGTGTGTGTGTGTGTGTGTGTGTGTGTGTGTGTGTGTGTGTGTGTGTGTGTGTG
>NW_008330298.1:2773384-2795561 GCF_000622305.1 Nannospalax galili
ACACACACACACACACGATAAATAATGTAACACAAAAACATTTTAAGAGAACTGAAAACAAGATTTTACAAATACAATCGTTATAATTTGTTTCTTCTGGTAGGCTGTAATCCTCAGGGGGCAGAGACTTTAAGTGTCTTATTTAATGTTTTAATTTTAGTGCCTTGCACAGTACTTGCCTACTTGTAGTAGGTGTTTAGTAAGTTTTTGGTGCCCAAATGGATGAAATTCAAATGAAAGCAAGGTTCCTTTCTGCTTTCCACAAATGCATAGCTTCTCAAGCTAAGTAACTATTTACACATCTGTAATTTCATGCCATCTGTAGCATTTGCTTTGAGAGAGAAGAGTATTAGTTTCACATATGTAAAATGCTCAGATTAGGAAGTAAAAAAGAAACTGTCAAAGGGAGGAGTGAGTGGACAAATCAATTTAAAATGCCCCATAGTTGTCCTTAAGACTGTGGTAAAAACATGAATATGTGAACTAGTTTTTGGAGAAAACAAATATGTATTGGGAAAATCAGTTGCATAATATTTGATTGAATTTTTTCCCACACTACAGATCCCAGACAGACCTTTCAAAGAGCCATAAAATCACAGCAATAGACAGGATGTGCAGAGGGTGCTTCTAAAAAGTTTTCAAGTACTTTAATCTCATCTAATTTCCCTTATAGTCTTATTGTACTTCTATTCAACTCCACATGCTGTTCTGTCTGAAGAAGATTTGGGGTAACAAAGATGAATTTGAGCCTAGTACTTCTTTTAATTGCAAGCTTTAAAAATAAACCAAATCACAATTATTAAGCTTTCACTAAATACCTACTTGGAAATAGTCCCTTGTTTTCTTTCTTTCCTTCTCAAAATTAATTTTTCCTTAAAGTTAAAGCTTCTTTATCCTAACTTTAATGATTTGTTTTTCTTTTCTTTTTTCACTGAGATATATACATTTATATTCTATGTATTTCCCCTGCACATTCTATAGAAACCTGTAACATTTTTAAATAATTTGACGAAAACCTCAAAGTATAATGACTTGTTCTACAAAGCTTCTCAGAATTGTGCCACATTTACAAGCTTTAATATACTCTCTGGGTGCTTTTTGAAGAGACACAAATATTAATGGATTATTCTCAAAGTTGTATGTATGTAGGTATAATCTAAGAATAAAGTC
Source organism: Nannospalax galili (assembly GCF_000622305.1). Taxonomy (NCBI): domain Eukaryota; kingdom Metazoa; phylum Chordata; class Mammalia; order Rodentia; family Spalacidae; genus Nannospalax; species Nannospalax galili. Next base: position 2,774,555 of record NW_008330298.1, read on the forward strand.
TTAACCTAGAGTATGGGACCATAAAATATATCCAGTTGCCTTCTCTCTCCATTCCTAAGATTTGGCAGCTGGAGCCTCAGATTTCAACCTGTATTACACCGCCTCCAGGTTGGGTGACCTGGTTTACAGTATATGAAAAAAATGAAAGGTCATGTGATGTAGCTGTCTCATTTTGTAGCTCAAGCCCACCTGGAGCTTATTGTGTCATCAGGCTAGCCTCAAACTCATGGCTATCCTCCTGCCTCACCTCTTCAGTGCTGGGATTACAGGCCCAAACCAACACGGTAGGCTCTATTATTGACTCTCAATAAGCCATTTTATATATTTTGAAGTTTAATTTTTAATTTTATTTGTGTTGATTGTCCCCCTTTATTGAATTTTTGCAAATGTCATACAATATGTTATGATTTATGATTTTATTTAGATTCTGTCCCCAATCTGCATCCTCCATTATTCCCTCATCCCATTTCATGTACTCTATTATATACATTATATATATATATGCCTATTGAGTCTAATTTGTGTAATTTTTGTCCTCAAATATCCTTCAGTGGGTCCATCCACTGGAACCTGGTTAACTTACAAAGAGTCACATCCTTAAAAGAGATTGATTTCTCCCCTCCCAGCAGTCATAGGTTGCCAGTAGCTCCTCAGGTAGGGTTCAGGGTTCCTACCCACGTCCCCATGTCTATGCTTGGACTTTGTCCGGCTTGAGCTTACGTGGGACTTGTCCACTTGTCCATGCTGTCAGCATTGCTGTGAGTTCAGATGAATAACTGACCAGCTGTCTGGAAAACTGTTTTCTTGTGGTTATCCACCACCTCTGACTGTTAGACCATTTCTACCTCCCTCTTCTGTAGTGATCCCTGAGCCTTGAGAGGCATCCTATTCATGCATATGCACTCTGTAGCATCCAGTTCTCTGTACGTTGACTAGTTGTGGACTTCTGTGTTAATCACTGCTGCACAAGGAAGCATCTCTGCTGAGAGTTGAGAGATGCATTCCTCTATGGGTACAACAACACATCATTAGGAGTCCATTTAATACAGTATCTTTTTAGCAGAGTAATAGTATTAGGCTCTCCCCTATGGCCTGTGGGCTGTCTAGCCTCAGGTTCCTAAGCCTGATATCACTGTCAGGTATGGCTGCATCCTATGAAGTGGATTTAAATCCAATTAAAAAGTTTCTGATTATTCCCATAGTATTCATGCCACTATTGTACTGGTGGACATATCTTGCCAGACTCTGTTGTTTTATCTTGTAAGATTCACAGCTGAGTAAGTAAGGTTGGGGATTATCTCTTCTGATAGGATGCACAGCACCTTCCAGCAATATGAAAGCTATTCAGTAGCGATGAGGCTTTGAAGTCAGTACTGGCTTGATTTCTCCTTGTTTGTTCTACAACTCATGTATGTAGTGTCTCTAGAAGTAGGGTCTTACCAAGAAGTTCTGCTGGTTGACCAAGAGACAGGGCAAGGGCCATACTGTTTGAGCATTTATGGGATCCCTGGTCAACAGCTTCAAAAGAGGGAGTCCCAGAAAAAGCATTAGGCTTTTTCTTTACCAGCTTAAGGTATCTGGTAGGGGCACTGTCCCGCTGTTACAGATTAGCTCCTCTAAGAAGCTTCTACAGTGATAGGTTTACATATGGCTTTTTCTAAAGGCCTTTAGTGTTGGTTGTTCCTCCCCATGCTCCCTCCTCTGCCTTGCCTTCCCATTCCCCACCCTCTTTAACCCTTCCTACTCTTTTATTCCCCTTTCCCCTTTTATATCACTGCATTCTCTTGATTTTCTCATATCCCTAAGTCCTTCACTTCTGCTTCACTTCTTGCCTTTAAGATATGTCAAAGAGTAATTAAAGAGTGTTCAAAGACTTAACAAGATGGCTGTAGCACATTGGAGTAAAAACATTGTCTTCATCATCCTGTATACTTTTCAAAGTTTAAATTATTCTCTTCCTTAATTATCAGTCTTTCTAACCTATATACAGTCAGGTCAATTAACACTGAATTTGTTTGTTAAATGCTTTTACAGAACTGGCAAATGTAAAAGATAAGCATTTTTGCCATTCAGCATAGCTAAGTAGATCTTCGGTGTGGACCATAAAGGCAAAAGGTAGTGTTAGCATTCACAGAGCAGATTTATGTACTTCATTTCATGGCAGTTTCAGTATGCCACATCAACCGCCTTAGAGACCCCTCTCAGCAACAGAGTTGCCCAGCTGATAACATTCTATCAGCATTCTAATCCTGAGGTTGAGTAATGCAATAACCTCTTGTCATAAAATGGAAGCACTGGAAGATTTTAGAGGCCTAGACTAGCTTGGAATAAATTCAGGCATTCAGGCCCCAAGCAATTTTAATCTCCCCAAGGCAAGGAAAGAGCAGCTAAGACAGAGTAAGGTAACATGTCCTTTAGAGAGAAAGGTACTGCAGGGTGTAAGGGTTCTGGAGAAAGCTAGAAAACAGACTGTGGGAGAGAATCCTCCCGCTAAAGGTAGAGAGAAGGTCATGAGCATGTGGTAATTGTGGTAGCAGGCTTCCTTGTCCTTTAAAATCAACTAATACCCTTTTTTCTGTGCTTTCAGGTATTGTGAAGACAGATAACACAGAAGTTCTTCTCTCTGCTGACTTCACTGGAGCAATCAAAGTGTTTGTTAACAAAAGGAAAACTGTATCTTAAATTTGAAATGATATTTAAAATAAACATATCAGTAAGTTTCTATATGTATGAGAACTGAAAAAGTATTATAGTGTTTCAGGCTAACATCCTTTTTTAACTTTTACTGAAAGTTGTTCAAATATAATATATATATTTTTTGAGAGGCAGTGTTATATTGATCTTGGGGCCCCTAGACTGATAGACTAGGAAAAAATGTGGCCAGATTAACATTGCCAAGCATAGGGTTTATGTTTTGTTGTTTATGTTTTGTTATATAATTATAAACATGCACAGGTTTCTGCATGAAAAGATATTAATATATTAATCACATGTGCGTGCCTTTTGGTTACATGCACTAAATCTAACAAAGTTAAATTATTTCAGTGGCTCTTTTGGCCTCTACTGGGTGATAGTCTTGTTTCTAGCTCTAAAGTTTCTTTTGCACAAAATTTCATTTTTAAGAGACGTATCTTTTGACTGAATTATTGTTTTGAAAATGTTATATAGGTTTTCAATAGGTCAATAACCATGTATAAATGGTTTTTATAAATTTCTCAATTTGGGGACAAGATTTTTTTGTGGTCTAAATTGTGAACTTATCTTTACTTTGTATGTGTATATATATATAATTTTTTTTCTTTGCTACACTGGAGCACAATGTTTCTATGTAAAGAATTCTTTTCATTCTCTATCCATGAGCACCAGGCTTTGCTCACTTAAAAAAAATTAAGCCGCATTAAGGAGTGAGTCTTCTTTTTTACAATAATGTAAAAATGAAATGTTTACATTTTTTTTAAAGCATTATAGTTTTTAAAAATTAAGCTGTTTTGTTTTGTGTTGTTGAATTTGAAAGCCTTTGTAAATGCCAATATAATGTACCAATGAAATAACATCTGGGACAGTGGAACCCTGATAATGTTGTTGATGGTTAGCATATGTTTCAGAAAATTAAATATGTATCATTAAAGTTGGTCACCAACACATGTTAAAGGTGAATCATTTTCAGATTACTTGAGTAAATCAAGTGATGCAAAAAAACCTCTTGTCTTAATTTGATTTTTAGTAATCTGAAGGTCAAATTTAAACTCTTAGGTTATACTGCATTAGCTATGTCTTTAAATTTTTTTATTAGTCTAATTCTAAGTTGAATAGTACTAAGAGTCATCGTTATTCCCATGTTCTTTCTGCATTTGTATCCAGTATGCAGAGCCACCATCATGTCCTAGTTAATCTAGCACGGTCTTGAAGAGTTCTGGCCTTTCTAGTTATTGTATGTCATTTGCCTTGGTTTTCCCGTGTGCTGCCTTCTTTCTTTTGACAGTGTTCTCCCCCCACTCTCCTCCTTTTCTTGCTCCTTCCTTCTTTTCTGTCTGTCTCTTGTTCTCTTACTCTCCTGTACTATATGTGAAAAATTCAAAGCTATATCATTATCTTTCAAACTCATCAATTTTTTAGCCTCAAGATCTGTGTGGGTGATCCAGGGCCACTATTTTTTTTTTTTTTTTTGGAGACAGGGTCCCCCCTGGAGTCCCAGCAGACCTAGAATTCACTATGTAGACCAGGATGCTCTTGATGTCAGAGACCTGCCTGTTTCTGCCACGTGAGTGTTGGTATAATGTGTGCACCACCATGCCTAGCCTGAGTGCCACTATTTTGAACATGATCTCTCTGGGTCTGAGGAAGCTTGATATTGACTGAATTCTCTTGGAGCACATTTGGCATGATTTGCTACTAGGCGTTTCAACTACAGATAATCACGAAATGAATATTTCCGGATACATGTCACAGTTACTTGAGCAAAGGGCTAAACTAGTTGCTTAAAAATATAATGCTGCCACGGACTGAAGAGATGCATCAGTGGCTGGGAGCACTGACTAGTCTTGCAAGGGACTTGGGTTTGAGTCCCAGCACCCACATGGTGGCTGACAACCACCCGTAACTCCAGTTCCAGGGGATCTGATGCCTTCTTCTTGCCTCCGTGGGCACTGCACAACAGAGGTGCACTTACATGCATGCAGGCTTGACACTCAAACACATAAAATAAAAATAACAAATAATTTTTAAAAATTAAAAGAAAATAATGCTGCCACTAGCTGCCACTACATTGAAGTTATGTCAGAAAGTGAATTGCAGAGGGAATAGCAAGATGTGTATAAAGAAGCTAGGCAGGGTGTGTACTACCGCTGTAATCCCAGCTCAGATAGAAGGATCACAGGTTCAAGTTCTCTGCCCTACTGACTGAGATCAACTCCAACCTGGACAACTTACATATTGACCAAAAATAAAAATAAGGCAAGGGATATAGATCAGTGGTCAAGTACTTCTCTAACATGTGCTAGGCCCTCAGTTCAATCTTCGTGTTGTAAAAAAAAAAAAAGTGTATAAATATCAGTTGAATGGTATTTTTCTATAAAATGAGTCTTAGAGTTTTTATAAGTGCTTTAAGAAAGCACAGATCTATACTCAGATAAACTTAGATTTGGTTCCCTCTGTTAGCACATTCTTTGGGCAAATTATTTATCCTCTGTTATCTTCTGTTTCCTTATCTGTAATATGTAAATATGTAAATAACTCAGAATGTAAAGATTTCCATGAGAAATCATATATGTATAAAGCTTGAGGTCTGACTAGAAGGTGTGCTCAACAGACGTACATTTTCCATTGCCCTTTTCAAATGCTTGAGCTTCCTCCCCCCCCCCTTTCTCTCCCCCCTTCTCTCCTCTTCACACACTTTTTATTGTATATTTAATTGAATTTTTATGCATTTCATACAATAAATCTTAATCATATTTAGACCCCCTTCCCAATCTACACCCCCATAACCCCCCAATGGATTTCATGCATTCTGTCATATATGTTAAGGGCCTATCGAGTCAAGCTTTTGTACCTAGATGTCCCTCGCTGCAAGTTTATCCACTGGAGTCTAGTCAGCCTATTTAGAGTCACTCCCTTAAAGATCAACTCTTCCCTCACCTGGCAGTAATCAGTTGTCAATATACACACATTTTTTAGATGCAAGGATTTCACAGGCATATAGACAAAGGCATTTTAAGAATTGACATCGGGCTTTTTTATGAACTTAAAATGTTTTCTTTCAGCCATCCTCTTCATAAAACGAAGAATATTTAATTGTAAAAGCCAAAGTAGATACAGCACACTCTTACAATCTTACTACCACAAATAGTCGACTGTAGTGAATATACCTAGCTTTTGAAAGAAAGTAATTACATCCCCCTATTTCCCAGTTTCTTTTCCGTAAAAGTCTCATTATGTCCTTGTTGTCACAGGCCAAGAACCACTGTGCTAGATGAATGAGTTGAATCTTTCATTCAGAGCTCTTTGTAGCATTACATTGACTCTTTCATCATTTCTTTTTTATCCTTAATTGGAATGAAAATATTAATGAGACAACATAAATTAACATGTCACTCATCACTGGTCTTTAGATTACGGTTGAGCAGTAACTTTTTGTCCTTTGATGTTCACTTAGCATTAATATTTCCAGCTTAGAATTTTAAAAGTCGGGCGCCCTATATCCTACTGGAGTGAAAAATTGAATTACCAGAATATTTTTAATTGCCTTAATATGAGGTCTAAAGGTGAAGATATGTTGAGACTCTTTCCTCATAAATTTGCTCTTTAAAAAAATTTTTTTTACTGACTTTTTAAATTTCATACATTTCCCACTCAGATCCAGACCCCCTCCCCCATGCTTCCCCTTATCCCTCCACCAAACCCTGTGCACTCTGTCATACATGCTGAGTCCTATTCATTCAGGTGTTTGTACTTTTTTTTTTATTGGTTTTTTTTTGGAGGGTTGGTTGCTTCTTTTTTCCATTTTTCCTTTTTTTCTGTGTGCGTCTGTGCATGTATATTTTGGTATGTGTGTCAGTACATGTGTCGTGTGTACGCACATTCATGCATGACCCAAGGTTGAAGTCAGAAATCATCCTTGATTGTCCTTTCACATTATTCATTGAAGTAGAAGTTTATTCACTGAGACAAGATCTCAGGCTTGCTGGTATGGCTAGTCTTGTTAGCCAGCTTGCTCTGGGGATCCCATCTCTGCCTTCAGAGTCTGGAATTGCAGGCAGCCTACACACCCACCCAGCATTTACCTGGGTTTCACCAGTCCTCGTGCTTGGGCAGCAAGCACTTTAACCATTGAGCTATTTGCCCAGCCTCTGTTTTTTGCTTTTTTGGTATTTGTTTTGTTTTAAAGATTTTTTCCGCCCCCGGGCTGGAGAGATGGCTCAGGGCTGCTCTTGCAGAGTACCTGGGTTTGATTCCCAGCACCCACATAGCAGCTAACAACTGTCTGTAACTCCCGTTTCAGGGGATCCGATGCCCTCTTCTGACCTCTGTTGGCATTGTATGACACAGGTCCACTTACATTCAGGCATAAAACTCTAAAAATAAATTTTAAAACTTTTTAAAGATTTTAATTTTTTTTTCACTTAGTGTACATGTGTCTATGCATGGGTCTGTACACATGTGAGTGCTAGTGGAGTCCAAAAGAGGGTGTGGGATCCACTGGAGCTGGAGTTACAGGCAGTTGTGAGCCATATGGCATGCATGTCAGGAACTGAACTCAGATCCTCTTAACAAGAGCAGTACATGCTCTTACCCACTGCCCCATTTTTTTTGGTTTTTTGAGACACAGTTTCATGTAGCCTATGCTGGCCTCAAACTCCTTATGTAGGCAATGATGTCCTTGAACTCCTGGTCCTCTTTTGAGCTCTGTCTCCAGAGTACCAGGATTACAGATGTTAACAATGCACCAGGCTTCCTCATAGGTCCTTCAAAAGAAAAATTTTGCCATTTTCACTGGCTTCCCACTTAAATCATTAAGTAAATGATGTATATTAAGTACCTGCTGTGTACAGAAAACTGCTGGGCTTAGATAAGGAAAAGGCAGAATCCTTGTGCCAGAAGAGCTCAAGGTCTGGTGGAGAAGCTGGCTACAGTAACAAGAAGTGTGGAACTATCTTGTGACTGTGGCCTAGGTGTATCCCTTCTCTCCCTATCCCTGTGTGTTAGCTCATGGCAACTACTTGGTTATCAAGCTGCTTTTCGTTAATCTAATACAAAGCATCGGGGATAATATGGGTAGAAGAGTTTGTGGGTTATCTATTGGCAAGGCAGAGAATCAGAGTAGTACTCTGTCAACATCAGCCTGTCAACATTTCCCTTGGTCTCTGGCTCTTCCCCCTTTTCCAGCTGTAATAACCATTGTCTTCCTGAAAAATCTTAACCATCTCTGTTCTGAGCTGACTCTGCGGTTAACAGACTCCATCCTCCCAGCCACTCTCCTCTTTTCACTTCTGAAACTTGGGCTGTTTTGTTTTTTTTTTGTTTTGTTTTGTTTTGTTTTGTTTTGTTCTCTTAATTTGAGTCATCTAGTTTCCCCAATTCATCACAGCCACTTTTTGCAATAGGTGTACTCACAGGAAACACATTCACACTGATCTCACAGGGCCAGTATTAAGATGTTTGTAGGTCAAAGGAGAAACTCACCACAGAGTCCTAATTAAATAAGTGCCAATATGCAAGTTACGTAGAGTGGTCCAGGTAGATTTGATTTTGGGTATATATGTATTCATCTACCCTGCATTACACTATTTTTAAATTTTACAGTCACTTTAGATTTTTAGAAAAGTTGCAAGGAAAATACAAAATTATCAACAAGTACTTGTCTACTGTGCATAAGGCCCTGGATTTAATCTTCAGCAGCAGAAAAAAAATATAATAGAGCTGGGAAGATCGCTTTACTAGGTAAGCATATTTGCTGGGCAATTGTGAAAACCTGAGTTCAGATCCTAGCACCCATGTAAAACCTACCATGCCTGCACACATCCCAGTAACTCCAGTACTGTGTGGAGCAGAGAGATAGGAGGATTGAGGGGGCTTGCTGGCCACTTGCCTAGCTCTAGGTTCAGTGACAAACCCTCTCAAGGGAATAGGCAGAGCATGCTAGAGCAGAACAACAGACATCCTCCTCTGGCCTCTGCAGGTATGCACAGGTGCACATACCACATGTATAGTCATTACATATATATGCATGATAATAGTGATACTGATAAAATATAAGGTTCTCTTATACTTCTTTCCAAGTGTCCATTATTGTTAATTGTATTAGAGTACACTCATCAAAAGTAACAACTGGGCTGGAGAGATGGCTCAGTACTTAATGAGTACTGGCTGCTCTTGCAGAGGACCCAGGTTTGATTTCCAGCACCCACATGGCAGCTAATAACTGTCCATGACCAGTTGCAAGGGATCTGATGCCACCTTCTGACCACTGGGGCACTGCATGACATGGATGCACTTACACACATGCAGGCAATACACTCATACACATAAATCGTTTTTTTAATTTTTAAAGTAACAAACACCACCAATATATTATTGTTAAGTATATATCAGATGATATTTAGGTTAAATCAGTTTTCCCCTGATGTCTTTTCTGTTCTAAGATCCAATCTGGATGCCACAGTGTATTTATGAATTTCACTAGTTTGTACCTAATGACATATTTATGTTGCAAGATCCTATCCAGGATGCATTTCATCTTAATATAATTCTTAGGCTTTACCTAGCCCTTACAGGTTCTCATTTTACATGCATGCTTTTGATGATTTTGACAGTTTTAAAGAGTTCTCAGTTATTTTGTAAGTGAGCCCTCAGTCTGGGCTCACCTGATTTTTTTTTTTCATAATTCAGGTTGTGTATTTTGGGAAGAAAACAACTGAGGTAAATTATTCTGTTTATTATATCACATCCCAGGTGTATACAGTCAACATGACTTACCCATCTATCTGAGGTAGTGGTTGACAAGTTTTTCTATAATGTTACTTTTTTTTCTATTCTATACTCAACTCTTTTGAAGTTATGTTGGTTAACTTTCTGGCACTATAACAAATACCTAAGGTAATTAATTTTTAAAAGAAAATGTTTATTTTGGCTCAGGGTTTTGGAAGTTTCAGTCCATGATGAGTGGGCCAGTTGCTTTGGGCCTCTGGTAAGTAGTACATCATGGGCGAATCATGTGACAAAGTGAGGCCATTTATCTCATGGTAACAGAGTAAAAGAAGGAAGAAGAGCCTGGGACTCACCAACACCTTAAAAGTAATGTGCTCACAGTGACCTGACTTTCTTCCACTAGCCTCGCCTTTTAAAACTTCCAACATGGGGTCTTAGGAAGATGGCTCAGTGGTTAAGAGAGCTTATTGATCTTGCATGCACATAGTGCCCATAAGCGCATGCTCACGTGCACGCACACACACAAAGAAAAATAGATCTTTTTTTTTTTTTTTTTTTTTTTAAAGTTCCACTGTGTGCTAGGGATCAGGCCTTAACACATGAATCTTTGGGGGAAAAGTAATTTCCAAACCATAGCAGAAGGGAATCACTTAATCTCAAGAGTTGGGTAGGAGCTAAGCCCCACATTCTTGAGAGGTAAGTATCTACATAAAGTATTTGAACCTCTATATAAAAGGTAGATAGGGGCTGGAGACATGGCTTAGAACTGGTTGTTCTTGCAGACGACCTGGGTTCGAATTCCAGCACCCACATGGCAGCTAACAACTGTCTGTAACTCCAGTTCCAGGGGATCCGACAGCCTCTTCTGTCCCCTGCAGGCATTGCACCGCACAACACGGGTGCACTTACCTACATGCAGGCAATACATGCATATACATAAAATAAAAATAATAAATAAAATATTTTTTAAAAAGGTAGAGCTCTTCCTTATTTACTCATTTAACCACTTGTGTCACCATGGATATTTGGGCATTGTGTACTTTGATTTCTAATTGAGTACTGCATTCGTTCATTACTCGGTGTGTTCCAGCTTTGGCCAGTGGAAGTTCTTTCAGGATGGCTCCTGTGTCCTTTCAGCATGACCCCCCATCTTCCTTACTTCTCTCCTTATTCTTTTCTTTCTTTTTTTTCTCCAGCACTTATCTGGGTTACCATTTCCCCTCTTGCATATTCCTTGCTCCAGGCCTAGGACTCTCCATTTATCTAGAATCTGGCTCATTCTATTGGAGAATGTATGAGGTACCAAGATAGGCATGTGTATTGTGTTTCTCTTACCCTATCTTAGTGGACACAGCAAAGACATGTAGGTGTGTATACTAATCTGTATGCATACACATCTACAGATACATGCTAATCTGTGTGTATTCACACATCAGTGCACATATATATTTCTGACCATTTCTATTAGAGTTGATACATGAATCACTGTAGCACCCTCCTCTTGCTTCTGTAACCTCTTCACCAACATTGAAAAATGGCTGTCATTTACTACCCATTTACTTGTTTGTTAATCCCAGTGTAATGCATTCAACAGTTTCAAAATTACTAGCTTGTATTCCAATAAAAACCAACTTTATGAGACCGGAGAGATGGCTCAGTGGTGCTCTTGCAGAGGACCTGGGTTCAGTTCCCAGCACCCACATGGCAGCTAACAACCGTCCATATTTCCAGTTCCAGAAGAGCCAATGCCCTCTTCTGACCTCCATGGGCATTGCACAACATAGGTATACTTACATGCAGGTGGTACACTCAGACACATAAAAATAATAAGAACCAACTTTACGAAAAAAGGTCAGAACCTTTTTTCCCTCCTGTTATTTAAAAGTATCTGTTCCTCTACTACAATCACTTGTGACTTGATGATCTACATTGTCATCCTACTATAAATAAACGGTACTTATTAAATTCTTCTATAGATAACTCATTTCTTGCTTTTAGATATTTAACCATTATCCTGAAGCAGTTTCATAGCAGAGTTTTCACTCATTCAGCTTACTCTATGTCAAGAACTTGAACAAATCTACCAGGGGGAAAAGACACTGCCTAGAATATTTTTACATAATTAAAGGGGACTTCTATGTTTTTCTTTCTGTGCAATACCATTTACTAAAGTGTATGTGATGAGGAGGGGAACCAGGAGAAGGGAGGGGGCGAGGGAGGGAGGGAGAGACAGAGAGAAAATATTAGTATGATGAAAGGTTAACTAGGAACCTAGTCCTGTAATTAATCATTCCTCCATCCTAGTGAAAAACTAGGAAGGTAAACCCATTGTAATGGACACCCTAAAAGTTGAGTGTGCATTACAGATCATTGTTACTCATGCTGTGGCTCTTGATAAAAACAAGCATGAAAGCCCTTTAACTTGGTTGCAATTAATAGGAAATTGGTCATTTTCCAGGGCTGCCATAACAAAATATCACAGACTAGGTGGCTGAAGCAGCAGAAACTAATTTTCTAGAGGCTGGAAGTTCAAAATCAAAGCATCAGCAGTTTCTATTTCATCTGAGGCCTCGCTCCATGACTTGCAAGTGAAAACTTAACACTGTTGTCTCTTCAAACAGGCCTCCTTCTATCCATATGAGCCCTGGTATCTGTTGCTATGTCCCAGTCTCCCCTTTGATAAGCAAACCATTCAGCTCGGACTAGGGCCCTCCCTAGGGACCTCATTTTAGTTGATTCACCTACAGCCCATAACACGCTACCCCAAGCAGTCATTTAAAGTATTTTTAGGAACTCGGACGTTGGTATATTGGTCAGGCTGGCCCTGAATTCTGCAGCTCAAATGATCCTCTGCTTCAGTCGCCCAAATTACTGGCCCTCCTGGCATGCTCCACTATACTGAACTTTCATTTTTTATTTTTAAAATTTTGTTTTATGTGTGTGAACGTTTATGCCTGCATGTATGTAAGTGCACCTGTGTCATGCAATGCCCGCAGAGGTCAAAAGAGGGTGTCGAGTCCCCTGGAACGAGTTACCGATGGTTGTTAGCTGCCTTGTGGGTACTGGGATTTGTACCTGGGTCTTCTGAAAGAGCAATCAGCGCTCTAACTGCTGGGCCATCTCTCCAGCCCCTGAGCTTTCTATTTTTAACGTGATGAAACTGTAGTAACAATGGTAAGCTGGAAATTTTTTTTTTTTGGTCTTTTTGAGACAGCATCTCCCTGTAGCCCCAGCTGTCCTGGAACTCACTATGTAGACCAGGCTGGCCTTGAACTTACAGAGATCCACCTGCGTCTGCCTCCCAAGTGCTGGGACTACAAGCGTGCACCACCACGCCCAGCCTTAAGCTGGAAATTTTTAAGTAGAATAAAATGGTCTGTAGATACTTTTTTAGGCTCTGTGTATAAGGTTGTATATAAAATAGTTCTAAACCAGACAAACAAACTCAAAGATCGGACAGATTGACAGAATAGAATGTCAGGGTTATGAGTTGATAAGCATGTAAGTTTAGACATGCCCAGTTACTTAAAGCAAATGCCTCAAATTCAAATTCATTCCTAAACATGTTGTGGTGGTTTGATTGAGAATGCCACCCATAGGCTCCAAGTATTTGGACACTTGATCCCCAGTCAGTGGTGCTGTTTGGGGAGGGTCATGGGACCTTTAGGAAGGGTGGCCATGCTAGAGAAAGCATGTCATTGGGGGCAGGATTTCGGAGTTCTTAAGCTCTGCTGGATTTCCAGTTTCTCTCTGCTTCCTGTGCCTATTTGAAGATGTGAGAGATCAGCTTTGTGCTGTAGCTATGTTTGCCACCATAACTCTCCATCACAATGCACTCTTACGCCTCTGGATCTGTAAGCCAAATGAACTTCCTTCTATAAGTGGCCTTAGTCCTGGTGTTTTATCGAAGCAACAGAAAAGTAATATGCATACACTGTATGAAACCTTTCCGGGGCTGGAGAGATGGCTCAGTGGGTAAGAGCACTGACTGCTCTTGCAGAGGACCTGGGTTCGATTCCCAGCACTCACATGGTGGCTATGAACCGTCCTTAACTCCAGTTCCAGGAGAATCCAAAGCCCTCTCTGACTTCTGTGGCATTGCATGGCATGGGTACACTTACATACACGCAGGCAATACACTCATAAAATAAAAATAATAAAATATTTTTTAAAAACCTTTCTAATTTATTTATGCATTCAATTTACTCAAAGTATACCAATGCCAGAAAGTGGTTCACTTGTCTTTGACAAAATTGAAAGAAGGGCTAATGGGCAGATAATTGTTTAAAACTAACATTAGGGGCTGGAGAGATGGCTCAGCAGTTAAGAGCATTGGCCGCTCTTGACAGGATCCAGGTTTGGTTCCCAGCACCCAAATGGCAGCTAACAACCATCCATAACTCCAGTTCCAGGGGATCTGATGCCCTCTTCTGGCCTCTTCAGCACTGTATATGTGTGTTGCACTTTCACACATGCAGACAAAACACTCAAACACACATAAAAACTTTAAAAATTACAAAACCTTTGATAACATTTTGTATAACTTAGAATGAATTCAAAGAAACCAAAGGCATTGCTGTAGCAAGAGCAAGTCAGCTCTGTCTCCTCCCAGCGAGGAGAAACAGTGATGCACCGGAACATGAATAAAATTTAAATGGTCCATATACATCATTCAGACCTGAATTTCCAATAGGATTTTTTTTTTTTTTGGCCTGTATGTATGGAAGTGCACCACTTGTATGCAGTGGCCATGGTCACCAGAAGAGGGCATCAGATCCCCTGGAACTGGAGTTATGGATGGCTGTTAGCTGCCATTTGGGTGCTGGCTGCCAGGAACCAAACCCTGGTCCTCTGTAAGAGCAACCAGTGCTCTTAACCACTGGTCATCTCCAGCCCCCAAACTGCAAGTTTGTTTTGTTGTTTTGTTTTGTTTTTGTTTTAATGTCCAAAATTATTTTGAACAACATAATCCACTGGGGCAAAAAAAAAAAAATTCAAGGATGAGGAGGGCTTGGTAAATGTGAGCTAGTATTGAGTCATAGAAGAGCTTTTAGGCACTGGGGCATAGTTTGAAGAGCAGTAGACTGCATCATGAAGGGATTGGGTGGAGGGTGTTCAAGAGGGATAAGAGCAAAGGCTGAACAGTCAAAAGAATGTGGCAGTAATCCAGGCAAGGACTAGACCAGAGTTGTAGTAGCTGGCTTATAATTCCCCCACAGGACTCCTTTGAAGAGTAAATAATGCTCTGGAAAAAGATCGAGTAGGACACAGTGGAAGCTGCTACTGCTATTGTTAAACACAAACCTCATAAAGCAATGTGATAGCTCATATTCCTAAGCCAAAATATAAATCACTGAGAAAGACAAGTGTTTGGTACATTTATATACCACCACCACCAAGATATATCATTTTAAGGTCATCATTACTGATTGAATAGATACCAAAATCTGCCCAACTTCATAGCTATTACACTCATGAAGTCACAGCAGCTGTGATAACCTGCACATGACTTACACAATATCACAGCCAAAATTCTGATATAGATGGGGAGATAATCTCCAGGCCACACCCCTTATTGAAGAGGTATTGACAAGTGATAGCTGCTGGGGAAGGAACAATCATCCTTCTCTGGAGGTGTGGCTTACCCGTAGGATCCAGTGCTCCAGTGGATGGCCCCACATCCATGCACACATGGACAGCACTAACTGGACTTAATAGGTTATCAAAAAAGGAAAATAGACATGAAGGGAGGAAGGGAGGTATTGGGAAGCTACAGGGAGAGTTGGAGGGGATAAATAGAGGGTACATATATTTCATTGTATTACAAAGTTGAACAGACAGATAATCTAAAAACATGGAAAGGTAGAATGCAAGGAGAGGTGAAGGTATACCTTGAGGCCAACATAAGAGGGCAGCCCAACTGCAAGACATCATCATCAAAGGAGGGCAACCCCACTACGAGAGGTCATCGTACATATGTGGCTGACTCTGCTAAAAGATGTCATCAATAGAAGGCAGACTGCTGGAAGATATCCTCAAAGGATAGATAGCATCAAACCACCCTACAAAATGTCATCAAAGGAAAGTGGCCTAGCCCTGTTACAAGATGTTAGCCCCTTGCAAAAGTCATCAAGGAGGGCAGCCCAGATACAAGATGACAGCAAAGGATAGTGGGTGCCCCACTGCAAGCCATCATCGAAGATGGCACCCTCTGACGTTATCAAAAGACGACTGCTGGCTCTACTTCAAGACATCATAAAAAACGGTTCCAGCACTGCAAAAACGTCATCAAAGGAGGGTGGGCCCTCTTTAGGTTGCCATAAAAGGATGTGGGTTGGCACTTCTGCAATATGTCATGAAAGAAGGCAGCCTCTGCAAGATGTCATCAGAAGAGGAACAGCTCCCCTATAATAAGTCATCAAAGGGTGGTGGCTGGCTCTGATAATACCTCAA
Source organism: Nannospalax galili (assembly GCF_000622305.1). Classification (NCBI taxonomy): domain Eukaryota; kingdom Metazoa; phylum Chordata; class Mammalia; order Rodentia; family Spalacidae; genus Nannospalax; species Nannospalax galili. The sequence goes on from NW_008330298.1 coordinate 2,790,431, forward strand.
CAATCAGGGAGGCTCCACTGTAAGATGTCATAGGAGGGTGGGATCCTCTGTAAGACATCATACATGCCTTGGAGTGGGAGTAGCATTTGTTTTCCTTTGAAGACATCTTGCAGAGGACATAAGACTGTAGCCCCATTGTTAAGACATCATCAAGGGTAGGGAGCCAGCCTCTCCCCACAACATTTCTTCAAAGGGCACTGCGTAGCTCTGCCACAGAAGTCATCAAAGGAGGTGAAGAGACATAAGGGATTGGCTGACTCAACTCAGCCCCTAATTCTTTCGTTTAGTGAATGCCCATGTCAAAGCAAACATTGAAGCCAATGAAATTGCAAAGTTTTCCCAGTCTCTCTTCAAGTTGCTGAGGGGCTGCCCTCTTTGATGACATATTGCCTCAGTAGCAAACACCCTCCTTTGATGATGTCTTTTGCTCTGCTTTGAGTGTTTTCAGACTCTGCTATTAGCTTTATCATTTTGGCCCTTCCTTGGGCCTCAGTTTTCCTCTCTGCAAAATAACGGATTTGACATAAAGATATTTCAAGTTTTTCTAGGTCTAAAAGGTGAGCCCTCTAGCTAAATCACCTAGTTGCTATTTTCCCCATCCATGTTTATGGACCACTGCATAATTTCATCTTACATCCACTAGAGGGTGGCCAGGGAAAGGAGATGAAGCTCAAATCAAAGTCTTGTATTCTTTACAGTCACTCTCAGTAGGAAAAATGTAAGTAGAAGAATTGATGGAGAATAAAATTAAATGGAGATTCTATTGGTTTTATTCGTCTTAACCTGTGGTTAGTCCTTTATTGTTCAAAGAAATTAATCGATATAAAGAAATCAAATGTATATATGCCTTGAATGTCTTGAACCAATAAATCCAATGTTTACTAAGTCTTGAAAGTCACTGCGTCCTGTTCTTTTTATAAAAATTTACAATTGAGGGGGCTGGGGAGAAGCTCAGCGGTTAAAAGCACTGACTTTTCTTACAGAGGACTTGGGTTCGATTCCCAGCACCCACATCGAGGCTATGAACTGTCTTAACTCCAGTTCCAGGGAACTCTGAAGCCCTCTTCTGACCTCCGCAGCATTGCACAACACAGGTGCACTGACATACATGCAGTCAATACACTCATACACATAAAATAAAAACAATAAATAAAATATTTTTTAAAAAGAATTTACAATTGAGGGAGCTGGAGAGATGGCTCAGTGGTTAAGAGCACTGACTGCTCTTGCAGAGGACCCAGGTTCCATTCCCAGCACTCACACGGTGGCTAACAGCCATCAATAATTCCAATTCCAGGGGACTCAACACCCTCTTCTGACCTCCATGAGCGTTGCACAACATGAGTGGACTTAACATACGTGCATCAAGATACTTATACATATTAAATTAATAAAATACTTTTAAAAACCAATTTCTTTTCCCTTTGTCTCCTTTATTTAAAGTTATGTGCAGGAATCTGGAATGATGTCCAGCACGTATCACATAGTAAGTAATGTTTGTTTTGTTTGATTTCGTCTTTTGTTTGTTGATTGTTTTTGATACAGGGTCCCAGGGAGCCTACACAGTCCTTAAACTTGCTGTATAGTCAGAGCTAGTTGGTCTTGAAGTCTTAATCTCCTGCCTCCACGTCTCAAGTGCTGAGATAAAAGGCACGCATGCATCACCACACTCAGCTTTTGATGTTTTGAAAAATGGTCTCACTATATAGCCCAGGCTGGACTTGAACTCAGTCTTCCTTCCTCAGCACCTGGCATTAAGAGATGTTCGACTGCACCCACCTTGGTAATGTTTTTAATGAGGGTGCATGTCAAAGGTGCGTGGGGTGAATTATATACAGTATTTTAAGCAAGCACTTTGGCTATTCTTTGCTGTAACTTTTGAAGGAAAGGGAGTCAGGTACCCCATCTTTCTGTCTCCCCTTCAAAGATTGGGGGGGGTGGAGGGCAATAACTCTGTCCTCTTCACAGAACAAAGGAGCCTATCCTTTGCATGTTTATGATTAGACTGAACTTTCAGATAGGAAATGTTGAGGCCATGAGACATACTCTGTTCATCTGTAAAATATCTTAAAGGAACTAAGTTATTAGAAACTTTTCAATAACTGAAGACAGGATTTCAAAACATTGGAAACTTGGGCAGAGATAGGTCAGTAAACTGCTTGCGACAGCATGAGGACCTGAGTTCCAATCCCGGCATGCATATAAAAAGTCAGGTGCAGTGGTGTACACCTATAATTCAAGCACTGGGGAAGTGGAGGAAGGAGGATTCCTGGGGCTTGTTGGCCAGTCAGTGTAGATGAATAAGTGAGTTGCAGGTTCAGTGGGAGACCCTCTTGCAAAAAAATGAAGGGGGAGATCAATTGAGAAAGACAGCTGACATCAGTGTCTGACCTCTACACGTGCACATGCATGACACTTATGAAGATACACCCACACACTCATGCACACACACAAACACATACACAGAGAATATATTGGATACCACGGGGTTGGAGAGATGGCTCAGCGCTTAGGAGCACTGGCTGCTTTTGCAGAGGACCTGGGTTCAGTTCCCAGCACCCACATGGCAGCTAACAACTGTCCATAACTCCAGTTCCAAGGGATTCAATGCCCTCTTCTGTCCTCTGTGGGCATTTCACAACACAGGAGCACTTACATCCATGCAGCCAATATACTCATACACATAAAATAAAAATAATAAAATACTTTTAAAAATACATTGGATACTGGCGAAGAAACACTGATTTTCCCAGGGGACACAGATTTTTTCCATGTCATTGCAAATGAAAGTATACTTTTGCTTGTGGACCTCAAAAGAGGCTTAAAATGGGATGTCATTGAGAGAAACTAGAGACCAAAATAACATTAGGACCTCATAGTAGATGACAGTGGCCCTAATTTAAGGAGGACATAAAAATAAATAAGAAAGATGTGTCATCCAAACAAAAGTAAGAGGTAATCTGTGACTTACATGAGGATGATGTCTGCTCTTGCCGTCTGTGTAGTCTCAGCCCCTATGCTATAGCCTGACAAATGGAAGACAATCAGAAATGTTTTTAATGGGTGAACTTTTAAGGACTCTGTTTGGAGTCCTTAAGGTTTCTGTTGGAGTACTACATCACCTACCTCTCTAGAAGCCCAGTGTTTCACAGTTCTATCAGAAATGCCCTGCAATCATGTTGAAGAACAGAGGTCACAGTGGGAGTTTGGAAGAAACATTACAAAATGGCAAAAGCTTGTTTAAGAGATTCTGCAAGAGAAACCGACGAGCAGGAATTTAGGTCTGATTCTGCAATCTCAGACTATGTCTGGAAAGTCTGGATAAGAAAGATCTCTCTGATGACACTTATTTCTGCCATCACCAAGTAAATTCAAATAGAAACACATTATCCAGTCTAGCATAAAAACTCCAGGACAACAACCAAGTAAGCAAAGGAGAAAGTTTATTACACAAGTTTTGAGGGGAGGAAAGAAATCATTACTGCCCATTTACTTAGTCACACTGAATTAATCTTAACTTGGTAAATTAAATGGCCCTAATTATCAGTTAAGCTCTTGGGAGTTCCCAGAGTAGTTAGACAGAATGTTTTAATGTAGAAATTAATTGTTCAGTTCAGGAAGAAAATGAGTACTTACCCATGGCCTTCCACAGAAGTATCCCAAAGGCACTCATATGAGTTTAGCAAGCACAATATTTAATTGATCTCAGGTTTTATTTACAAAATCGCTGCAAAGTCTGCTGTCTATTCCATATTATAACCAAATTTTGGTTTTGGCGGGGTTTTTGTTGTGGTGGTGCTGCTGAGTATGAAACCCAGGGCCTCACTCATGTTAGGTATGCCCGCTACCATTGAGCTACACCCCCACCTCCAATTTTAATATAAAAATGCCACTTAAAATTAATCGCTGTCTAATAAAATTGACTCTCCTGAAAGATGTACTTTGCTGCTTACATTATGGCTCCCTTCCGCATCTCATCCTAGCCTTGGCCAGGCTCCTTTATCTCTGTTTGACAAGCACTTCTTGTTTTATCATTGTGTTGACTCTGTTAACTGGGTTATTGGATTTAGATCATCCTGGGTAGATCTTATATAAGAGGGATTCCCCAAAAGGATGCCACAAGAGAGTTGAAGGGCTCATTAGCAAGCAGAAAACAAAACGTCATAATCAATGAGAATGACCTTGCCTCAAGGGACTTGGGCCACTTCTCCAGAAACTCTTTTTTCTTTTACATTTATTTACTTAACTTGTGTGGAGGGATGGGTTCATGCGTGCCACACCATGCATGTGGAAGCCAGAGGACAACTTGCAGGAGTCAATTCTTTCTTTCTACCATGTGGGTCCAGGGATCAAACTCAGGTCAATAGGCTTGGTGGCAGGTGTCTTTGCCCACCAGCCAAAGAAAGTCTTTTACGAGTGGCACAGAAAGGAACAGAGAATTTTTGCTATTCTGCCCCTTGACCTAATTTAAGAAATCTCTAAAATTCTGTGCTTCTGGAATCCCCACCCCTAAAGAAGTCACCAAGGGTTTGCACAATGGAAATGTCTGGTGTGGTATAGGTCATTCAATAGAACTAGAGGAAAGGCTGTTTTTTGGTGGTTACAAGGGTAATTCTTATTCACGAAGAAACTGGAAGAAAACACGAGAAAAAATAAGCTGATGACTCAGAACAATTGTCATATTTTCTTTGACTTTGTTTACATAGTGGATCACAACACAAGGTTTTATCTTGATGCTATCACTTAATAACATTTTCTCATGTCCTTAATCATCTAATGTTTCTGTTTAATGGCTGTATCAGTGTCTCAATATGTAGATGTACCATTATTCACCATGTTGTACTGTTAGAAGTATAAATTGTTGCTATTGTTTCAGTTTTCTAAATTAAAAGTCGTGTAAACATTTTGCATGCACAATTTTATATACACTATGAAGTACACATTACAGTGGTGTCTTAGAATGGGAGCTCAAATGATTTATGGTTTTTTTAAATGTTTGAGTGTATTGCCTGCATGTATGTGAGTGCACCAGTGTCGTGCAATGCCATGGAGGTCAGAAGAGGGCTTCAGATTCCCCTGGAACTGGAGTTAAGGACAGTTTGTAGCTGCCATGTGGGTGCTGGGAATCAAA
>NW_008330298.1:2795798-2810513 GCF_000622305.1 Nannospalax galili
CCCGGGTCCTCTGCAAGAGCAGTCAATGCTCTTAACTGCTGAGCCATCTCTCCAGCTACAGGATTTATGTTTTTAAAGACCCAATACATAATGTATGGGTCAGGGTTTTTGGTTACAAGCCACACAGTTTTAGTATGGGATACTGAGTAGGGTTGTTTATTAAAGGATATAGAGTCCTTTACAGAATTATGGGGAGGGCTGGATACTCAAGAATAAGTGCCCAGAAATGATGCCCCAAACCTAACCACAGAGTTAGCTTCAATGAAAAGCTACCAAAGTCTGCTTAACCTAGCAGCAAATACGTGTAATTCCAGCACTCAGGAGACAGAAGGACTAATTTTTAGAAAGAGAAAGGCCTCCTTCAGAATGAGTGGCATTTACTTTCCAAGGGGGTGGTTCAGATGTAAAGAGGTCCAAGGAAAAAGCTTCAGGAATCTAATAGGCCTTTAACATCAGACTGAGACTGCTAAGGCATCCAGCTTCGTGAACTGAGGTACCAGGTTTTCAGTCTCTCCAGTGTACAGGCGGGTCATTGTTGGGCTACCCAGGCCCTATTATACGAGACCACGTAATAAATTCCCTTTCACCACTAATTTTCTCCTCTCCTCTCCCCTCCCCTCCCCTAGTCCCCTCCCCTCCTCTCCCCTCTCCTTCTCATCCTCTCCCCTCCTCTCTCCTCTCCCCATCCCTCCTCATCTTCTTCCCCCCTCTCTCTCTTGTTCCTCTAGGGAATCCTGCCTCATATTACTCACCATGCACAAGGCCCTGGGTTTGATTCAGAATGGTTAGTTAAGTTTGAACTTTAGATAAACAAGAAATCATGTTTAGCTATAAGAAGACTCCAAAGATATGTGGGACTGTGTCCCAGACTGCCTGTTTCCTCCAAGAAACGGGGCCTGCTGCAGAGAATTGACTAAGGAGGGGTTTCTGGGAGCCATCTTGTGATGAAAGCAGCGAGCCACAAATGTGGGGGTGGTGGACGTGGAGAAAAAGATGGCCCCAGGGTCTCACCCGCGTGGACGCAAGAGGGGGCATTTACCAACTTGGGGTGAGACTTCAGGCCCAAGATGCGTGGGTGAAAGTTAACAGAGACTGTGGGTGGGTGTGGAAGTGATCTGCAGAGCTGGGTGTCAGGTGTGGGTTTCTATGTAAGTCCCCCAATTCACCCCCTCCCTACCCAAGGGCATAAACCATAATAAATTCACATAAAAAGATGTTATATGGTTTATCTGGTGGTGCAAGAGACCCCGAGAGGATTCTGGCAACAAGGACATATAGTTTAAAATTATGTTTATATAAAATTAAAAAGTAAAAGGTAGCCTTACTCATTAAAATGCTCATAGAAATGCTGTACAAAAGATGATGGTCAGTCATGAGAAATATTTCAAACATCCACAAGTGACTTTGAGCACGACTTTCCAATTCACTTATTGTCTTGCTTCAAAAAAGCATTTGTTCATTTAATAGGTGAGAAACTGTATCTAACTTTTGTATTCATTTACTTCTCTATGCCTTTTACAAGACTGAGCAATTTTTCCAACCTATAACTTAAAACCGACACATCTCAATAATAACAGGAATCTCACTTTGTATATTTGGGTTTGTAAGTAAAGAAATTCCAAAGCTTTCTCTTTGGTGATGCACACCTGTAACCTCAGCATTCGGGAAACTGAGACAGAATTGTCTCAAGTTCAAGGCCACCCTGGGCTATGTGATGAGACTGATCAAACAAGCAATAATAACAAACAACAAAACTAATCCTTCTCTTTACATGCCAAAGAATCATTAACTGGTATTTAGGTAACTCAAACAATGATGAGGTTGTGTCTTTCATACCAAATTGATGGTCAGTGTCTGAGCTGAATGTTTACAAGTTCTTAATCTCTTGTTCAAGAATGAAATGAAAGCCCACACAGATTGCAAAATAGCAAGGAAAACAGCAAAGTGACAGAACAGGCAGAATGCTCTGTATAGAGCAGTAGGCCACAGAAGTGAAGATACTCAAGATGCCCGGTTATTGTTTTCATATTTTTTTGAGCTTCCTTTTATAGAGTTCAAAACAAGGAGTTTGGTTGCTAACGGGTGTAATGCGAGTGGCTTTCTATTTAGTTAATATATTTGGACTATGTAAGCCTTTGTCCCTTTCCATAATGCATTTGATTTTAATAATATGCATGCCTGATTATGCATAAGCATAAGATGATAAATAGGGGATTCTCCCTAAAAGTTCAATTAGAAGACACAGTTTGCCTTATCACATGCACTCAAAATGAGTTCAGCCAGATTGGCCCTCCTGTCTTTGTATTGGGAATACATTTAAATAGAAACTTGTCTAAGTTTGATTGTCTGGTCTTTAAAAAGAGGAGTAACTTTCCCATTGCTTAAAGTATGTACATGTGTCCTGATAAAGGTGGGGGTCCTAGGGATGCCAATGGGCTTCTAGGTGCATTGTTGGAGGACAAGTGTGTGTATAGCTTAAACCAAGCAGAGTCCCAGGTTGTAAAACTGTTCTCTATCCCTGCCCACCTCAGACATAGACCACCGGGTAAAATAATATAAACTATTTCTCTCATTTTTATTTTTCTCTAAAAATAAATCCCATGTTATAAAATACTATTATAATGATTTTGTCTTTATTTAGAATGTGATAGTATAGATGGATGTGGTGGCTTATAATCCCAGCACTTAGGAGGCCGAGGCAGGTTAACTGTCATGAGTTTGAGGCCATCCTAGGCTGAAAGAAAAAGGAAGGAATAAAGAAATTAGGGTAAGGAGCAAAAGAGAGAAAGAAAGAGAGAGAGAGAAATAAAGCTGCACACAATTATCGGAAAATTTAAAGAAATGCACACACCCAAGCACAATGAATTATCTTCTTCATATTATATTTCAAGTATTATTGATTAACCCAATGCTGCCTTTTCCTCTTCATTTCACACACAATGTGCAGGGAATTCTTCACCATATCTCATCTGTAATACTTTCTACTGGTTATAGAGAACATTGAATTGCTTTTTTCTTCTGTGCCCCATAGGTTAGCTGTCTGTATTTTTCCCATTTTATGCCCCCCCCCAAAAAGAAGAAATAAAGCTCATTGTTGTATTACAGGCTCCGCCTTTCTATGTCTGCCTTGTTTCAATTGGGAAAAAAATGTCCTCCACCAAATCCACTTATCCTGTCATTTGAAACCTACATTGGCATAAAAATCCCAATTTTCAACATAAATTCTCAGTTATCGTCTCTCTCTGTGTAAGTTTTGTTTGGTTTGTTTTGGTTTAGTTTTGTTTTTCAGTGGAGATGGTGTCTTGCTGTATTTCCCAAGCTGGCGCAAACATCTGGGCTTCTCTGATCTTCCCACCTCAGCCTTTAAAGAAACTGGGATTATGGGCCTGGCTTCTAAAACATATTTAAAATAGATCAGATTATATATCCACCTGTTTTTTTTTCAATTCAAGCAATACAGTGTCTCCAAACTCTGACGTTTGGCTGCTGACCTTGAATCCTGATCCTTATCTACTGGTTTTCCATGCCTCAGCTTGCTCATTTGCAAAATTGTCGTAACAATGTACTTTTGACATAGAATGTTTGTGAAAACCAGTTTAATACTTATGAAACACTTGGATAAGTGGATGGCACATAGGGCAATATAAGTGCTAGTTATACAATGACAGAGGATTAGAATTCAGAACAATATAGCAAAGGAAAAGCAAAGACCCGAGTTGGCAAGATGGCTCATTCGGTAAAGGTGCTTGTTGCCAAGGCTGATGACCTGACTTCAATCCCCTGGACCCACATCATGGGAGGAGAGGACTTCCACAAGCTGTCCTCTGATCTCCACAGGGGTGTGCTGTGGCATCTGTACACACACACACACACACACACACACACACACACACACACAAAAGAAACAAATGCAAAAAAAAACTGGAAAAGAAAATCAATGCTTCATAAGATTTCAATTAACTGATGCAATGCTCCAGAGGGGCATGGTAGGCCACACCTATAATCCCAGGATCTGGAGTGGGAAGATCATAAATTCTAGGCCAGCCTCAGCTACATAGCACAACCCTTTCTCAAACAAACAAATCTCCTTCCCTAACTTGTAGTTTCAATATAAAAAAAGCATTTATGCAATAAAGAACTCAGAAGAACACATACCCACAATTCAATGTATTTTAGTAGTCTTCACTGATAATCTAAGTTCTAAAATATCCCGAGGAAACTAAAATAGCAACCCTAGAAAATACATTTCAGTTACCTCTCAGTATTTGTCACTGTTCTATATATGTGCAATGTGTGCAACGCAAGTGACATTGCCATGTGAACTTTTTTTTTTAATGCTAACATTATTGCATGTTTCTGTATGGTGCATGTATGTGAGTGTGGGTGCCCATGTGCTGTGGTGCATGTGTGGAGGTCAAAAGACAACTTTGGGGAGGTAGTTTTCTCCTTCCACCCACCATAGGTTCCGGGGATTGACTCAGATCATCATGCTTGTGCAGCAAGCACTTTCACCTGCTGAGTACTGGTCCTTGTGAACTTGTTTTAACACTATGTGAAATTCAGCAGATATCAATACTTGGTTTAAAAAGAAGCATGTTTACACTATATAAAGTGTTCATATTTATTTATTTAAAAAATATTTTATTATTTTTATTTTATGTGTATGAGTGTATTGCCTGCATGTATGTGAGTGCACCCGTGTCGTGCAATGCCGCAGAGGTCAGAAGAGGGCTTCGGATTCTCCTGCAACTGGAGTTAAGGACAGTTTGTAGCCGCCATATGGGTGCTGGAAATCGAACCCAGGTCCTCTGCAAGAGCAGTCAGTGCTTTTAACCGCTGAGCCATCTCTCCAGCCCCATAAAGTGTTCATATTTAACTAACCAATCAATGAAAAATATACTTTTGAAACAGTTATGAATTTATTTTAAAAGTTCATATTTATTATCAATAAAGCCCATGGATAGACATGATTCAAGAAAAATCTTTCAAAATTCTGTCACTGTTGAAATAACTACCATCATCACGACTTCAGCAGCGCCTGATTGCTAAACATTGTCACAATCGGGTTTGTTGTCAGTTGTGCGCCTTCATTAAAGGAGGGGCAATCAGGGTTATTGGACGCTCATCGGAGTATCCAGCCACTCTACCCAGCCAACTGTACGTAATTTGGCCCTAATCATACATGGTCTCCTGGATTTGGGGAGGGCTAAAGTACACAATCTGGGGAAGACTAGGAAGAGAAGGCTTGACGCATGCTGGGGAAAGGCTTTCCAGTGTGCATACCCCCAGGTCATTGATATACTTCAGCAGCCCCTCAGTTATCTCGGTAAGTAAGCTCGGAAAATTCATTGGTTCCCCAGTAAAACTTTAATCAAACATTGGCTTGACACTAGAACCTTAAAAGGTTAAAAGGCTTAGTATCCCCAGGAAAAGAATTCTCACAACATATGGAAAATGTATTTCTTAGTTTATTATGTCTCCTAATTATTAAAAAAAGAAAATGAGAATGTAAGAGATGTTAAAAGGATATGGGAATGGGAGATATTTTCCAAAATAGAAAAAATGAGAAAGCCTAACCAAGTGATGAAGTGTTTGTTATATATAAAGGCCTACTGACAAATTACACATGCAACTAGCTCAATGAATATAATACATGGCTAGGCAAGGTTTATCTGAAAATGTTTGATCTTTGCCCAAGATTTTTCTACATAGCACATGGTAATTAAAAGTACCAGACTGGTGGAAATAACCTTCTTGGATGTTTAACAACCATACTATGAGGCCTATACTATTTGGACAGAGGGACATAAAGGACAGTTTTTGTTCCTTTCCGTCCAAGGTTGACTAAGTTCCAGAGAACTATGGAGCATCTCTCAAAATATCTTGTAACTGTGGTGAGTCACCTGTACTCTTGTTCAGGGAGGACATGGAGACCCCACGAGATGGACTTGAACCAGTGTACAGTCTAGAAGAGGAGGGTCAACTCAGAGGAAACATTTCCTCCATGCTTTCAAGTGAAGCCAGCCATGGTCAAGTAGGATCTTTGACTTGTCTTCACATAGGTGGAACTGGTAAAAGAAAGGAGCCAGTGGCTCCTCCCAATCCCATGTGACCCCTGAGGAACATATCCTCAAACGACCTTAAGTGTAAATATAAATTGATTTATTTGGGCCAACTGTATGGTCTTAAACATCCAAAAGGAAAGTATAACCAAAGAGTAAAGTGATCAGCATATTTCTTTAAGAGTTCAAGGGATTACACTTCTCAGCCACTAGGCTTAAGTCCATATAAAATGTTATTTAGACAATTATCTCTCATTGATGATTTTGTTCTGAATCAGAAAGTGCTGCTCAGATGTAAGACTTCAAATCTTGGTCTACAATATTGTAGTGCCCACATATAGCTAAGGGAGGCAATCCTCTATTGTTCTAAAATGATGGCCAAATTTGTTTTCTCCCCCTATCTAGAATGATGGCTGTACTTCTTCTCTCTCCCTATCTAGAGGTTATTCGACAAGGAACTCACACTGTGGTTCTAGTCACTCCAACAACTATCAAAGTGCCTGAAAAGCAAATCAAGAATCCTGCCATGGCAGCCTAAAGAAAAATGAGGAGAAACCCAGTAGATAAATGCTTTTGGAAGTCCTCTTCAAGAAACTCTGATTTGAAAATTCAGCCTGTTCTGACTCCTCCTGTTTCCCTGCCTAGAATTTGTGCCTAACTACTCTTGCCTTTACTTCTCCTTCACATCTCCTAGTCAATAGACAAGAACTTTCTTTTCCCTCTACAGATAAGAGTGATGCAATTTGAGAGTCTTTTTGATAGACACCCTAAAGGGGTATCCCAGTTGCCTCACCCTGCTTCCCTGTTCAGCATGGAAGAAGCCAGAGCAGTCTGCATCCCCATTCTGTATTGGCAATTTGGGTAACCCCTTCAGAGGATGGCATGATAAGAAGAGGAGGTAGGAATTGGCTAGACAGGTAAATTAGTTTCTTGGCTAAAAGTCAAAATGTCCTTGGGCCTCTTAGCAACGTACTCTGTTCCAAAGGCCAAAAATGTCAAAAGTATTTGGGAACTCTTATCTAATCCTTAAAAGATTTTAGGGTTACTTCTTCAGAGGGGGGAATGTTAGAGCAGCAAAAAGCCCCATTAAAAAAACAGAAGAAAGAGTACAGGAAGTTATCAGAGAAACATGATGGAGAGATTTGGGAGGAGTTGGAGGGGAGGGCGTGGGCATGGATTTGATCAAAACACCTTATATGCTTATATCCGTATATGGAATTCTCAATAAATTATTTTTTAAAATCTGTTGCATGCCTTTAATTCCAGCACTTGGGAGGCAGAGGCAGGCGGATCTCTGTGAGTTCAAGGCCAGCCTGGTCTATATAGTGAGTTCCAGGACAGCTGGGGCTACAGGGAGACCCTGTCTCAAAAAGACCAAAAAATAAAAAATCTGTTGCTATTTATTTTGTAGTGCTGGGGATCAAGCAGTTGACCATCCCACTACCCACTATTTCCCTTATGTTAGTAGCCAAGTGACAATCATTAAAAAAAATTTTATTATTTTTTATTTTATGTGTGTGTATTGTCTGCATGTAGATAGATGCACCCGTATCATGCAATGCCTGCGGAGGACAGAAAAGGCTGTCGGATCCCCTGCAACTGGAGTTACGGAGAGTTGTTAGCTGCCATGTGGGTGCTGGGATTCAAACCCGGATATTCTGCAAGAATCAATTTATATTTACACTTAAGGTCGTTTGAGGATATGTTAACCACTGAGCCATCTCTCCAGCTTTGCATTTACTATTTTTAAATTATGAATATAATGCATATTCTTTGTACAAAAATTTAGGAAGTGTAAATATATATCATTTCTATGTAATCTAATATTTATTCAGTGAATATGAGTCACCATTTTGATGAATTTCTTTTCTATATTCCAACAGATATATTCATTTATCCCATATATCCCATGACTGAACAATAGGTGCCGGGTCAATGGAAAAGTCCAAGTGTCTGTCTTTATGGATCTGACATTCTCTTGCTGGGAATCAAAAAAACAGCCACAATGAACATAAAACATAAGTGGTATATTTTCACATTGGGTGAGGACCCAAATGGGAGGTTTTGTCATTATTTTGCATAGACTAGTCACACATGGCTGGAGGAGACATGTAAACTGGGGCCTAAAGGAAAAGACAAAGCATTCCAAGTAGCAAGATGCATCATTGTAAAGGCTCAGAGGTGGAAAGGAGTGTTGTACTTCTAGAGATTCTCATTAAAAAGGCATTGTTATGCCTAGAGGCGAAGGAATACATGCTTCCGGTGTAGGAAAACAATATGTCTGCCACTGCTAGCCTTTGCTAGGGCCTATGGTCCAAAAGAGTATATGCCCCCCCACACACAGTTAGGCTAATGATCTATCTACAGTTTTACAAACATCATATTAAAAAATATTGCTATTTTTTCAAATCATGGATGAAAACATAATTTTTAAATTAGCTATACTCTGCACTTGAGAGATGGGTCAGCAAGTAAGAACACTGAGTGCTCTTGCAGAGGACCCAGGTTCAGTTCTCAGCACCCACACGAACAACCATCTGTTACTCCAGTTTCAGTGGATCTGACACCCTCTTCTGGCGTCCACTGGCACTGGGCACGCATAAGTGCATATATATACAGGCAGACAAAACACTATCATATAAAATAAAAATAACAAAATATTTTAAATTAAACACTAAGTGATTTAAAGTGTATTCAAATACAAATCTATTATCTCTCTCCTTTCCTTCCTCCCTCCCTTCTCTCTCTCTGTCTGCCGTGTCTTGCCTCAGTCTCCCAAGTGCTAGGATTATAAGTGTACTGGCCACCACTCCCAATTTGCCCTTCCAACTTTTCTTTTTTTTAAGTACCTTATTTATTATTTTTATTTTATGTGTATGCATGTATTGCCTACATGTAGGTAAGTGCACCCACGTAGTGCAATGCCCGCAGAGGACAAAAGAGGCTGTCGGATCCCCTGGAACTGGAGTCACAGACAGCTGTTAGCTGCCATGTGGGTGCTGGAATTCGAACCTGGATCTTCTGCAACAACAGTCAGTCTTCTTAACTGCTGAGCCATCTCTCCAGCCCCTACCCTTCCAACTTTTCTACATTACATTTGTCTAAATAATTTTGACAAATAAAGTTGTGAATTTATATGCAGGTTTTTGTGAAGCAACATTATCTACGCTTTGACCCTGCACACACTTATCAAACCCAGTACCTTAATACCTACCCAAGTCTTTACCAAATAGATGCATGTGTCATGAGAAGCAAGATACTGCACTCAGCCCTGTTGCATATCAGCAGCTTGTCACTCTTGAGTTACAGTGCTGGTGTCACTGAAGTCTACGTGCAGTCGGTTACTCCATCCATCCTAAGGAAGGATGGAATGGCTTAAGGATAGATGCAAAGTGTTATAAACATTTTTTTTTTACAAAGAAGCCACAAGTTAAACCAAAGTCCTTTACAGAATTTTCTACAAAATGAGGAAAAACTGCCTTCACTTAAGCTCTATCTCCTCATGTCAATTGCTTATCTCCCTCTGGGCATGATGGTGACTGAGTGGATGGCATAAAGATCTTCAAACCCTCCAGGTACATTCCACCAGCCTCCCAAACTGCTTTGGTTGCTGTGCTCTGAAACTATCCAGTTAGTTTAGAAATCCAACCTCTGGAAAGGAAACTTCTGGACAAGAAGTTCTGTGGAGTTTTGGTAACCACGAATTTCTTGATGCACCACCATCCCGAGCCTATGGAAATGAGATTTCCTTTACCCTTCAGGCAGAAGGGGAATGCAGCCTGCTGTTTGCCCAGGCTTTCCTACCAGAGGACATGAGCCTGCTGCTCTGCTGGGTTCGGTCCATTGTTTTTTGTTTTTTAAAGAGTTATTTATTTAGCCAAGTGCGGTGGTGTACACCTTGAATCTCAGCACTTGGGAGGCCTAGGCAGGAGGACCTGTGAGATTGAGATCAGCTTGGTCTACAGAGCAAGTTCCAGGCCAGATGGCGCTACAGGGAGACCCTGTCTCAAAACAAGCAAGCAAACAAACAAAGATTTATTTATTTTTATTTTATGCGTATAAGTGTTTTGCCAGTGCCTGTGGAGGTGAGGAAGAGGACATCAGATCCCCTGGAACTGGAGTTCAACTTTTAGCTGCCATGTGAGTGCTGGGAACTGACCTGGATGTTCTTCAAGAGAAGCCAGAGATTTTTTTAAACTGCTGAGCTCCTGGCTCCTGATCCACTGTTTGGTAAACCCAAAGCCAAGTTTCAGGTGGATCCTCTGATTGTCACACTGCTGCTGAGCCACAGTTGTCAAGAAAAGAAAAGATGTCCTCCAATGAATGACCAAACTACTTTGTGCTCAAAATTTTAAAATTTCAATTAACACATATGATCTCAGTTCCTGAAAAAGTTGAACAGCATTTTTTTCTCAGCATATATACTGTATTGGTTCCATATACCAAATTCATAGGTCCTATTAAATATTTGTAGAGGCTTAAAAATATTTCCTCACTGGGTGTGTTGGTATAGAACTAATTTTAGCAGTTGGAAGGCTGAGGCAAGAAAAGAGTTTGAGGCTAGCATAGATTACATAGTTATAGGCCTGCCTGTGTTATATAGCCAAACTGTGTCTTTAAAAAAAAAAAAAGGAATGTTATTATATGTTCTCGCCATAAGATAATTTTCAACTATGTTCTCCTCATGATAGAAGATGTAGGGACCTCTCACTTTGTCACTATTTTGTCTAAATCGTAAACCTTTAATTTGGCACCTGGTCAATAAGATGATGTTGTAGCTGTTTTTATGCTGTGTCCTCTCCTCTGATACTAAAAGTATTTGATTCCAGAAAGAAAGATTATTGATCAAATTAATTATCAGCACTCATGCTTGGCAGAGACTCTTGCAAGTCAGTTGGTCTATGGATTGAGTGTCATCAGGTAAGCGCTCATCTCTAGCCCTGGGTATTTCAAGCAGTGTTCATAAATATTTCATGGCTTTACAACATATGCAGTGCCAAGTGCATGTGCTGTATGTTCAGAACCAAGGCCGCAATGAAGTCACACAATTTGACGTGTTTGAGTGCTGCCCAGACCACCTTGGATTCATTACATATTTGATCTTGAATTAATTTTCAGTCATTGCGTGTTTGGAAACCTTTTACTGTTGCCAGTTTTTTTCTTTGCAACTCCAGTATTCAGTCATGCGACCCCATAGTGTTCACAACCCACAGTTCAAGAAGCTGTGCTGTACACTACATCTGTATAGAGAGGCGAGTAGAGGAACTCCATAGGCAGGATTAGAAAAGTTCATTTGGTTATCTCACAGACATCTTAAACTTAACATGCACAAAATTTAACTCTTGCTCTCTTCTCCAAAGTCCTCTGGATCCACTTTAATCTTTCAAATATCAAACCATCCAGACAATTTTTTAAAATATAGTCAGTATTTTAAAAAAATATTTATTATTTTTATTTCATGTGTATGAGTGTTACGCCTGCATGTAAGTAAATGCACCCGTGTCATGCAATGCCTGCAGAGGACAGAAGAGGCTGTTGGATTCCCTGGAACTGGAGTTATGGCCAGTGGTTAGCTGCCATGTGGGTGTTGGGATTCAAACTCAGGTCTTCTGCAAGAACAGTCAGTGTTCTTAACCGCTGAGCCATCTCTCCAGCTCCCCAATTTTTGAATTAAAATTTTTTTTCATTCTGTAGATTCATTGTACATGGTTCTGTGTTACATAAGGACATTTTCACACAGGCATATACTGAGCATACTCTCCTCATAATCCCTTCCCCTTTCCCCCCATTCTCCACTCCCACTAGTCCACTTTGCTCCCCTAGACAGTTTCCCTTCTACCCATTTAGACAATTTTAAGAGCCTCATGTCTACAGGACATCCCAGTTCCTCCTTTCTGGTCCTGAAATCCATTCTTTAACAAGTTCTATAAGTGCTACATCTAAACATATATGCATGACTATGTATGTGTCTCCAAATATATATATCCACATGTTTATGATACATCTCTAACCTGTCTAAATATTTTTATCTTTACTATTGCCACTGTAATCCATGTTACCAGAGTCTATCATCTGAGCTACTGTAATTCCTACCTAGTTCATTTTCCATTTTTAAAGATCTTTTTTTACATTTACTTATTCAGTGATGTGTGTGTGTGTGTGTGTGTCCCATAGCACAGGTGTGGAGGTCAGAGGATAGCTAGCAGGTGTTCTCTCCTCCACCATGTGGTTCCCGGATTCAAACTCAGGCTGTCAGACTTAGTGATAAGCACTTTTACACACTGAGCCATCTTGCTGGCCCTGTTCTTCTAGTTTGGGCCCTTATATTCTATTCTCCACAAAGAACCCATAGTAATCATGAAGGTGGGTTATATTAGCCTTTGGCTTAAAAGTCTTCAATGGCTAATTATTCTGTGGAAAACAAAAGGAATTAAAGTAGAAAACCTGCCATGTCTCCTCTGGATTAAAAATGAGCTCCGTGTGAGTCAAGACATAGGTATAGATCAGGAAAGATATATTGTAGGGACGTTTGGGGGAGGGGGGTATAATGAGTAAATGAGTCCAACTGGAATGCAGTTAGAAAATGGTTTGAAAAAATATGTGGAGGTTGGGTAAAGCTGTTTTGACTTTATTTTTTGGACAAAAGGGAACGTATGAAGATTCCAAAGCAGAAAGAGATGAAATAATTCTTTGGAGAAAACTTGAAGAGATTGCAATATGTGGCCTATTGCAATCAGCAAGGGCCAAAAGATGGAGTTGAGACTGTGGAGATGGAAAGAAAGGGGTGGACACAGCACATTGTATAGAAAGAACCAAATGACTCCAGGGAGGTAAGAAGAATTCAACATCATAAAATCATCGAATATAGCTGGGTATGGTGGCACAAGCCTGTAATCCCAGCTACTAGGGAGGTTGAGGAAGGAACGTTCAAGATCTGTTTGGGCTACAAAGTGAGTTCAAGACCAGTTTGGGAAATTTATTGAAAAGTGAAAAAAAAAAAAAAAAAAAAGAGCCAGGGATGTAACTCACTGGTGGAACCCTTAATTAGCAAGTATGAAAGTATGATGTGTATTCAGTCCCAAGGTGTAGGGAGAATCGTTTAATGTAAATCATCACTTAATCACTTAATGGTTAAGAAGCAAAAATGTGTGATTGTATCAATAAATCCATTAAAAATGTACCTGATAAAATCACTAGTCATTTATTTATCGTAAGTAAGCTTGGAATAACAGGGAACACCTCCAAATTGATGAGGAGAATTTATCAAAAATGTACTTATTAGCAGAGGCTGGAGTGATGATTCAGTGGTTAAGCGCACTGGCTGATCTTGCAGAGGACCCAGGTTCACTTCACAGCACCCACATGGCAGCTAACAACAGTTCATAACTTCAGTTCTAGGTGATCCAACACCCTTTTCTCACCTCCTCAGGCACTGCACCACATGGCTGCACCTACCTATATGCAGGCAATACATTCATCCACATAAAATAAAAACAATAAATCAAAAAATTTATTTATGGCCAATATAATGCTTAATGTTTATAACATCTTGTAAACCTTGCACTGCAGGGTCTAGTTAGTGCAATAAGAGAAACACAGGAAGTAGAAGAACTGGAAATAAAGGAACAAAACTATCACAAATTGCAGAAATATGATTGTCTATTTAGAAAATACAAGATAATCAGATAATATACAAACTATCAGAGAGAGCACCAAGATTGCTGGACATGAGATAGATGTTAAAAATTCAATAAAGAGGCCAGTGGTGTCGCTCAGTGGATAAAAGTGCCTGATGAGACCTCCCTCTGCTTCCCTGGGCCTGCAAAACCTGCAGGACTCCAACCCGCAGGCCTCTCTCTCCTGGGTGAGTGGATCATGCCCTCTGTGCCTTGACTCCCCCAGCCTCATTCACTCTCCTATCTCGCCTGCTGGTCTCTCCTCCTAGCCTGGGTCCTGTCCCATTCCTTCTCTTGGTGCCCCAGACACCTGGGGAACCACCACTGCTTCCTGATCCTTGGCATCCAGACCAACTCAGTTCCTTCTCGGGTCCCCAGGAGCACTCTGGGCCTGGCCCCGCCAGTTCCTCAGTGCAGTCCCCAGGAGCCCTTGGGGCCTCTTCCCGCCCCAATCTCCCTTTGCATCTCTTGGTGGCACAGCCACCACCTGCCCTAGACCAGCATCTTTCCTGGGCACTGCTCCCAGGCCAGTTCAACCCGCAAATTCCTGAGGCCAAAATCCTTCCTGGAGGTATCCAGACCTTAGGAGAAAGCCTGAGAGCAACTGATCCTCATCTGACTTGGGCCTCTGTGGGAACTCCTGAAGACAAAAGCAATCCCACCACTCCAATATAAAAACAAAAGAGAGAACCGGAAGCTTAGATGAACCAGCTTTTCATGCCCAAAAAGTAAACCACAAAGACACATAAAGTTCACAAAAAGAAGCAGACCTAAACTTGAAGTCTCACACAAGAATCAGAAACTACAAAAGATATTCATATGTCAAAATCACAGAGAAAAGAATAATAACATGAAAAACCAAAATAACTTATCCCCACCAAATACGAATAGTAGTCCTCTAGAGGAGTATGAGAACCCCCTAGAGATAAAGCAGAACATGGAACTCAAAAGAACAATTACAAACATGATAAAAAAAA
>NW_008330298.1:2810608-2811069 GCF_000622305.1 Nannospalax galili
GAATACTCAGGCTGAAATGAAGAAGGAAGTGAAACAGTCAATAAGCCAATTAGAAATGACAGGAGAAAGCCTCACCAATAGGATGAATGAAATGGAAAACAGAGTATCAAGACTGGAAGATAAAGTGGACGAACTACACCATTCAAGCAAAGATTATGAAAAACTCAAGAAATCACAAGAATGGAATATGCAGGAATTGTGTGACACCATAAAAAGACGAAACTTATGAACCATAGGCATACAGGAAGGAGAATACCAAGATAATGGCATGCACCAGATCTTCAACAGAATCGTGGAAGAAAATTTCCCCAAATTAAATAAAGACATGCCATACAAATACAAGAAGCATATAGAACATCAAACAGACAGGGACAGAAAAGAAACTCTCCATGGCACATTATAGTAAAAATATTAAATGTTCAGAACAAGGAGACAATGCTGAAAGCTGCAAAAGAAAATAC
>NW_008330298.1:2811193-2812772 GCF_000622305.1 Nannospalax galili
CTACTATACCCAGCCAAAATGTCTATTATAGTCAAAGGGGAAAGAAAAATCTTCCATGACATAAATAGGCTAAAGGAATTCATGTCCACAAAACCAGCCTTTCAGAGAGTTCTGGAATCAATACAAAGAGATGAAGAAAGGAATGACTATACCCAAGGGGTTGCAGAAAGAAATTGAATGAAGGTATAACTGTGGAAAAGTACAGCTATGGCACTAAGAAAAAAGCAGGCGTAACAATTCTAATATCTGACAAAATAGACTTTAAACTAAAACTAATCAGAAGAGATAAAGAGAGCCACTTCATTCTGATCAAAGGAACAATAAATCAAGAAGATATTACAATCATGAACAAATATTCATCAAACTCTGGTGCACCCAACTTCATATAAACAATACCACAGGACTTTAAGATCCAGATTAACCCCAACTCATTAATAATAGGGGACATCAATACCCCACTGTCTCCATTAAATAGGTAAACAGGGCAGAGAGTTAACAGAGAGACATCTGAGTTAAACAAGACCATATATCAAATGGACTTAACAGACATCCACTGAGTATTCCACCCAAGCACCAAACGACATAGTTTCTACTCAGTATCCCATGGAACCTTCTCCAAAATCGACCATATACTGGGGCATAAAACAAACCTCAACAAATACAAAAAGATAGAAATAATTCCATGCGTTCTATCAGACCACAATGCAATAAAGCTTACAATCAACACTGGAAAAAGCCCTATATCACTGCATGAACATATAGAGATTAAACAACACACTCCTGAAGGATGAATGGGTCAAAAGAGAAATTAAGAAAGGAAGAAAAGTATCCCTGGAACGAAATGAAAAGGGCAATACAACACAACAAAACCTCTGGGACACGCTTAAAGTGGTCCTTCAAGGAATGATTATAGCTCTAAGTGCCTGCATCAAAAAATTGGAAAGAACACAAATAAATGACAGTGCTGGATAGCTTTAGTGTCAACTTGACACACCAGGGTTAAGGGAGCTTCAATTGGGGAATTGACTCTATTGGACTGGCCTGTGGCCATGTCTGAGGGGCATCTTCTTGATGAGTGATGTGGGAGGGCCCAGCCCACTGTGGGTGGTGCCATCCCTGGGCAAGTGGGCCTGTGTTGCATAAGAAAGCACGCTGAGCAGAGGCCAGGGGAGCAAGCCAGTAAGCAGTGATTCTCCATGGCCTGTGCTCCAGCTCCTGCCTCCAGGTTCCTGCCCCGAGTTCCTACCTTGGGCTGCCGAATGAACTGTGACCTGGGATATGTAAGCTAAATAAACCTTTTCCTCCCCAAGTTGGTATTGGTCAGAGTATTTTGTCACAGCAATGAAAAACAAACTAGGACAATGACTTAACGTTGCAACTCAAGACACTTGAAAAGCAACAGCAAACGAAACCCAAACCCTGCAGACAAGAAGAAATAACAAAAATCAGGGCAGAAATTAATGAAATTGAAGCAAAGAAAACAATACAAAGAATCAACAAATCCGAGATGGTTCTTTGAAAAGATGAAAAACATTGACAGACCACTAGCCCAGTTAACCAAAAGAAAGAAAGAGCACCT
>NW_008330298.1:2813034-2815094 GCF_000622305.1 Nannospalax galili
TAGCAGGATTCTATCAGACATTTAAAGAAGATCTGAATCCAATACTACTTAATTCATTCAAAAAGATAGAAATGGAGGGAGAACTTCCAAATTCCTTCTATGAAGCCAGAATCACTCTAATACCAAAGCCAGGTAAAGATACAACCAAAAAAGAAAACTATAGATCCATATCCTTAATGAACATAGATGCAAAAATTCTCAACAAGATACTTGCAAACCGCATACAGACACACATCAAAAAGATCATCCACCATGATCAAGTTGGCTTTATCCCAGAGATGCAGGGATGATTCAATATACGTAAGTCAATAAACGTCATAAATCATATAAATGGACTCAAAGACAAGAACCACATGGTCATCTCAATAGATGCAGAGAAGGCCTTTGACAAAATTCAATATGCATTTATGTTCAAAGTCCCAGAGAGAATTGGATTGAAGGGAGTATACCTCAACATAAGTAAAGCTATATATAACAAACCCACAGCCAACATCATTCTAAATGGAGAAAAGCTGGAAGCATTCCCATTAAAATCAGGAATCAGAAAAGGATGCCAACTGGGTAAGTCCTGTGGTGCCCACTGCATCTTGACTCTCCCAGCCTCATTAATAAGACAAGAGAAGGAAATTAAAGGAGCAATAATTAGAAAAGAAGAGATCAAATTATCCCTTTTTGCAGATGATGTGGTATTATATCTAAGAGATGCCAAAAATTCCACCAGAAAACTCCTAGAAATTATTTACATGTTCAGTAATATGGAAGGTTACAAAATTAACCTACAAAAGTCTGTAGCCTTTCTATATACCAGTAACAAGCAATCAGAGAAAGAACACATGGAAATACTCCCCTTCACAATAGCTGCAAAATAAAATAAAATATCTTGGAGTAAACCTCACCAAAAACATTAAAGAGCTCTACAATGAAAATTTTAAATCTTTAAAGAAAGAAATTGAGGAAGACATCAGAAGATGGGAGAACCTCCCATGCTCATGGATTGGAAGAATTAATATTGTGAAAATGACCATCCTACCAAAACTCATTTATAGATTCAATGCAATGCCAATCAAAATCCCCATGACATTTTTCACAGAATTGGAAAAAAAATCCTAAGATTCATATGCAACCATAAAAGACCTCAGATAGCCAAAACAACCCTGAGCATTAAGAGCAATGCCAGCGGGAGTACTATACCAGATTTTAAGCAGTATTACAGAGCTATAGTCATAAAAACAACATGGTACTGGCACAAAAATAGACATATAGATCAATGTAACAAAATTGAAGACCCAAATATGAGTAAATGCAATATCAGCCACCTGATATTTGACAAAGGGGCCAAGAATATTCACTGGAGGAAAGACATCATGTTCAGCAAATGGTGCTGGCAAAACTGGATCTTCACCTGTAGAAGAATGAAACTAAACCCTTATCTTTCACCCTGCACAAAAGTCAATTCCAAATGGCTCAAAGACCTCAATGTAAAGCCTGAAACTCTGAAACTGTTAGAAAAAAAAACATTCTGGAAAACCTATAAGATATAGGTACAGGAAAGTATTTTCTAAACCGGACATCAGTTGCTCAGGAAACAAGGGCAAGAATTAACAAATGGGACCTCATTAAACTAAAAAGCTTCTGTACATCAAAGGAGGCAACCAGGTAAGCGAACAGAAAACCAACAGAATCAGAGAAAATCTTCACCAGTGACATATCCGACAGAGTTTTAATATCCAAAATATAGAACAAACTAAAAAAAACAGAGAATCAAGACAAGAAGTAACCCAATTAAAAAGTGGGCTAAGGGGCTGAACAGAAAGTTCTCAAAAGAAGAAATAAAGATGGGTATGAGGCATCTTAAAAGATGTTCAACATCACTAATAATTAGGGAAATGCAAATTAAAACCACTTTAAGATTTCATCTTACCCCAGTCAGACTGGCTAAGATCAAGAGAACAAATGATACCAAATGTTGGAGAGGATGTTGGGAAAGGGGAACACTCATCCACTGCTGATGGGGCTGTAAACTTGTTCAAGCCCTATGGAAAGCAGTGTGGAGAACTCTT
>NW_008330298.1:2815301-2843691 GCF_000622305.1 Nannospalax galili
AAGAAAGATGAAATTATGAAATTTGCAGGTAAATGGATGTAATTAGAAACTGTTATACTAAGTGAAGTAATACAGACTCAGAAAAACAAATTGACAAATGTTCTCCCTCATATGTAGATCCTAGAACCAAACCATGATAAGTGAGTATGTATCCAGCCATAACTACAGGAACCAGGATAATGGGAAGGAACCAGGGAGGTAAAGGAAAAGAAAGAAGCTGAAAGAGAAGAACAGTAGGAAACAGGCCTTAATAAGGGAGATATGGATAAAAATTGGGTTAGTTGAAGGGAGGGGGGAGATAAGGGTATACAAGGAACCTAGGGGATAAAGGGAAAGAAGGAGATCGAGAGAGGTAGGACCATAGGAGAAGGGTATTAGTAAGGGAGAAACGGGAGAAATGGGGGCACCTTAATTGGGAAAACCATGATGGAGGGGTGAGACAATGCTAGAAATAAATAACGCCTAGCTATTTTTGAAAACCAGAGGGAACCATATTACAACTACAACCTAATGACAAATTATACGTAGCAGATCAAGAAATATATATCTAGGTAAGGTTTATCTGAGAACAATTGGTCTTTGCCCAAGATTTAGCTACATGACACACAGTAATTAAAAAGTACCATACTGGTGGAACTAACCTTCTTGGGTGTTTAACAGACATACTTTGAGGTCTATAATAATTTGGTCAGAGGGACATAAAGGACAGTTTTTGTTCCTTGCCCTTTTAGTTGAATAATTCCAGGGGACTATGAGCATCTCTCAACATGTCCTGTAATTGTGGTGGATCACCTGCCCTGTTGATCAAAAAAACCGAGGAGAACCCACCAGATGGATTTGAACCAGTGTCCAGTCTCCAAAGAGAAGGGTCAACACAGAGGAATCATTTCCTCCATGCTTCAAAGCGGAGCCAATCGTAGTCGAACAGGACCTTTGACTTATCTTCACAGAGGTGGAACTGGTAAAAGAAAGGAGCCAGGAGCTCCTCCGAAGCCCATGTGACCCCTGAGGAACAGATCCTCAAACAACCTTAAGAGTAAAAATAAATTGGTTTATCTGGGCCAACTACATGGCCTTAAACACCCAAAAGGAAAGTATAACCAAAGATTAAAAGGGCCAATATAAATTCTCGAGTCCATATGCATAGCTAAAGGCTACATAACAAGCAACAATGCCAGATAAGAGATACCTTCTATTAAGTTGTTCGCCAGGGTGGCCAAAGGGACTCCTAGATATTAACCTAGCATAGAACTGGGAAAATGAACAGCAGACCACAATCTTAACTAAGGGAATATTGACAAATGATTGCTGCTCGATGAGGAAGAGCTGACACTCCTAAATCAAAGTCCTCTAGATAGGCTGACTAGATTCACCAGAAGGGCAAGTAGTGGGGAATGGCTGGGGTCCCGACAACACAGCAGACAGTAGCAGGGATATCAGAGTATAAGGGCTCCAGTGGGGGGTGGGAGGCTATGGGAGGGTGCCATCTGTGAAGTGGGTGTATAGTTGAATAAGATGGTTTGGGATGTTCTGTGTGATATATGCACACACACAAAAAAAATCAACAAATTTTTTTAAAAATGTATTACATATGAGGAGGAAGCATGGAAATTTCCATCATGCTAATTAGTAGAGGTGATAAACATTACCATTGAAATCTACCCAATGACTTTATAGACATACACAGGCGCCAAGGATCCAGGTGCAGCCGATTATGACTAGTAATCCATACATACAGATTACTAGAAACTTGCAGCCACTTGTGAAAGAGATGTACTCTTGCTCTGGAGTGTGTTACTGAATATGTTAAAGCTGTAGTGAAATGCTTCTTCTAATCATGCAGTTATTAAAATGTTTTTAAATGATTAAAAAAATAATAGGCTGTGCGTGGTGGTGCATGCCTTTAATCCCATCACTCGGAAGGCAGAGGCAGGCGGATCTCTGTGAGTTCGAGGCCAGCCTCGTCTCCATAGCAAATCTAGGCTAGCTAGGGCTACAGGGAGACCCTGTCTCAAAAAGACTAAATAATAATAATAATAATTAAAACCTCATTTAATTTTATGTCTTATAATGTTAATACTGAGTAAAATATTGTATAACTGTAACAATTCACTGTAAACCTAAAACTTTATAGCCAATTTGATAAAGATGCAACTTAGCTCAGAAAAGTTATTGAATATGTCAATGCTGTTGTAATGAAATTCTTCTTCTAAAAAAAATTCCAGATGGTGCAGCAGAGATTTCAGACATTATACCTTCTGTTAACAACAGGAAATTAATAACCAAACCGACTTGGAATCAACATTATCTGAATCAGTGAGGACAACAGACAATAAAGAAGCAGAGTAACAGAGCTGGGGGCACAAGCTGTGAGGCCTGAGTTTGAATCCTGACCCTCCCTCCAATAGCTGAAGTCACCAGACTGCTCTGTACCTGTTTCCTTATATTGTTTAAAATATTAAAAATGTAGTAGTACAAAGCAGCTGTTGTGCCACATACACAGTCTTGAAAACTTGCAGGTGGGGTGTCTGCCTGCCATGGAAAGACATTCTGACACATGCCACAGTAGAGATGAACCTCGAGAACATTATGCTAAGTGAAATACACCAGATGGATGTTGTCCTCGTGTTTTTTATTGCTGTGGTAATAATACTCTGATGAAAGCAACTTAGAGGAGAAATGGTTTATTTTAACTCAAAGTCCCAGGTTCCAGTTGATCACAGCAGGAAAGTCCCATAGGAAAGAGCTTGAGGGAGATGGTTACATCACAGCTATAATCAGGAACAGAGAGCAATAAAGGCATCCATGCTTGCGCTGAACTTGCTTTCTCCACTCCTACCCAGTCCAGGATCCCTTGTCAAGGGAATAGTACCACCCAGTGTGGGCTGATCCTCCCACTTCAGTTAATGTAATGAAGACAATCCCTCACTGAGACTCCTGGGTGATTCTAGCTTGTAGATTGTGCCAACTTAGCAATTCACTCTTCTGTGAATAAACCCCCACCCTATGCTCTATTAGCAAGCCCAATAAAACTTGTTAAGATTTAAAAAGAAAAGAAATAAAAGAAAAGAACAGAGCTAACGGAAACATTCATTATTCCACCAAAGTTGAACCCATGTGGGCAAATCCTTTGGTCTCTGATTTCTTATTCCTACCCCCCCTTAAATATTTCTCTGTAACCCGCTTCAAGTTATTTCTGGAAAAATGTGTTAAAAATTGCTTTTCTTTGGAATAATAAAAAAGTCATAAAAAAGAAAAAAAAAGTACCTGATGAACTGAATTTGATCACTGGGACTCACATGGTAGAAGGAGAGAACTGACTCTCACAGATTGTCCTCTGACCTCCACAGGCATGCCGTGTTACATGTGTGCCCATACACATGCACATACACACAAAAATAAATATTTTTTTAAATTAAAGCTTCAGTAGCATTTTATTTGCCTACAGTGAATAATAAAAATAAATAAAATTGCAAAAAATATTCTATTAACAACAGGACTGAAGCTATTAAATTACTACCATTTGTTAAATAAGTCTAACAAAATATTTACAAAATCTTTATGATGAGTATCATTATAAGATGATATTTCTTTAAAAACAAGTACAATTCATTCAGTGGCGGAAAGAGAAGTATAATGAGGTGATGAATTTCCTTTCAACTGATGCATAAACTAGGTAAAATCCAATCAAATTTCCTACAGGTGTTTTGTAAAATTTAGCAAATTGAACTTCCAATTTGTATGCAAGAGAAAAGTTGCAAATAACAATACATTTTCATGAACAATATGGGGACATCCTTATAAACGTATAGCAATGAAGACACGGTGGTTTTGGTACACAAATAGATCAGGGGTGCCACAGAGTTGAACAGAGAAACCAGAACAGACCCATCCACATCTGGAAACTTGGTATATAACAGAAATGCTTTCACAGATAACAGGAGAAAGAATGGAATCTTTAGGGCCGCGGGATAGCTCAGTATAATGCTTGCCTTGCAAGCATTAGAACCTGAGTTTGACCTCCATCAGTCATATTTTTTAAAAAAGGGAAAAAAAACCCAGGTATTGTGGCACACTGTGGTAATCCTGGTGCTGGGGAGGTAAAGAGAAGAGAATCCCTGGGGCTCACTGGCCAGCCAGACTCGCCTACTTGGAGAGTTCCCAGCCAATGAGAGACCCTGTCTAAGCAAGGAAAGTGGGTAGTGCCTGAGGAATGGCAGCTAAGATTGTCGTCTGGCTTCCCATACACATGTGCATGTGCATACAGGCAAACACACACACAACACAAAAGGATTCACTATTAAATGGTGCCAAAATAACTGGTTTTCTAAGGAGATTGGTAAGTAATCATGGCCACATGCTCTGTACACAAATACATTCCAGGTGAAGTAACCACTTTAATATTTTTAAAGGACTTCTTTTAGAAATCTGATGATAGCATTCATGAGAATAAGGATAAGGAAAATGTAGATGGAAAGTTTCACAAATTGTACAAAAATATACTGCCGTGCTAAAAAACAATCTGGCAATATGTGAGAAATGTAAGAAAGAGTCACACTGCACAAATCTCAAACTTTCACATATGTACACAAGGCATTCAGTGTTTAGGTAAGTACAGTGTATATGGAGTGATATAATTGTGTTAGTTTGCTTTGACTGTCAACTTGACACAGCCTGGAGTTATCTGAGAGAGGAATTGCTTACATCAGATGGGCCTATGACTATGCCTGTGGGGGATTGACCTGATTGCTAATTGATGTAGGAGGGCCCAGCTCACTGTGGGCAGAACCATTCCCTAGGCAGGTGGTCCTAGACTGTGTAAGAAAGCTAACTAAGTATGGGTCCCCAAACAAGGTAGCAAGCAGTGTTCATCCATGGTTTCTGTTTCAAGTCCCTGCTTGAGTTGGTGCCCTGATTTTCCTCAAGGATGAACTGTAACATGTAAGCTGAAAGAGGCCCTTTCCTCCCTTAAGTTGCTTTTGGTTAGATTGTTTAATCATATCAACAGAAAGGAAACTAAGACAAAATGAAAGTTAATAGAATGAATTATATGTATATATTTTGACTAATTAATTAAGCAGTTTCCTCCTAATTGCTAGTCTCTTCAGGAAGTGAGGACAGGAGGCTCATAAAAAGCAGGAAGCTCATGAAAGGTAGGAGGTTTAGGAAGTTCAGAAAGTTACAAGATTCACAAGGTTCCTCTCCAAGGTTACAAAAGTAAGAAACAGCTGCTCCAGGACAGGAGACTCTAGTGGCATTGCCCACCGGTTTTACAGCTGCTTTTCAGTTACTTGTGCTCCTGTAACCCCAAGAAACTCACTGAGTCACCAAACTAGACTTAGGTAGAATCATTTCTTTGGTCTGTCATTAGTGCTTTATCTGGGATGAACAGACATTTGTTCACTTCTCCCCAGGGTAAATCAAACAATATGTAATATAGAAAATATTCAAAATCCTTATGAGGGTTAAGAGGGCATAGTTGAGTGGTAGAGCACCTGTATAGCATATACAATGGCCTTGGGTTTAATCCTTGCACTGCCCCTACCTACATCATTATGATGAATTATAATCACGGGCTTTGAAATAATATGCTCAACAAATCATACAAAATAAATGTGTAAAGCAATAGTAATGTACATTATATGGATAAATGCATATGTAGTAAAAGTATAAAATCTCACTCAGCAAATATATACACAGACCTTAGATAGTGGTTGCTTCTCAGTCAGGTATAATAGTACAAGCCTGTAATCCTAGCACTCAGAAGGCTGAGGCAGGAGAAAGGCAAGTTTGAGGCCAACCTGAGCTATATAATGAGATGTTTCAAAAAGAAAAAAGTAAAAGAAAGGGAGAAATAAAGGGATAAGAAAATGAAAATGTAGAATTTGATTAGTTTCAAGAGTAGAGAATAAGATTAGGGGAAGGTATAGAGAGGATTCAAAGGTATTAATAATGTTTTATTTCTCTTGCAAAATTCTGTAGCTAATGTGACAAAATATTTATATGGTTATTAAGACTGAGTGGTGGTATAAGAGAGGTTTATTATGTCCTCCTTTGTGTGTTTAAAATATTTCACAAACTCTAAACTTTTTTTTTTTTAACAAAAGAATCAACGAGAGGAGACAACTGACAGAATGTAGGTGTGAAGTTAGGAAGGGAGTCAGAGATGACTCAGGTTGCATATCTGGTGCTGATGTCAGTGAGAAGCTCAAAACTGGCTTTCTGGAAGATGAAGAGATGGATTCTAGACATGACACACTTAAAGAAACAACAAAGCATCCAGCTAGAAATGCACACCAGAATGTGCGATGCTAGAGGTCAGGACAGAGACAAGCTTGCAAAGACCAAGTGGCAATACAGGACATTCACCCTGAGCTTCAATCTCCCATGCATCCCAGGGGCCAGACCATAAAAAAATTTAACAGAAAAGAGATTCCAGAAGGAGAGGAAGAGGAACATTGATGAATGCAAGCAGTGAGGACTGAGGAAAGGTTGCTGCGTACTTCCAACAGGCCAGGTGACAGGCAGCTCCAGGACTGAGTGACAACAGGGGAAAGTGGTGATAGATCATTCATTTCAGATGATGGGCAATGAAAAGGGAGAGTTATTATAATATTGCTTATGGCTAGGTTTACATGTAGTAAATGTGAAAAACTACTATGGTAATTGAAAGTATAGTCAAAGACTATACATGTGCATGCATAAACATATGCATACATACATGTTCATACAGGTATGAATTATAAATATGTATATACATGAATATTTGTGGAATGTGCTTTAATAATTCACAATAGTAATTAACATGCTCTTCAGAATCTCTCACAGTGAACAAACACATACCTATATATCACAGTGAACAAATACATACCTATATATGCATGACTGTGACATTTACATAATGTGTGTTTATTATGTGTGTGTAGATGTTCAGATACTGCAAAGAGTGTATGAGGAAAGATTTTAGCACAGGGCAATCCCAGGCACAAAGTTTTCAAGTAGCCTAGCATTCAAGATGTCAGAAAGGGACAATCTCAGAAAACTTTCCATTGAAAGCACTGTGAGGAGGACATGAAGTGAAAAAAAAAGGTTCATTTGTGACACACATCCTGCCATTCAAGAGAAATATGAAACTGAAGTCAATAGCCATTAAGAATTAGATACAAGAAGGCTGCAGAGGTGGCTCAGCAGTTAAGAGTACTTGCTACTCTTACAGAGGACCCTGGTTCAGTTCCCAGCAACCATACAGCAGTTTACAACTGCTTGTAACTACAGTTGTAGGGGATCCAAAACCCTCTGGTTTCTGCAGGCCCCTGGGTAAACATGGTATGCATAAACTCACACAGGCATGCACACACACACACACACACACACACACACACACACACACAAATAAATCTTTTAGTCACAAAGAAATAAATTTCTTTGTGCACCCTAACTACTTTTTCAGAAAGCATCATATAGAGAGATGTGTGATCTCCTTACATTCATGAATCAGGAGAACACTTGGTAATATGAGGCCCCTGACTGGAGGGAGACAGACAAGTGACTAAAGAGATGGAGGAACTGTTTCAGAATAACAGACTCAGCAGCATTTCTCACAGGTGTGTGGCTAAGGGACAATCCTGCATCCTTTTTTTGTAGTACTGAGTAGAACCCACGGCTTCATGCATGCTCCCCAAGCACGCTACCACTTTGGTACTACCCTAGTACCAACGCGCATTCTTTATTCTTATCTTTCTTTTTAAAATTTTAAATGAAAATTTCCATTTTGGGGGGGGATGCATATGTGCCATAGCACATATGTGGAGGTCAGAGGACAACTTACATGGGTCACTTCTCTCCTTCTGTGATGTAAGTCCTAGGAATTTAACTCAGATCTTCACGTTTGGTGGCAAGCAAGCACCTTGCATCTCATTACCCACCTCCACTAAAAATTTATTACATTTATTCATTTATTTGTGTGTGTGTGTGTGTGTGTGTGTGTGTGTGTCAAGAGGTGCAAGTGTGGGGGTCAAAGGAAAACTTGGAGGTGTCTGTTCTCTCCTTCCAACATGTGGGTCCCAGGGATTAAACTCAAGTCATCAGGCTTGGTGGCAAGCACCTTTACCTAATGAGCTATGTTTTATTGGCAAATTAATTGTCCATCAAAAGTATTGAAATTTGATTCATAGGCTTTAAAAGATTTCTGAGACCTCAAAATACTTCAGGGTAACATATTTAAAAGATTGAATGATTTTTTTATTAAAAAATATATAGATTGACTGGGCATGGTGGCGCACGCCTTTAATCCCAGCACACGGGAGGCAGAGGCAGGCAGATCTCTGTGATTTCAAGACCAGCCTGGTCTACATAGTGAGTTCCAGAATAGCTGGGGCTACAGGGAGACCGTGTCTC
Source organism: Nannospalax galili (assembly GCF_000622305.1). Classification (NCBI taxonomy): domain Eukaryota; kingdom Metazoa; phylum Chordata; class Mammalia; order Rodentia; family Spalacidae; genus Nannospalax; species Nannospalax galili. Next base: position 2,823,699 of record NW_008330298.1, read on the forward strand.
AAAAAAAGACCATATATATATATGGCTTGTTGTCTTTACATTTTGTTACAAAATCTGACATACAAGAAGCAATGCTCACAAATGACAACAGTACTTGTGTGTCTTCTTGGCACATTATGAACTTTATGAATAATTGTGCTGTATAGGACTTTTTAATCACGTGAATCATTCAACAAATACATATGGAGCACCTCTTATGTGCCAGACACTATGCTAGCTAGGTGCTGTAGACACAGTGACAAACAAAAAAACCAAAAACGCTCTGCTCACACAGAGCTTACATTTTACTGTGGAAAGGGAAACAGTATGCAGAATATTTAAATAATTTATGCTGTGTTGAATGACCAGGTTAGAGAGTAAAAAAAAAAAAAAGTATCAAACCTTGGGGGAGGGAACGGGTTGCAATTTTACTGTTTCATTTAATTTTTTTATGTGTATGAGTATTTTGCCTGCATGTCTGTAAACACACCCGCGTCATGTAAAGCCTGAAGAAGACAGAAGAGAGAGTCAGACCCTCTGGAACTGGGGTTACAGATGGTTGTTAGCTGCTGTGTGGGTGCTGAGAATCAAACCTGGATCTTCAAGAGTAGCTAAGGCTCTTAACCTCTGAGCCATCTCTCCAGCCCTGGGTTGCAATGTTGAATGAGCTCTTCAGGGAAGGCCCTGATGAGAAAGTGCATTTGTACAAAGGCCTCAAGGAAAGGAGAGAGTTAGCCTTGAGGTTCTGTGAGGTAACACCTTTCCAGACAGAGAGGTCAATAAATTTAATAGCCTGAGGCTGGAGCTTGCCTGCCAGGTTGAAGAAAGAGCAAAGAAGCTAATGGGCCTGATATGTATGGGCTAGGGAGAAATTTGAGGGTGTGGGAAGCAGACACCACAGAAGGTGAGGGTGCAGAACCATCTAAAGAACCTGGAATTATTGGTGAATGAAATGAAGCTCCAGTGGAGAGGTCAGAGCAGACTTCTGTGATGTGACTTTCATTTTGCTGTTGTGTTTCTAGATACCCCGAAGGGGTCAGGGCAAGCACAGAGACCAGTGAGGAGGCACTAGTCTCAGAAAAAGCTGTTGTCATCTCAGTAAGATATCATGGAGCTTTGGGCCCTGGTATTTATGGAAGTGTGAGAACTGGTCTTACCTTTAGAAGGTAAGCCACTAGGTTGTGTTGATGGATGGGATGCAGGCAGTGAAAGAAGAGTGCAGAGTGGCTCAGGGGGTTTAGGTCTGAGTAACTAGAAAAAATTTGTGAGTGTTAACAGATGTGAAATGGGCAGGGGGGCACACACCTGCAATCTTAGCACTCAGAAGACTGCAGCAGGAGAATTTCTACACAGAGAGACCCTCTCTCATAAGCCGAAAAGACCTTGACAAGTCATAGGCACATGCACACTTGATTTTTATTGAGCTATCATTGTAAACAAAGTTCTGTGTATACACACACATATATATATATATGCTTCTCTCTCTCTCTCTCTCTCTCTCTCTCTCTCTGTCCATATAACCACCAGCCCACTATATTTGTTTTAAGTGTCCTTTAAGTGACATGAAGAAACTGGAACAAAACCACTGCAAACAAAGGTATGAACACAAAGCCCAATTTTACAATAACTATATATTTACTTAGACTGTTTCAGAAATTTTTACTTCATGCTAGATGACTCACCTCAGGGGTTTTTAAGAGATCAAATGCTAATTGTTTACAGTCAGTTTTAATTGTTCTGTGTGTTTGTTAGATTGAGGCACAATTTGAGTCCCACAACCCTCTGGTTTGTTTATGTGGAACTTTTCTTTCATTCAAATATCCCTGGGGAATGAGGATAAGGCGTGTACACAGTACAAGACCACTTTTGTATGGATCAATAGACTTTGCATCTCCATGAGGGTGCCATTCATGTGACTATCATTCTCTACATTTGTTCAGTGTGACAACTCTAGTAGTGGTACAGAGTTTAATACATCATTCTGAATTAATGCCACAGGAACTAAATGTTTGGGAGGCTAACCTGCTTCAGCATGATGCTCAGTTGGGAAATGCTTCCTGACTACCGTGTTTTCATCCTCCTACTGATCTCCCATGGACTTCTGTACTTCTGTGGCACAGTGTATTATAAGCCAGATGATCACATAATAACAACTATATGAGCGTCTTCCCATAGACTTCATTGCTCCCAACACTTTCTGGTTTCCTTGGCAGTCTTTTCACTTTTTACTCTCTATTTACCTCAAACCAGCACAGATAAACAGTGTGCCAGTCAGAATTAAAAGGAAATTGGGGAAAACAGGCAATATATATCATATTGCTACAGTTTCACAAGTACATTTTTAGGTCTTTTTGAGACAGGGTCTCCCTGTAACCTCAGCTGTCCTGGAACTCACTATGTGGACCAGGCTGGCCTTGAACTCACAGAGATCTGCCTTCCTCTGCCTCCTGAGTGCTGGGATTAAAGGCGTGCACCACCACACCCGGCTTACAAGTGTAATTTTTCAGAAGATTTTTATTATTTTTATTTTCTGTGTATGAGTGCCTGAATGCATAGGTGCACCCATGTCGTTTAATGCTCCTGGAGGCCAGAAAAAGGCTTTGGATCCTCTGGAACTGGAGTTACACATGGTTTTTAGCTGCCATGTGGGTGCGGGGAACCAAACCCGGGTCCTCTGCAAAAGCAGCCAGTGCTTTTAACTGCTGAACCCTCTCCCCAGTTCCACAAGTGCAAATTTTTATTGTGGAAAATTTTATATACAATGTACACAAAAGCAGAAAAATAATGGTTGAACCAGGAATCTGCTTTCTGTGTCTGTAGATCTGTCTATTTTGAGTATATCATATGAATGGAACCATACATATGGTTTTTTTGTTCTTGGATTCTTTCACTGAGGATGTTTTGGAGATTTATCCAAGTTGCAGTATATATCAGTAATGCATTTCTATTTATGGCTGGATATTATTCCATTATATGGATGTACTACAGTTTGTTTATCCATTCATCCATTGATGGGCATTTGTGTTTTTTCTAGCTGTTGAATATTATGAATAAAGTTACTATGAACATTCATGCGCAAGTTTCTATGTGATCATGTTTCCGTTGCTTTTGTATGTTAACCTAGAAGTAGAATTGCTAGATCTTCTAGTAATTCTGTACTTTTGTTTTTCAAGGCAGCTACATCATCTTACAGTCCTACCAGTAATGTATAAGGATTCTAGTTCACGTGTGTGTGTGTGTGTGTGTGCGTGCGTGTGTGTGTCTGTCTGTCTGTCTGTCTCTTATAGCTCTCCTACTGGGTGGGAAGTAGTATCTCATTGTGGTTATGATTTGCATTTACCTAGTGACTACTGATCCTGAGTCTTTAAAAAGCTTTATTTTTATTTTATGTGTATGTATGAGTGCCTGCATGTATGTAAGGGCACTGTTTACATGCCTAGTGCCACTGGAGGCCAGGAGAAGGCATGGGATCCCTTGGAACTGGAATTACAGGCAGTTGTGAGCCACCTGATGTGTGTACTGAGAACTGACCCCAGGTCCTCTCCAAGAGCAGCAAGTGCTCTTAACTGCTGAGTCATCTCTCCAACCTCCGCTGAGCCTTTTTTAAATGTGCTTGTTGGGTATTTATAGATCTTCTTTAGAAAAATATCTGTTAAAGTTCTTTGTCCATTTTGATTTGATTTGATTGCCCTTTTCTTTTAGAATTGTAAGAATTTTTCATATAGTTTGACTACTAGACCCTTATCAGATATGATTTGCAAACGATTCTGATTCTGTAGATAATATTTTCATTGTCTTCATGATTTCATTGATGCACAAAAGTTTTCTCTTTTGAGTAAGTCCAATTTACCTACTTTTTTTCCCTTCTGGTCCTTGTTTTTGGTTTCAAATCTAAAATCATGTTACCAAAGTTGTGATCATAAAAATATTATGTTTTCTTCTAGGAGTTTCATGGTTTTAGCTCTTATATTCACATCGTGAATCCAGTTGAGTTGATTTCTTGATATAGAAAGAGGCCTGGGCTGGAGAGATGGCTCAGCGGTTAAGAACACTGGTTGTTCTTGAAGAAGATCCAGGTTCAAATCCCAGCACCCACATAGCAGCTAACAACGGTCCATAATTCCAGTTCCAGGGGATCCAACAGCCTTTTTTGTCCTCCGCGGGCATTGCAGGACATGGGTGCACTTACCTACACGCAGGCAATACGCGCATACACATAAAAAATAAAAAAAGGAAAGAGGTCTGTCTTATTCGTTTCTTTGTGATCTTTTAGTTGTCCCAGAATCATTTGGGGTATCAACTCCCCCTTATTGTACAATTTTGGAAATTTCTGTGGTAGTTGTGGAATGACGGTGATAGAGTCACTCTCCAGAATGAACCACTCTGGAACTCACTATGTAGCAAGGCTGACCTCAAACCTGTGGTCCTCCTGCTTCAGCCTCTTAAATGCTGGGATTATAGGCATGTGGCACCACATTCAACAACTTTCGGTAGTATTTTTGAAGTAAATCCTACATATTATGTCATTTCTTCTATAAATACTTCAGAATCCCTCTTAAATCTATAAAGCTATTTTGGAAGCATAACCATCACGACACTGCCACTGCTAAACAATTAATAATCATTCTTTATTATTGACTAAGACCTAGTCCATATTTAAGTATTTCCTACTGTCACAAGATTTACTTACAGCTTGTTTGACTTAAAGATGACTCAGCAAGTTTCACATATTCAGCCAATTTTGTTCAATCTGACATAGCAATTAAGGCTTGAATCCCACTGCTGCCACCACATGTGACAGGTGAAAGAATGAAAAACATTACAGTGTTCCATTCTTGACACTCACAGTGGTTATTACCTCATTTAAATAAAGATAGTGCTCCAATTAGAAACTGTAAAATAACAAATTGTCCCAAACTCACTGACTTACAAGAAAGGCACTCCTTTTATTATCCCTCATGGTTTGTGTAAGTGAATAATTTCGGGAAGCACTTATCTGAGCATGTGTCTTGCACGTGTCTTGCATGTGCCTATGGTTAGATGGTGATTGGAGCTGGAATTGCACCAGTATTGAAGTTGGGCATGCATTCCCTTTGCTTCTTTCCACATGGGGTAGTTTGGACCTCATTGCCTGGTAGCCTCAGAATGGTTAATTAAGTTGCTTGTATGGCAGCCCACAGCTCCATGCAGGTATACCAAAGACCCACACTGTTACTCTATCACTTTTTATGTCCTATCAGAAGTCACATCGTGCCAATTCCACCTTAGTCACAAATCCGCCAGATTCAAAAGGAGGCAACATAGACCATTCTTTCTTGAAGTAGGACTCGTGTTATGGGCATGCAGCCTGTGCTCTCCCATAGGGCTCTGCTCTCAGAAGAGGCCCATACTTGGCTTAATGTTCTTGTATCACTGTCTTGAGATTCTTAATAAATTATGAACAAGAGCCCCTGCATTTTAACTTCACCCTAGGCCTAGCAGATTTTATAGCCAGTTCTGCCTTGAAGGGAGAAATGTCAGAGCCACATTGTAAGAAGAGCAAATGAGATGGAGGAACTGTTGCAAATAACTCTGGGGAACACAATCTGCCACCGTTAATCCTTAAGAGTTTAGTATATGCTAGGGCATTTTATCTCATAAATTTTCCACAGCCATGTGAGCCAAGTACTGTTATTATTTCTATTTTGGGTTCATGGAAAATACCTGTACGTGTTCATGTCATAGGGAGTGGAGGAGCAGGATGTGACCCAGTGTAGTGTGACCCTATCCCCCTACTGTTCACCAACCACATTACCCAGTTCACTTGATTGCCAGACTTTCCATAGGCCTTATACATGTGGATTGTGTTCATACTTGTTCTCAATGTGGCCAGACAACAGAAGTTATCATGCTGTCTAGTGTGTAGTAGAGGTTCAATGAAACCTTCTTTCCCTTTCCTTTCCTTTAATATGCCATCCATACTTCATTGCTTCTTTGGAGTAAAATAAAGTCTTTTTTCTTCAGTAATGAAGAGTGTACATCTACTAAGTGTCAAACTAGGCTTCTATCTTCTGCCTTTGGCATGTGAGATGCTCCCATCTCTTGAGTGCTTGTGTTCCTATGCTGGAATGAGACCCAACTTTGGCTTTTGTGCAAAGAAGCATTTTTTACTATAAATTAATCACTACATGTTTTCTAAAGCTCTGTTCCAACTTCCACATATTTGTTTTCCCTGTCCTTGTTCTTTTTGTTTGTGGTTGTGTTTTGTTTTGTTGAGACAGGGTCTCCCTGTAGCCCCCAGCTGGACTGGAACTATGTAGACCAAGCTGGCCTGGATCTCACAGAGATCTACCTGTCTCTGTCGCCCTAGTGCTTAGATTAAAGACATTTGCCTCCATGCCTGGCTCCTGTCCTTGTTCTTGCTTGGCTCCTAATTCCTGTAATTTTCTGGAAACAACATATCTGTTCCTAAAGGCTCCTGAAAATCCTCCTTTGCTCTTTTCAACTCTGTCCCAGGGTTAACTTCACCCAACTTACCTGGGACCAGGTCGTCCTCTCCTTTCCCCAGCCTGGAGCATTTAGTGTCTTGATAACTTTTTCATTCATGAGCATGCATTTACTTAGGAAAAAGTAATCCCTGATGCTTGCTACAACATCTGAAAGGCTTTAGGAAACATACATTGACATTTCCATAGACCTTTCATTAGACTCCTGGAAAAGATCATCCTTAAATCCATAAATTTTTATGGGTAGAAAGTATTTTTCTTTTTGTTGTTGTTGCTGGTGGTGTGTGTGTGTGTGTGTGTGTGTGTGTGTGTGCACACCTGTATGTGCAGGTGTGTGCGCCAGTGTGCACAAATGCAGAGACAAGAGAAAGACATTGAGTGCCTTCTTCCATTGCTTATAGGGAGTATTTTTGTTGTTGTTTTAAGACAGGATCTTGCTTATAGCAGAGGGCGATTTGAATTAGCAGTTCTCCTGCCTCAGCCTCTTGAGTGCTGAGATTTTAAGTTTGTATTACCATGCCTCACAGGAATATATCTTTATAATACCTTTTACAAGAAAGTGAGTCTAGATAAAATTGAAGTTTGCAGCTTTTTCTGGAAAAATAAGGAAACTTCCATTGTGCCAAATGGTGCAATAATCTGATAATAGATGCTTAGGAAAGTTTATATTCTTTAAAATGACTTATAATTGCAATAGGGCTTTCCATTTCTGTACATCTTCATATATGTACATATTATTGCATCCAGTGTGACACCCTCAGTAGAAATTAGGGATGATAAGTTCACATTGTATAAATTAAGAGGGAATTTCTTTCAGGACCAACAAGTTTCCTTGTCACTATATGGCATATCTGAAACAGACCTCAAAGGTCTGGCTTCAACTCCTGGCTCTACCAACTACTATATGACTTGGGAGACTATTCAGCTCTCCACAATGACAGTGTCATGACCACTTATGCTATTTTATTTCTCTCATTCACATAACAATCATTATGTTCTCATTGGAAGGGGCTCACACACTTTGTCCTGAACAGCCTTTGAGCCCTCTTCTAGGCCTGCTATGTTCAAAGGAGTAGGCACTGGCTAGCTGCATTTGACTCTTGAGCATGTGGAATGTGGTTTGTGGGATCAAAGAACACAATTTATAATTTTAATTAAACTACTATATACTTAAATATATAAAGTACTGGGTGTAGTGGCACACATTTGTAGCACCATTTAGATAATAACATGTCAAGATTCTCCTTGCTTCTTACTTCTACTTATCATTCATGACAGCCCCCCCAACTATTTACTCACACATAGGGACATAAATATGCACACATAAATTATTTTTTCACAAGTAGAATGGTTTTACAACCTCTCCCTTCCTTCTTTTCCTCCCCCCTTCTCCTCTCCCTCCTCCCCTTCTTGTTTTTTAAGGCAGGCTCTTGCTATGCAGCCCAGGCTGATCTTAATCTATGTACTTCAGAGTATTTCCAAACTTTGAACAACTGTCCTGTCTCAGTCTCCAGAGTTCCAGGATTGCAGGCACGTACTATCATGCCTGGCTAGGGTAGTGTTAAGGTGGCAGGCAAATCTGTGAGAAGGATCCAAGCTATTCAATAACTATTAGAAAAGAAACCACTTAATGAAATGTCATCATGGAGACTGGATAACTGCTTCTACAATGTCTCTTTACTTTGTGAGTATAGTTTTGTCCAGATCCCACTCCTTCTCCAGTGTCTAGCTTTAACAGTCTGTCCTTCATAAAGTGTTCCACAGACTCTAATTGAATGTGATCTTTCCCACTTCTTTACCTGGAGTAGGGTCCTTATCACAGCTTACCTTGCATCACAAATATATTCTCTTTTAGACTTCATTTTTCCCTGAAGGGAATGGGCAGTCTTTAATTCATCCTGTATCCTCTCTCAGTGTGTAGCACCACGCTTGGTGTATATGTAATTAAACAGAAGTCCTAAAGCAGAAAATGTAAAACCTACACTCCCAGGAAGGAGCACGAAGACTGCACAATGGCCAGATGGTGTTTGTGCACCATCAGTGTGACATATGCTTCCCATGGCTCACAAGGCTCTGCAGAAATCGCTACTTCTCTGGCTTCATCTCCTATCATTTTTTTCCTTCCATCCCGCAGCCTCACAGCCCTCTTTTTTAACTCTGATCTTTGAACACATTAAGTCTGCTTCCAGGATATTGCGTGCATTCCTGCTGCCTTTGGTGCTCTACTTGCAGTGCCCCCCTTCCTATTAACTCAAAAAGACTTTATCTTTACCATGTCTTTTAAATTAGGCTCCTGACTCCACTGACTCTCAATCACAGAGCTTTAACTCTCTGTGTGGAATTTATCTTCCTGAAATAAACATGCCCATTTGTTTGCACTGGAATGTCGGGAAGGACTTTGTCATGTTCAATGCCATGCACCTTCTATGACTGTAATAGGACCTTCAGTATTAAGGGTGCTTTTGGAAGAAGGTAGCAGAATACTTGAGTACATAAAAGTGACATTAAGAGGCTGGAAATCTATCTAGCTCAGGTGATAGAGGGCTTGCCTAGCAAGCACAGAGCTCTGGGTTTGTTTCCCAGAACTACATCTTCTTGGGATGGTGGTGCATGCATGTTATCCTAGCCCTGGCTACGCAGAATGCCAGGCCAGTCTAAAAGACATGAGACCTGGTGAAAAAAAAATCCACCAAACAAAAACACAACAACGAGGAGGGAGGAGGAGAATGAGAATAGAACTCAAGGATTTATTCTCCTCACATGAAAAGGAATTCTGAGGCAGGTAGGTAGTATGAAGGTTGATTCAATACTTCAACACTACTGAATTCTACTTTGGCTTCTTCTAGATTGGCTTTCCCTGATAGTTGTAATATGGCTGCCCAGGGCTGACCCCTCACACACAAAAACATCTTGCCCTCAGGAAGAATGAGGAACAGAGGTTTCCTTCCCATATCTTTTTATGAAGGTGGAAATACTTCCCCAGCGTCCTCCTCTCAATCTTCTGTCTTACTTCCCATTGGCCCAACCTGAGTGAGAGTCTAAGTCGTTCTCTTTCATTAAAGGGAGAGACATTAGTATGGGTCTGTATTTACCAGTTATGATTCAGCTCTACCTAGAGCTGGGGCCTCTTTCCCCTAAAGCCTGTGCCTTTGGTTTGTACCTGAAGCAGCAAATCTGGTCTCTCTTAGCAAGGAAAAAATGTTGAGTGTTGTGGAGGTCACCAAGGACCAGCCAGCCACACAGACATGCATGGAACACATGGCATAGATTTGTGCTGCTCCAACTGTAGGCAACAATAAGCACCTTTCAGAGAGAGAGAGAGAGAGAGAGAGAGAGAGAGAGAGAGAGAGAGAGAGAGAGAGAAGGCTCAAAGTCACCATTTGTAACACAATGCCTCTACCTTTAATGGACTTCTGGGTCCCAGGTCCTGGAGGACCCTTCCATCTGTGCTTTATCAAAACCATTGTGATGGCTGTTGAATACTTCCTGCTGAGTTGGCCTTTTCTGGGTTCTCCGACATCGTCCTGATGCCTTTGCTTCCATAACAAAGTCCTTGTATAGGTGTGACTGTTCTTTGAAGTGAGAAGTGGGAAAAGTGCCATATGGGCAGTAGTGGGCAGTGGGAGGCCTCTCAGAAGGGTAGCTTGGGTCCCTAGATGATGGGCCGATTTCAAACTTAAAAAAAAAAATGAACCCTTTCATTTCGAAGTTAGGGCTTGTCGAGGTCAGTAGTACTTCATGATTCTTCTTGTTTTTGTTTTAAGCATGTATGCTTTACACATAGAAGATGTTCTTTGATTCTTACAAAAACACTTTCTTGGAAGCTGGAGAAAGTAAGGAAAGAGCGAGGTACTGGCAGGCACAAATAAAAGCTAGAAGACTGCTAGTCCTCAAAGCTAAGGCCATAGCTTTCCCAGTACCAGGACATCCCACTCCTGGTCGACTCACAGCTGAGCTACACAGCCTGTCACAGGCTCTGGGGCCCCACTATCCAGCTCGCCCCTGCGTGGGCAAGGGGTGTCACTACAGCAAGTCAGACTTCCTGAAGCCCTTTCTCTCTTTGGGGTTGCCCTTGTGAGGTGTACGCCTGGGCAAGGAAACAGTGTGGGTTGGGAAGCCTATCCTGCAAGAAAACCTGCTCTCCCTCCTTTGACATCCGGGAGACCCGACCAGGCCTAGGTGCACAATAGGCGGCTGGGCTGCTCCACGTTGTTTCCCAGCCCCTTGCCGCTCGGGACGGGAGGTGTGTGTGTGGGGGCGTCGGCAATGAGACTTCTACAGCCCCCTTTGCCAGTCCTGCAGCCTCTAGGACTGCAGAAGCGACCTAGAGAACGACATGCCCTGGTCTTGGGTCTTGGAGACGTTTCAGCACTCCCCTCCGACCCCCTCCCTCCCCATACACTCGAAAAAAGAAGCAGCCTCATCTTGCCTCCCGGATGCGGCTGCACCAGCAACATCAGCTGCGGGCGGAGCCGGGGTGGTTGCCACTTCCCCCCTCTTCCCGCGTGACCCTCGCCCCCACCTCCAGCACTCTCTCCCCTCTCCCGCAGACACACCCTCCTTCTTAGGCTGGTGGCCACCAAAGCCCCGGCCCTCGAGGGGAGGGAGCTGCCGCCGCTGCTGCCGTGGGGCAGGACCCAGAGCGTGCAAAAGCGAGCGAGAAAAGGAGGGAAGGAAGGAGGAGCAGCAGGCGGGAGGGAGGAGCCCCGGGAGCCGGGCTGCCTCTGAGCTGCGATGTGGCCGGCCGGCCGGCGTGTAAACACAGGCAGGAGCAGCGGCCGCGGCCGCCCCGGCCCGGGGCACTGAGCGCACTCGCCGAGACCTGCCCGCCGCCGCTGCCATGGCCGAGGTGCGCAAATTCACCAAGCGGCTTAGCAAGCCCGGCACGGCTGCCGAGCTCCGCCAGAGCGTGTCAGAGGCCGTGCGGGGATCCGTGGTGCTGGTGAGTAGCCGAGGGACCGGGGGTCCCGGGGGAAACGCGATTGTGTTCGGGAGCCACACGGTAGCTTCCCGCGCGCGCGCCGGCTTCCCAGGCAGGATGGAGAGCTCTCTTTTCTGCTCCTGTTAAGTTTTCACGCAGGCGACGAAGCTGCCCCGGGATCCGAGTGTCTGGCGCCCGGGGACAGCGCTCCGGCGTTCCGGTCAGCGTGCGCCCGGGTGGAGGCTCGGATGGCCGCGGACCGAGCGCGGTATCCTAGCCCGCTCGGGGCGGCTGAGCTGGAGAGCGCACCTCGCGTTCCCTTCCCGGGGACCCGCACAAAGAACTGGGGACGATGGCGCGAGGAGACCCCGATCTCATCGGGAGGGCACCTGGGGCAGCCTAGGCGGGAGGATGCGATGGGTCTTGCACAGACAGTCGCGCGCGCACACACTCATCGTGTATACACACACAAAAAAGAACCCCACCCAAAAAGCCCGGGGCTTCAAAGCTCTGGCGGGTGGTGAGGACAGAGGAAGCTCAGCGACTTCCTCCTGCTACTGGGGAGGGGGAGGGAGTAGTGGGTGTTGAGGGGTGCTGCTGCCGCCGCGGCGGAGGGAGGGGGTTGGAAACAACGGGGTTCTGCGCGCAAGTGGGCGCGGGGTCTGTCGGCTCAGAGCGAGGATGGCCCCTGAGATTTCCTAGCGCTAAGGAGGCAAGAGGATGGGGAAGAAGACCTGGTGTGCCTGTCCAAGGACCTGGGACTAGAGCCCTAAGGCTTTGGAGGCGGGCATGCTGGGGGATGGGGATTGGAGAGCTCTCTAACCCCCTGGGAACCCTCCCAGCGCACCCCCAGTCCTGTTCGGATTGTCTGAATCTGGAGGGAAGCCGACGATGTTAAGGGGTGCTTACCCTTCTCTTTTCGAAAGACCCTCATGGCCCATTTTCTGGACTAGGACACAAGCCTTAAATAAGCAGTGAGACTGGCTAATTAGCGTGTGTTTTGTTACTTTGTTTTGCAGCAGATTTGCTCGGTTTTTGTCTCTTTCCTGTCTTCTCATTTCGTGTCATTTGTTGTGTTTAAATCTCACCATTTAAGATATGGCTTTTTGTTAACACAACTTATCCTGGGAAGGGAACCTCACAGCTTTTCCTTGTAATTTTCTGTTGATCTTGTAGAATCAGCAATAAAACCAACATTAAAGGGAGGCAAGGGGCCTGATCCCTACAGTGGAGAAAGTTGACATTAGTGGGAGTTCTGGAGGAGGATCAAAGGTAAAATATGTACCTTTGAGATAAAAATCGGATCCCTAATAGTTACAACTGTGGAGAGCCAAGTGACTTTAAAGAAATGTCTTTATCGTGGTTGGACCCTTGAAGTTTAATCCTGCTGTTTGGTGAAGCTAAACCCAGACCTTTAACGTTGTTTTAATGGATTTGGCTTATTGTATATTTCACTCTGATTTTGGAGTGAGGACCTGTTGAGGTCAGATGGGAACCTCACTTGTCATTATAGACAGTTAAGAGAGGACCACAAGCTGTGTGCAAGGCATTTATACCAGGGCTGTCTTGTTTGGTGGTTATTAGCAAGTGATTCTGTCTGCCTAGCACAAGGATCACTTTTCTAAATTCAGAAAGGAAGAAAGAAAACCTCTGAACCGGGGTGGTTGGCCATCTACCACAGCATGTAAAGGGAGCAGTGAGATGGACAGATGGTCTCAAGAGAATAAAGGGGACTCAAGGAACCTCCACTGGGATGTGACCCGCTTTTGACCTGCCACCCCCAACAGCAAAACGTAAACACTCTTTTCCAGGTTTTTAGGCTGTAAAAATTTTATTTTTGAGACCGGGTGGGGGCAAAAGGGGGGTGGGGGTGTGATGATGGGTGGGGTGGTGGTGGGTGGGGGCGTTGTCTCAGGCTGTATAGCCCAGGCTGGCTTGGAACTTACCAGTGTAGCTCAGGCTGGCCTCATACTTGGTGACAGTCCTCCTGCCTTAGCTTACTATGTCCTGGGATTACAGGCATGGGCCACCAAGCCAAGGTTAAAAATAATTTCCATGCAGCACAGGTGCAATGGCTTCTTCCTAGTTGTCCATTCTGTGACGTTTTGGAAAAATAGAACTTTTAGCAAGGAAAGACTCTCCTTGAAGCTGCAGCCAGTGGCCAGGAATCCCTGGTCAACCTACCTTATTCAGGATCAAAGCCACTAATTTTTTAGCTTTTATACCATGGAATGTAGGGGAATAATATTTACTCATTTCTGTAGTGCGTGACCTATATTGAGATTTGGGGAGTTGTGTGAACAGATTCTAGTAATCTGAAACAATCAACATCTGTTGAGCCCCTACTATGTGCATGATACATTAGATGCCTTATAATGATAAAGGAATGAAGATTACCTTTTCTTCATTTGTATTCATGTGTTCCTGTCTTGTTTTGTGTGTGTGTGTGTGTGTGTGTGTGTGTTACTAGGACTAATCAATCTTAAGCTCTTACATCTATAATAACACTCTGTCAATTAAAAAAAATAGATACACTTAAATGTATGTATGCTCCTAAATGTTAGCTCTCTTCTGATTGGGGGGGGGGTGTTTGTTGACTTTTAGAGCTGTTAAAGTTAGTAAAGCCAGGGGTGGCTGGAGAGCAAGACAACCATGTTGCAGCTGCTGCCAACTTCTGCTTCTGTTCTGATTTTAAGCCCCAAGTGTTTATTAAGGAACAGCTGAGGTAGGATTTACACTTGCTGCTATAAACCCAAGATACTAACGTTAGAGTTTCAACATGAGTCGGACTCATTAGCACAGCAGGTTGCGCTTTCCTCCCCTGTAACTCTCAACAGAACTTGGAAACCCTACCAAGCTGAACAAATATACACTATTTCCTGTTTAGGTTTTTTTTTTTTTTAAACTGTTATACCCTTGTGGACATGTCACTAACTCATTCAGTTTTGCTCACTGTTCGAAAAATTCAGAATGCCTAAGCTATATATAGTATGTCATTGTGTATTCAAACCTTCATGCTGGTTATTAGTACTTCCACGAATCTATTAACTACATAATGAAACAGGCAGAGAAAGAGAGGCTGTTTCATTGCTGTACATTCTTGTGAATTCAGCATTTTTATGAAGGTCAATTTTAACCCAGGGAAAGGGATAATTACCCAGTCACCATTGACCAGGATTTCTCAAGAGGGATTTGAAGATCATTTCAACCCTGGGGTGTACAGGGTTAATGGAGACATGTTTACATATATGTGTGCTTAATGAGCAGATTTCTTACGGTGTTTTGGTTATACTTCAGGGTATAGCCATTGGTGCCTGAAGAGGAACAAAGACATTTGAGAAACCTACTGTGTCTTGGCTGTTCAAAGTAGGTGTTGAAATCATGTTTGCTGCTGCAGATCAGGAAAGAGTTGCTATATATTACCAGTTTTAGCCCCTTGAGGCAGGGTAATGCAGGCAGGTCCCTTGGCTGGCATCAAGGGATTTCATTCAAAAGCAGCTCTCCAGAATCTGAGAAAGGCTGACAAGGGTCATCAGTTGTTGACTTCTCACAACTACCTTTGTGCAGAATGGTTGTTATGATCCCATTTAGTGAATCACTGAAAACAGCAGTTTCTCTGTTCCCTCCTCCCGGGGGGGGGGTCTGTGGAAATTACTTAATATAGGACAAAAACCTACAGCTTTATCTGTAAGGAGATGATAACTTCCACTGTGGAATAAAGCCAGTATCAGCTTGGGCTCCCCCCATTCCATTCCGGGTGCTGTGGATAGAGCCCAGGGCCGTAGAGTATGCTAGATACTACCACCTAGCCACACTCCTAGTTCAACTCGGGTGTATTTGTTTGTTTGATTGTCTGCTTGCTGATTTATCAAGGTATGGTTTTGCTATGTATCCTCAGGCTGGCCTCAGACTCATGATGCTCCAGCCCCAGTCTCCTGAATGCTAGGGTTATAGCATGTACCATCATACCCAGCTCCAACTTTGGCTTCTTGACCCCGCCTTTCTAGTTTAGAGATTTAGTTCAGCTCTCAATGAGCTGAGAGTGAGAAAGATCATCCAGAACATTGGCACCTGAGCATAGAGATCCTGTCTCATTACTTTTGGTAGCTTCTTTCAGTTAGAGGGGCTCTGGGTGACCCACTCATCAAAAACCTGTCCAAAAGACCAACTTAATTTTTCCATAAAACCAACACGGCGACCCCACTGAGCCGTCACCAAAGCAACAAATAGTAGGATTTGTTTTCTTTCTCTTTTTGGTGTGTGTGTGGCATATGCATGTGTGTACACATGTGTAGGTGCCTCTCGTGTGTGCACCCATGTACAAGTCAAAGGGTGCTCTGCTCTATCACTTTCCACTTTATTCTCTTGAGACAGGGTCTCTCACGGAACCTGGAACTAGCTAGCTGTGTTTTGGCTAAACTGGTTGACCAGCAAGTCCCAGCAACCCCTATCCCCACCCAGTGTGCCCACAGCCACACCCAGCTTTAAAAAAAATTATTTAGTAACCACATAATTAGTAGATGCATTTCATTACAACAACATTGACATAGTCAATAACAGTTTCCAGAGCAAAGATGCATCTCTTTCAAAATTGTAATTTTTAGGTTAACAGTGTTGAATTAATACAGTCATACGTTATTGTACTCAGTATAAACCCTTTAAGACATAAAATTGAATTAGGCTTTAACCTTTAAAGAAGATCTCCATTTCATTTTAGAATATACTGTTTCATACAGAAAAACTCATTTTTAATGCAAATAACACTTAGATGTTTGCACATGCATCTCTAATCTCTGTATATCTGATTATTACTGGTCACAGCCACTTTCTGAGATCCTTGGCACCTGAACATGGATATAAATTCATCAGGTAGATTTCGATGATAATGTTTTTCCTATCTACTAAGTAACATGAAGCAAATTTTTATGCTTCTTCCTCAAATATAACTCATTTTTTATTTATTGATTTTTTGTGTGTATTTCATACAGAACATCCCAATCTTATTCATCTTTATACCCAAATCCCAAATGGCACCCTCCCATGCCCCCCCAACACCCAGATTTTTTATATGGGTGCTGTGGATCCAAACTCTGGTCCTCTCGCTTGTACAGCAAGTACTCTTACCCACTGAGTCATCTCCCCAGCCCTAGAATTTACTTTTCTAAGTTTACTATGTTAAATCAATTCTATGAGTTGAGTCTTTTCCTATTCTAATCATCAGCAAGCTTTCTTTAAAGTGGTTGCTTTACTACTTAAATATGCATATTCATTATAGAAAAATCAGAAAACCAAAATGATTAAAGTATTACCATCTCATTACTCAGAAGGAACTCTATTAATATTCTAATGTATGTATTTTGAGACTCTGTATATGTAAATATGTATGTATGAAAGTATGTGAATTGAAAGATGTAAGTTATTACAAGTATTAAAATATTTTAATTATTATTGTCATTGTGTGTGTATAATGTGTGTGGGTGTACACATGCCACGGCCCCTGTGTGGAGATCAGAAGACAATTTTTGGGAGTTGATTCTCTCCTCGATTGTGGGTTCTGGGGATTGAACTCAGGTTGTCTGGCTTGCGTAGCATATACATTCACCTACTGAGCCATCTCACTGACCCTTCAGTAACTTTTTCACTTACCAATATGTTCATATCAGTAAATATACCCTTACATAGGCATCTTTAATAAGACTGCTAACAGTTCCATTATGGATTTTCCATAGGTTAATCATCCTTTATTGCTTGATTCTTTATAGTTTCTAGGTTTAAAATATTTATTTATTTATTTATTTATTTATGTGTGTGTGCAGGCATACACATGCCACAGTGCACACATGGAGGTTGGAGAACAACTGTCAGAAGTTGGTTCTCTCCTTCTACCTGTTGAGGCAGGACCTCTCTTCTTTCTGCTGGGCTGCATACTCCAGGCCAGGAGGCCCAGTTGCTTCTAGGCAATTGTCCTTCCTGTGTCTGCCTCCCAGCTCAGTGGGAGTGCTGGGATTACAGATGTGGGTCATTGCATCTGGCTTTTTATGTGTGTTCCAAGGATTGAACTCTTGTCAGGCTTGTTTGGCTAGCATTTTTACCTGCTGAGCCATCTCCCCAGCCTGATAGCTCTAGTTTTATGCTATTATAAATATGAACTGTCTAGTGTCTTAGATCCTAGACATATGTGATTATTTACCTTTAGATTTTTATTTCCTTTTGCCCCTCTCTGTAGCCAAAGCTAACTTTGAATTGACAGTCCTTCTGCCTAAACCTCCTGTGTGTTGGGATTACAGGTGTGACAATTTTAATTTAAATTAATTAAAATCAGTTCTTTATTTTTGGTCTTTTTGAGACAGGGTCTCCCTGTAGCCCCAGCTGTCCTGGAACTCACTATGTGGACCAGGCTGGCCTTGAACTCACAGAGATACACCTGCCTCTGCCTCCCGAGTGCTGGGATTAAAGGCGTGCGCCACCACACCTGCCTAAAATCAGTTCTTAACTTAGACTTGCCAAAGTTCAAGTGCTTAGTAGCCACATGTGACTGGTGGCTACCATATTAGACAGTGCTAAAATACAGCATTTCCATCACTGCAGAAGGTTCCCTTGGCACTGGTCTAAACATCTTTGAGTAGGTATTTTCAAACTTGCTAGATTTCCCCCTAGGACTAAATTTCTGGCAATGGAATTGCGTGTTCAAAGACTATAGACATTTTTAGGATTAAAAATTCATTTTAGGGCTGGGGGAGTGTATGTATAAGTCCTTGGGTTCTATCTTCGGCACCCCCAAAATTCCCCTGTTAAATTGCTCTATAGAAAGTTGTTCCAATGTTCTCTTTCACCAGTAGAGTAGTATGAGGGTATTTATTTCTCCTCTCCCATGTTGACATTGGTCAATAATATTTTTTAACCTTTGTAATCTGATATGATATAAATAGTACATTGATGTTATCATTTTTAGTTCTTTGATTACTGCTGAAATTCTGAAATTGAATCATGTTTCCTATGTTGATTGCCCATTCATATTTCTTCTTCTGAGGACAGTAACCCTTGTTACAGAGTTGTTTCCTTGTTTTTGATTCTTGCAATAACTGTCTCCACCCTTCAAGATTCTGTTTTGCTAAGTCAGGGGTGGGGCCAGGCATGCATATTCTTTAAAGCCACCCCCAGGTGATTCTGATGGGCACAGAAATACTGATCTAGGCCACTCATCCATTCAAGGCAAGAATGTCCCCTAAACATATCTCTGACAAATGATTACTTAGCTTCTTCTTAAACACCCTCTGCCTGTTTGAAGGCTATGCTGGAAAACTTGAGCTGAAATTTACTCTGCTGAGTTCTACCATGGCCTGGGTCAAACTACTTTTTGGAACCACACAGAATGTTTGCTTCCTCTTTCACATGACAACCCTTGAAATATGTGGTGACAGCCACCATGTCACTTAAAAATTTACTCCTCACATGATCAGAAAAGCTTCATTTCTTTCCTTCATTTCATAAATGATTTGGTTTCAAGATTTTCCACATCATGATGATCCTATTGGGGCTCTTTTCCAAGTTTTCAGTGTCCTACCGAATATAAAGGAGAGCTAGGCCTGGTCTTGAATCTTGCTTCTGCTCCTACTTGAGCTATGAATAGAGGCAGGTAACCTAGTCTGTGAAATAGGGACTGACAATAGTAACTCTCCCATGGAATCCTTGTGAGGAGTAAAGAAGAAACATACGACAAATATCTTGTGTATAAGTGGTTCATGAACGTTTAAAAAAGAACATGGGGAATAAACAGTATTCTAGAAGGATCTATTTATCACAGAATGTTCCTTATTCATTCTGAATATGAGCACTTCACATGGTGCCTGGAATGCAGTTAGGTACTCAGTATCAAGTTTGTGGGAAACTGTGGGATGATCTTAAATGTTGGGAGAGAGCCTGGAGGCAGGAAACTAGTGGAAATATATAGTTTAGGACAGAGATAACAAATGCTCTAACCAACAAAGGCTTGAACTGAAGCAGTGAGAATGGAGATAAGGGGGAAGATGTGAGAAGGCCGTTCAGTGATAACATCTATAGCATTTGGTGATTCTTGAAGGGGGAGGTGCGGGAGGAGAGAGATGAAAAACAAGGGGGAGAAAGAGAGAGGAAGAATAGGTGGGGTCAAGAAGATTTTGAGGTTTTGCAGTTTGGGTTAACAGGAGGTAGTGTTTGGTGACAGAGGAAGGGAAAAGAAAATGAGCAAGCTCTGTTTGAAAGAGTTTTTCGAGCAAGGCCAGGTTTTGATTTAGTAAGGCAGTGGAGAGAACGTTCTAAGGAAAGGCCGAGCATGTAGAGTTGCATTTTGGCAGAAGACTGGGGTTCTTGAGGGCAGAGAGGAAAGTGTTCCAACTAGGATCAGGAAAGGGAGGAAGAGCCAGGAAAGGGCCAGGGCTGAGCTGACAGAGATGAGATTGTAGGAAAGATTAGCTGATGGAAGAGGCTTGTACCTTTGGGGGTAATTAGGAAGTGGAAGGCAGGGCGGGGATGAATAACCTGGAGGCCAGCCCCAGACTTTCCGTTAGAATGATAGTGGAAGTTAGTACACACACCAGAGGGAGAGGGAGAGGGAGAGGGAGAGAGAGAG
>NW_008330298.1:2843835-2862303 GCF_000622305.1 Nannospalax galili
AGAGAGAGAGAGAGAGAGAGAGAGAGAGAGAGATCCTGCTTTAGCTACCAGTTGGCCCTAGCATATTGTGGGAATGAGGATCTAGCCCAGCTTCCTCTGGGTGCCCAGAGAGACTAATGGAACAGTTCCTGCCCTTAAGGGATTATGGGATTCTCCACCCAGAAATGAAGATGGGATATATACTGATAACTGATGTAGAGAAGGTAGAAGTCAGATAGGATGACTTCTATCTAGTTGGTTAGGCCTATCACGTTTGTCTCCCTCCCCAACGCTTTGTGATCCTTTATATTTGTTAAGAATTTGGTCTCTTCTGGTCTTAACAAAGCTAAATAGGTTTCCACCAGTGAACATTATTAATCTCTATGGCTTTTCCAACAGAGCCTCCCACCCACTTTATGGGAATGCTGAGAGTTATCAATAAAATGTAATGGTGAGAAATTTGTAGTGTACATGTGTGACTCATCTTGGCATTCCCTTACTTGACCTCTGTGGTCTATAAGCAGTGGTTATTACCTTCCAAAGTTCCATACTCCTCTTCAGGATCCACCCTTGCTTTTTTGATGCAACTTAGTACAGAGGATTAATTCACCCACTTGATTTTGTTTGCTCCTGAGATACGGAATTATCAGCAAGGCACGTTGAAAATGTTATGAGATGGGGAGATGGCTCAGCAGTTAAGAGCACTTGCTGCTCTTGCAGAGGACCCAGGTTTGTTTCCTAGCACCCACATGATGTCCTATCACCTTCTGTAACTCCAGTTCCAGGGGATTCAATGCCCTTTTCTGAACTCTGCAGACATTAGGCACTCATGTGGTACACTCACATACATGCAAGCAAGCATTCACACATAAAATAAAAACAACTATTTAAAAAGAAATGTATTAGTATTTTTACAGTTTATTTAACACTGAGGAGAAAGCTGGAAAACCTGAGAGGGGGAAGGAGCTCAATCAGTTCCTCTTTTCTGGGAATCATAAAGGTACTTTTAGAATAAGTTTCTCCTTAGGATTTAGATCTCTTAGTTTCCGGTAGATTTTGTCAGGACTGCAGAGGAGTTCGTGGCTAACATTAGTCTGCCATTTGTATCAGCTTGGAGCCAGATGCTGTTTTGATTCTTTGCAGGGCCCCACCCTGGTGGCTCCCTGAACAGAAACTGGAGTGGGGCAAAGGGACAGTCTCAGTTAGCTGTCATTGCTTGTAAGCGCGTGCGTGTTAGAGCAGTGCTGTAGAGCATTTTAGTCTCTGGAAGCATACCACACAAGTTCAGAGTGCAGGCTACTGCTTGCAAGCTGGTGATGTGGGGCCAATGTACACAGTACATATGATAAGCATAAATGTTGGGTTGCAGAGATAGCTCAGGCAGCAAAGAACTTACAAGAAGATAGGAGTTTTAAAAATATTTTATTATTTTTATGTGTGTGAATGTATTTCCTGCATGCACCCATGTCATGCAATGTTTGTGAAGGTCAGAAGAGGACATCAGAACTGGAGTTCTTGACGGCTGTTAGCCACCATGTGAGTGCTGGAAATTGAATCTGGGTCCTCTGCAAGAGAAATCAATACTCTTAACTGCTGATCCATCTCTCCAGCTCCACAAGAGGCTATGAGTTTGATCCCCAGAACCTATATTTATAAAAAACCAGGTGTGATGGTCCACCCTTGCAATCCCAGTGCTGGGGAGTTGGAGGCAGGTGGCTCCCTGGGCTCTCTGGTCAGCCAGCCTGGTCTACTTACACAGTGAGCTCCAGGCCAGTGAGAAACTCTGTCTTAAATAAAGGGTGGTGGCACCTGAAAAACTATGATCCAGGTTATCTTCTGGCCTCCAGACATGTGTTCATACATGTGCACCTATACCCCCCAAACATCTGTGTGATTGCACACACACACACACACACACACACACACACACACACACACACGCAGCATGACTGTTGCCTCTCATTATCATTCCCAGGCTCTATGGTAGGCAAGTGAAACCTTTTATGTTTCTTCATATAAATCTTCAGACACAAACAGTAAACCAGCAGAAGGGAAGCAGGTACCCTTGCTTTTAAATTTATTTGCTCCAAATCATGTCCCTAGAGGGATGAGCAAGCATCAGATCCTTCCTGGAAGAATAAGTGGATAGACCTCTCTCTGGTAGCTCTTGGTAGTATCCATTCCCAGTCTGATTGAACCATACTGAAAAGCACAGTGGATGTGAGCCAGGGCTTTGGGACTTGAGCAGCCATATCTTCCAGACTAATCTGATGAGTGAGTGGGGAAAACTGGCCCTTGAGGAGTGGGAGAAGCATCCTGTGCCATATTTGGGAGAAGGTTCTCCATCCTAGGGGACTCACGTACATGGCCTTTGGCAAGACACATTTGCCTTTCTGCCAGGCTATTCAGTACGGTTTATGTAAATGGCCGAATTGAGAAAAATGGAGCTTTTTGTGGAAGAGTAGAGATTTAACACTTCCCTTTCCCTCTCCTTTTTATTCATTTTTCCCCTCTCCTTTTCCCTCTCCTTCCTTTTTATTCATTAATACTCACTTTCAAAAATCAAGGGGCTAGGGGCTGAATATGCTCAAAATATATGATATACGTGTATGAGAATATAATAATGAAAACTATTATTTTATAAAATAAATATATACCATTATAAAGTAAGTTGATAAACTAAATGACTACTAAAATTCTAATGCCTTTTTAAAAATCCATTTTGCAGACATGTATTTTAGTGTAAAATTTAAAGCTTAAACATTTCCTAAGAAATTATCTTTTTTTGTGGTGCTGGGGATAGAACCCCAAGGCCTCACACATGATAAACATGTGTACTGAACTGCACCCATAGTCCTAATGTCCTTTTTATTGTGCTATTCTGGTTTTGTGATTGCAGGATAGGTTCTATTAAGAATGGCGCATCCAGTTTCCCAATAGTCTGTATGGAAAACACAGTGACTGTTCCAGCTACACGTGGTTTCTCTATTTTCCATGCACAACCTTGCACAATCACGCCTAAATTTGCTCTTAATGATTTCCTGTGATTCTTTGCCACTTTATTTTTCTTGCCTGTGGAGTTTATCATTAATGGGAAGTTTTTTTGGTTTTTGTTTTTTTTTTTTTTCCTTTCTAACAGCTTGTGTTGAACTGTATATATTTCAGGGTGCTGAAAAGTATTTGAAGATGTTCAGCTATTTGAGTTTTCTCCTCACATTACTTTCTCTAATGACTGGAGATATTTTCCTGGATAGGGTGTAACTAAGAAGTCAAGTATTCTTTCTAAGACAGAATATCGTTATTTGAAGTGTTTCAGTGCAGTGTGTCAGATGGTCAGGGAATTCATCTGTATGAAATGTTTTTCAAATGATGATAAAACCTTGTATTTTCATAGCCCCAATTTTAATAAGAGTTTAAAAGGCTATTATGTCTGTGTTGTCGTATGGCTATGGGTCACTGTTAAACACATGCCATGCTGTCATCACCCCTCTTCTAAAAATTGAGAAACAGGCCTGGTTTCTAGTGAGGCAGGCCATAGGTCATCCATAATTTCTAAATGGCAGGACAGGTAATGAACTCCAGGTGTCTCAATTCCTCATGAGTAGTCATGTAGGGAAGCAGTAGCAGTGTGTTTACCAGCTTCCCCAAGAAAGCAGGGCATGAGAGTTTTCATGTTTATTTCCAAACAAGCTTAGGTTAGTAGTGGGAAAGTAGAAGGACAAGATTTTTTTTTTTTTAGCAAACATTAGGATTGTTGAGAATTGATTATAATTGGCTGTCCTTCCTTTATTTGCTATTTGAATAACTATATGGAAAAAGAACACAGAACTCTGCAAATGTACCTGAGATCCTTTTCATGGAGCTGCTTTTATGGCTTTTTCAAATAGGTTAGTGCTATCCAAAAATAACACCCTGTATTTTTCTTTCCATGCCTTTTATATTAGTAGTTTAGTTTTCTCACGTGATAAATGGCCAGCTTTATGCCTTGCAGGGCCTGTAGTCACGGTGCTCACGTGTGAATGGAACAGTACTATGGAGACCAGTTTATTTTCATAGGTTAACAAGTTCTGAATGCTTCAGTGCACAAATAGCTTCCTAGAGACCTGAAGGAAGGAATGCCACCTTCCAAGGTGCCTACCTTACCACCAAGAGAGGGATTACACCCAAGAAGGCTGAGAATCAACTATTGCATAAACTGAACTAAATCGTTATTTAAAAGCTCACAGGGGCCAGTAGCTCTCATTTGTGCCCAGCAGAGTGTTTATAACATGCTCTATTATTCGGGAAGCGAAGAACACTCTCCTTGTGAACTTGCCCCTGGAGACTTGTTCCTTCACTCCTAGTGACTGACATGACTGCTTACAGAGGAAATTGGCTTCTGTCTGTTCCTTCCAGATAGTCTGGGAGAATTCTCATCAAGAGAGCCAAAGAGAATTCTATAAGGCTTCTTGCTTCAATTCTTTAATAACACACACACATTCTTCCTGCCTCCCATCATCCTTCACTTCCCTACTTGTAGCTGGAACTATTCTGACATCCAGTGTCAGCTCAACTCTGCTCTGGAATCAAAATCATCAGGAGCCTCTCACATTCAGTGTCTGAGATTCTTGATGTCATAATATAAACTGATGGTTCTATCTTATGTTTGTTGTTTATTCATAATTCATTCATTTATTTTGGGTCAGGGTCTCATGTAGCCCAGACTGACCTCAAACTTGAAAAAAAACCCTATTCATTGTGTGTGTGTGTGTGTGTGTGTGTGTGTGTGTGTGTGTGTATGCACATGTGGAGGTCAGAGGATAACTTTTGGGAGTCGATTCTCTCCTTCTACCATGTACTTGTGGCGATCAGAGAACAGCCTGCAGGTCAGAGGACAACTTTCTATCATGTAGGTCCTGGGGATCAAACTCAGGTCATCATGTTTGGGGGCAAGCATTTTTACTCACTGAGCTATCTTGCTGGCCCTGGTCTCAAAATTTTTGTGTAACTAAAGACAATCTTGAATTTCTCATCCTGTTGTCCCTGCCTCTCAAGTGCTTGGATTACAGGTGTGCATCAGTACAATCCTATTATTTATTTATTTATTTATTTATTTATTTATTTATTTATTTATTTATTTATTTATTTCAAGTATGTGCATGTATTTGTGGGTCCAAGGAGGCTAGAAGAGGGTGTTGGATCCTCTGGAGCTGCAGTTATAGGCAGATGTGATCCATGGGTGAATATTTTTTCTTTTTTTCATAGACAGGGTCTCCCTGTAGCCCCAGCTGACCTAGAATTTGCTATGTAGACCAGGCTAGACTTGAACTCACAGAGATCTGCCTGCCTCTGCCTCTTGAGTGCTGGGATAAAAGATGTGGGCCACCATACCCGGCCCTGATCTTTACTTTTTATATTGAGACAAGGTCTGGATAAATTGCCAGGGCTGGCCTTGAACTCATTCTGTCTCTAAATTATGTTTCTGTTTTATCGTCTTGAACAGCTAGAGTTACAGATCTAATGCCATCAGGCCTGACATTTATTCTATCTAAATTTCATTTCTGCTTTTTATATGAATGAGTTTGCATGGGTTTTGTACATGCTGTCACCATTGCTGTAAGTTCATAAGAACAAGTTCCCAGGAGCTTGTAAGACTCTGTTTCCTTATGATCTTGCACTACCCCTGGCTCTTACAATCTTTCTGCCCCCTTTTCCTCAATTGTCCCTCACCCCTGGGTGGATGAGATTTAATATAGGATTCCTATTCAGGGATACAGACTCTGCAGACTCTTATTCTCTAAACTTTTACCAGATGTGGCCTTCTGTGTTCATCGCCCTCTGTTGCATGGGGAAGCTTCATTGATGAGAGTTGAGAGATGCATCAGTATTCTCTCTACCTCTTGTTCCACTATGTTCTGTGAGCCTTGGCTGTAGAGGTTCCATTGTAGATGTGTCATTTAGGGTTGGGCATCTCACAGGCACTTCGAATTGGAGAAATGGGCAGGAGGCCCCAACCTTAATGGTGGAACTATTGGCAGCTGATCCCTGCTGGGTGAAGGAGAGTTAATCTTCTTTATGGGAGTGACACTAAACAGGCTGAACAGGCTCCAGTGGATGAACTCACACTGAGGGACATCTGGGTACATAAACTGGACTCGATAAGTCTTAATGTATATGTTAGAATTAATAGAATGCATGAAATCCTGTGGGCGGCTGTGGGTGGGCTATAGGGAGGTAGGTAAGGGAGGGGGTTTAAATGTGTTTAAGATGTATTGTATTAAATCCACAAAAATTCAATAAAAAAATCACTTTTGATTACTAGGTTTTGGTCTTTTTCCTTGTCTCCCTTGAGTCCCTGCATGTATGTGTGCACGCATATGTGTTCTGATGGAACCCATATGGGGTTCCCATACACTAAGTAGATATTCTACTATGTTACATTCCTAACCCTTAGGTCCCTCTGTCCATTCGTATTTGAGCCAACTTGGTTTCCTGGGAGGTTGCCAACTCTTCTACTAGAAACTTTTGTTCACATTGCTAGCTCTCCTGAGCAGGGATGCCCTACCCTTATCGTAACTCCACAGTGACTGAGCTTGAGCTCTGTACAAGTGAAACTGTGTCCTGAAGGAGAGAGTAGCTACTTAGCAAACTCAGAGATGGCAGAATACCCAGGTGAGGAGGTCCCATGCTGAGAGTTAGATGGGGCACATGGTACATGAGTTTTCCCTTGCTGCTTTAGCAAATTGCCACAAATTTAGCATCTTCAAAGAACACAGACTTTTCACAGTTTTAGAGGTCACAAGTTTTGACATAGGTTACACTGGATAAAACTAAGGTTAGACGAATCTGCACTCTTTCCAGGAGCTCTAGAAAGGAATTCCTTATATCTCCTTTCCAGCTTCTAGAGGCTTTCAACGTTCCTTAGCACATGACCTCTGCCTCCATCCTCAAGCCAGCAGTGGTTGGCCAGGTCCCACATCCTATCACCCTGACTCTGCTTCCATCTTTATATCCTCTCCTCCAAGTCTGATTTGTCCACCTTCCTCTTTCATTTATAACCCTTGTTTTGTTTTTATGGTACTGACTAATGAAAGTATGTCCTTGCACATGGTAGACAACTGCTCTATCATTGTACCACATTTCCAGTCACAAATAATGTTTATGATGACTTTGCTTCCACCTGGATAACCCAGCATAATCTTTCCATCCCAGCATCCTTAATTTAATTACATCCGAAAAGTCGCCTTTGATATAGAAAGTAAATATTCCCTGGTTACAGGACTGAGATATGGCCATGTTTGGAGAACTATTGTTGCGCTTAAACCCTAGGAGGCATTGCTAGAGGTTGACAATTGGGGGTTTCTAGGGTCAGATCAGTTCCCAGGGTGGTTCCTGATACTATGATGGAAGAGGAATAGAATCTGAAAGGCAAACTGTGAGCCAGGTGTAGATATCTTGCCAGAATTCTAGTGAGAAAGCAAAATCCCTTTTGAGAATTTCTGCTGAAAAAGGCAATACAGGTTTGCTGTCTGGGATTTCCATTCAGATGTTTTCTGAAATTCTTCATAGTTATTTCTTTTCCCCACAGATGACTTCCTTAGTCTGCAGTTCTTCTAGTGGGCACTGCTTTCAGACTTGAGGTGTTTCAGGATACAAGCTGGCCAGACACATACGGGAACCTAGCCAGCTCAGGCCTATGGAATTTTCCACTGTCACCTAAGGAAAAGAGTAAAGCAATAAGGGTGTGTGTGTGTGTGTGTGTGTGTGTGTGTGTGTGTGTGTGTGTGTAAGGGACATGTTTAAAATGTTTAAAAGAGAAAGATGGTTTCACTTCACAGAGAATAACTGTGCATCTGACAAGTCCCAAGATACCACTTACAGATCCTTCGGAAGAGATGCTTCACCCAGGCTGAAGGTCAAATTGGATGGGGCAGTGCCTGCCTGCATTTTGCAGGTAATCCCAGGACCTCTTTCCAGGGGTTGGAGAAGTCAGAGGGAAAGACTAGAAAATCTCTGAGTTCCTTCTGGCTTCATGATGGTTTCAACTGAGAGAAAAATTGAAACTTCCCCTCTCCACAAAATTCAATTCCTGCCATCTTAGAGAGCTGCATCACAAAAGCTTCTTGACTGCTTAGATTTACATCAGCTCCATCATGCAGGCCAACATAATATCCATGATGGTCTGATGGCACGGAGCCCGGCAGCTCCGAAGAAGCACTCTATCATAGATTTGGGTTGCATCTGCTCTTTTTACATCAGTTCCAATTGGCCATGGCCATATTTCTCCCAGTCCCAAACTATCCTTTTACAGGCCCTCAGGTAGCTGATACGGCTGTAATACATTGAAAATCCTTACAAAAAAGGTTGAGGAAACTTATAGATTTTGTTTCAAAATCTGGAGAGACAAAATATCCGGTAACCATCTTCACTTTCTCCGGTTCCATTTTCTTTCTCCAGGCCCTTTAATAGGAAAATAATTCCCACTCTCTTTATAAGCTAATTTAAGATAAAAATTCAGATATTTTCAGTGGGATTGCATTAAAGCATTCAATTGTGTTTATATGAGTAATCTACTAATTTTTGAATGTGCAAGTGTGTTAACTATAGTACTGTTTAAGCCTTCTTTAGAAAAACTTCTAAGGTGATGTTAATTTTCTTCCAAGGTATGGACTCTTTTCCTTCTAACTGGCTTTTTAGTTTTAGATTCTTTTCCTGATTTCCTGACCTCTGTTTTGGAGTTTTCCTTTTGCTACTGGCCCTCAGCTGAGCTCCGCAGCTTATTTGTAGTGTGCAGTACATCAATTAGCTTCAGGATAGACTCGATGCCCTAGAATCCTGGGACTTCTTAGCCTGTCGTATATAGCAGAAGGAATGAGAAAGTAGTGTGTTATTGGAGAGTATGCTAGCTGGAGAGGAAGGTGTGCTCTGATGTGGTAGATGGCTGCCTTGGCTGATGATCAATGCAGATATTTTCATTCACTTTCTGCTAAAGTCCCAAGGGAAGTGCTTTGCGAACTGTTGCTTGCGTGGAACAGAAGCAGGGAATCTATTTCCACTGGTTTCTTTATAATGGATTAAATCTATTTAGGGCAAAGTGGTAGAAGGTAATGAGAGAAGGGAAAAGAAGGACATAATCTGAGGAAACTGAAGGAATTGTTTTTTGCATTACAGGAGACCAGAGATTAAAATATTAACAATCTTCAATGAGGGTAGCAGCCTATCTTTAGACCCAGACAGGAAGAAATCAAACCCTTTAGACCTTGTGCAAGGTAAATGGAATGGCTTTAAGAGTAGACATTCAGGCCTGGAGGCAGTAAGTGTTGTCAACTTGCATAATTCAAGACCCCAAATCAATTGGCTAAGGCATTTCTAAAGCACTTGTATGTAGTTCTCCATTGCATATGATAATTGGAACCCAGCTGTCCAGCTCCAATGGAGATCAGATATGCATGATTACCAGACAAGTATAGGAGCCAGATTTCTTTTAGGAGCCAAGGGTGGAAGGATTCAGGTGTGTCAGGCTTGCCTGCCGTCTCTTCCTTCATCCTAGCTCTTCTTAGCCTGAAATGGCAACCACTCGCACCTATTCCAGACCTGTATTTCTTGAGGCAGCAAACCCTGCCTGACAGGAATGGCAGCAAATGGAAGCCATGCCTCTGAGCCTTTGTGAGAGTGGCCCCCAACGGGGCTGGCTTCTTCTTACTACTTCCTCTCACAACTTCCTCTCTCTTCCACTCACTGCTCTACTCATCTCTCCTCATTCTCTCTTTCCTCATTCATCCCCTCCGTGCGCACGTGTGTGTGTGTGTGTGTGTGTGTGTGTGTGTGTGTGTGTATGTGTGTGGTGTCAGTGTGTGTATGTGTCTGTGTGTCTGTGATGGTAACGTGTTAGGCAGGCACTCCACCACTGAATTATACCCCCAGTCCTTTTTTGTTGTTCAGACTTTCCTCAACTTCTGTCATATTCACCTCTCTGCACTGCCATCTTTTAGGCAAAACATCATTCTTCTGTAGGCACCTGCCTACTTATTTCCCTCCCCCCTCCCTCCATTCCTCCCTCCCTCCATCCTTCCCTTTTTGGGTTTTAGACAGTGTCTCATGAAGCCCATGCTGGTTGAAGGCTCTCCCTCCATCCCTCCCTCCCTCCATCCTTCCCTTTTTGGGTTTTAGACAGTGTCTCATGAAGCCCATGCTGGTTGAAGGCTCCCTGTTGAAGGCTCCAATGCTGACTGTAAACTGATCCCGCTACCTCCATCTCCCTAGTATGTACCACCACACGTAGTACCTTCTTCATCCTTCTTACATTCTCACCTTTTCTTTCCTTCTCTCTTCTGTTTGATTACAAAGTGTTCACCATGGGGCAGAGCCATTACTTTATTTTTTTAACCTTTTCTTTAGCCAAGGATGGAAAATTCCAAAGGCTTGAGTTAGTGATGGCTGGGTGCCTTTTCTGGAAATCTAGTGGCCAAAGTGCCAAGGGAATGTTATGGAGCTGCACCTCTGACAAAGTTGTCTCCCCCAAATGTCCTGGATTTAAATTTAGGTCCATGTGAAAGAAGGGGAGGTTCTAACTGTGCAGTGATGGGTTGGGTTGGGTTGCTGTTGGGTTTAATTGGGAAAGAATGGCCTTTGGCTTCCCAGATCTTTCACAAGTTAAACCTTTTGCATAAGAAACAAATGCAGCTCTGGCAGCTTCAATATAATTGAAGATTTCACTTTGTTGGTGTCATTATTTGGCAGAAGCCAGATCCATTTCAGAGCAACCCAAGTGGGTCTCCTGGGGCACAGGAGTATCCTCCCAGATGTTACTAGGTGGAGTTAAATCGATGAACCCCACCCTTATATATCTTGCTCCCTCCCTAGAGCAATAACTTGGGCAGGGTTTTGCTTGCATATCCCTAGGGCTTTAATAAATTAGAGGTGACTACCTTGATTATGAGCCAAAAGTCAATCCTCTTGAAATAGATAGTGTGACTTGCCATTCTACTGCTTCTCATGAAGGTGAGGTAAAATAAAAGTCAGCTTCATTTGCGTTGATTTCATGTGACCATAAAAAAGCACCCAAATTTTCTTCATGTTCATCAGTTAAGTACGTCTTATCTTTGCATTGTCTTCCTCCACCACATACTTACCTGTATTCTGGACTCTAGCCACTCTGAGCTGTCCCTGTTCCCCAACACACTCATTTCTCCCTTTCCTGCCTTTGCACACCACCTTGTCATCCTGGAATGCCCATCCATTCCCTTTCTTGCTAAAGGGAGGCCTGTCTGTCCTGCAGGGTTCAAGCCAAGTGGCCATGTTCACCGCTGCCATCCCATTGGGAGCCCATTGCTCCTTCTGCAAGTGTGTAGCCTGCTACTAGTCCTATCCCGTCCTTATATGGCTGCCATAACAAATTGCCACAAACTGGGTGACATAGAACAATACATTTATTCTTTCACACTTCTGGAGACCAGAAGTCCAAAATTAGAACCACTGGGCCACATTCCCTCAGGAGACTTCAGAAAAGCATTCATTGCTTCCCTTTCCCAGCTTTGGTAGCTACCAGTTTGGTCTGGCCTGAGGCTGAATGACTCCAGTCTCTGCCTCAGAGAGCCAGTGGCCTTCTTGTTTTTGACCTGTGATAAATCTGTCTCTAGGTGGAGTTAATCTGTCTCTTTATTCTGTCAAAAGACACTTGGAATAGCATTTAGGGTCCAGACTTAAAATCCACAGTGGACTTCACATTTCAAAATCCTTAACTCAGTTATACCTCTACAGGCCCTTTAACTTGAAAGCAACATTTGCAAGTTCTGGGCTTCTGATAGGGATATGTATTTCAGGGCCATTTTTCAGTTTGCCTGGCTAGTTCTTATGCCTTAAAATGCATTGATTGCATTCTGCCTCATCAGTGTAGTTGTTGATAGCTTTTCTCTTCCATTAGACTGTTAATGCATTAAGGGGCCAGAAGGAGAATAGAAAAGAGCTAATGCATAGTAGTCAGAGTGCCAGAAGGGCCCAGCATAACACTGACAATTTGTGTTACCTTGGGTAGACTATTTAACTTTGGGGGCCTACTTGCACTCACTTGTAAAAGAGAAAAAATAACAGTCTTTGGGACATGGCACAGCTATTTATAGGAGCAAAAGAAACATAAACCTGTGTTCAAAAGTAATGGGGGACGTGTTCTGAAGAGACGGCTCAGCAGTTAAGAGCATGTATTGTTCTTGCATTGGACCTGACACCTCTGGCCTTTGCAGGTACTTGCACTCACGTGCACGCACCCAGACACGTGCACGTGCACATACACACACAATTAAAAATAATAAAAATGACTCTTAAAAAAGCAAGGTACTGGACAAATAAACACCCATACACCAGAAAATCATGCAGTCATTTAAATGACCTCTCACTATATGATTCATAAAGGAAAAGTTTCAGTTATGAAATTGCATACAAAGTATGATTCTATTTCTGTAGAACAATGCATATGCAATATGTGAGTTTAGTTATCTAATCACTCCTTGCTGCAGTTTCCTCATCTGTAACATGAAGATGATGATAGTATAGATTTTAATTGGGTTGTTGAGGATTAATTTAAATAATACAGTAAAGCTCTTAGAACAATGTCTGCCACATAAGAAGCATTGAACTAATGTAGTCATTAGTATTATTGATAGGTTCAAATAAAAGTCTCAGTGGGGGGGAGTATGTTGATAATGTGTGTTGATATCAAGAGTGAATACTTCTTAATGGTAGGATTGTAGATAAAATTTATCCTTGCATTGTGTTTTCTGGTTTCATTTTTCTGAGACATGGTTTCACTCACAAAGTTGGATGGAACTTACTGTGTAGACTGGACAGGTCTCAGAATTGTGATCTTCCTGGCTCTGCCTTCTGAATGCTTGGACTACAGGTATGGACCAGTGTTCCTGGCATGTTTTCTGTTTTTGAAATTCTTATTTATTTTTACATTGATCATAGTAATTATATAAGCAGAAAATGTAGATTCCAAGACAAGAACCATACTTACCTTTTTGGGTGGCTACATTTATTTGACAGACATACATACAACATATAATATCCATATAGTAATTCATCATGTGTTTAGTATTTTGAGAAAGGATCTTGCTATGTAGCTTTGCTGGCCTGATACTATGTAGCTTAGGATGACCTAGAACTCATGGCAGTTCTCCTGCCTCTGCCTCCCAAGTTCTGGGAATACAGGCATGCATCCTCACACTTTGATTTACTATAATTTATTTATTTATTTGTTTATTTATTTATTTATTTATTTATTTATTTATTTGTGTGTGTGTGTGTGTGTGTGTGTGTGTGTGCCAGTGCCACATGTATAGGAGTGCCTACAAAGGCTAGAAGAGGGTATTAGATTCCCCTGGAGCTGGGTTACAGGCAGTTGCCAGCTGTGCCATGTGGGTACTGGAAACCAAACTCAGGACTCCTGGAAAAGCAGGAAGTCCTCCGAACTACTGAACCATCTCTCTAGCCCAAAATACTATTATTAAGACATTTTTTCTTATAATCCTGCAGCTTCTTGCCCAGTGCTTTGTACATCTCAAATTCTCTGTTTAATTCATAAAATTAGAATGATCTAGAAATTACAGACTTCAATTCCCATTTCCTTTTCATTGCTATCTGCTTAAGTATTCTCCAAGTTTTGATCATAATATGTTTTTCTTAGTTTACTTTTTTGCTTTTTTCTTCTCTGTTCTCCCCCACCCCCACCTTCTCCCTCATCTTTTTTGACAAGGCAGCTCAGGCTGGCTTTGAATTTGTGCTTCTCCTTCCTCAATCTCCTAGCTTCTGGGATTACAGGTTGTTTTACTATATATAGCTTTATAATGTGTTTTATACAAAGTGATGTTTTGAAATATACATTCATACACAGTGTATATATGTACCTGTACACATACATCTGTAAATAGACATGATATTTAATATTATCTTTGTAGTTTGGGGGTAGGCAGAAGTAGGTATCCTGTATTTCTGAAATGTAAATTAAAATTGGTCCTGTCTTTTTTGCATGTATCTCAGATTAGAGATACTAGACTCATCTTTCACTTCCATTAGTGAAAATAATCGCTAGAGGGGCTTAAATTTATATATTGTGATTTTTCTTTACATATATATGTGTGTACATGTTCATGTGTATGAATTCAAGTATGTTTGTGCAAATGCATGTGTGTATGTGTGTAGGTGCCAGAAGTTGACATGGAGTGTTTTCCTCAATTGATCTCCACCTTATTTTTTGAGGCAGGGTCTCTCATGGAACCTGGAGCTTGCTGATTTGGCTAGACTGGCTAGCCAACAAGTGCCAGGGATCTTTCTGTCTCTGCCTCCCCAGTGCTGGGATTGCAAATGCATACTGCTGTGCCCAGGTTCTCATGTGGGCACTGGTGATCCAAACTCAGGTCTCCATGCTTGTGCAGCATGCATTTTTTACACATGGAGCCATCACCGCAGGTCCTTGATTTTTTTTTTTTTTTTTGATACAGGGCTTCATCTTGTAGTCCAGTTGGCCTGGAACTCACTATATAGCTCAGGCTGGCCTTGTATTTGGAACCTTTCTGCCTTATTCCCTGGAGCGTTCACATCTGTAAGATACCACATCTGTCTGGGCCTTAAATTTCAAGTAATTAGTAGGTTACATTGATATTACAAGGATTTCTGTCAGCAATTTTCTTGATTTTTAATAGACTGTATCTTTGTTCCTTTATTTAAAATAATCTTTAGAATTCTTGTGGACTTAAAAACAAATGGATATGAAAATTACTGATGAATTATTAGGAGCTTTGAAATGGAATGTCATGTGTCTGACATTTAAAACAATTAGATTATGGTACACATCTTGGCCGGTAGGATTTCCTTCTCCCCCATACTAGTGTGTCTTTTTTCCTAGTAGTATGCACATCCTTGAATTCATTTCCATCTTCTTGTTTCTGTTTTCTGGCTTCTCCTCACTACATTGGCTCAGTCTTTTCAATTTCTATTCTCATTGTAATATAAAAGTAACATGCAAAATGATTTTTTTGTATTTAAATTGAGTTTTGAATATTTCTTTATAACTTAAAAAATAAAGTGAGGGATGGGGTAAATAGTTGGAACACATGATGTTTAGGTCAGTGCAACTACTCTGCTTGGTACCATAATGATAGATATAAGTCACTCTTCATTTTTCCAAACCTATAGAATGTGCATCACTAAGGAGAAATGGCTCAGTGGTTAAGAGCACTGGCTGCTCTGGCAGAGGACCCGGGTTAGATTTCTAACACCCACATGGTGCCTAACAACCATCTGTAGCTCCAGTTCCAGGGGATCTGACGCTCTCTCTGACCTCTGTGGGCATTGCATGACACAGGTGCACTTACACACATGCAGGCAATACATTCATACACATAAAATAAAAATAATGAAAAATTTTAAAAAATTGCAGCACTAAGAATGACCCCTGATGTACACTGTAGACTTCTACTGTTATGTCAATGTAGTTTGTTGTTGTTCTTTTTAAGGACAGAGTTGGTTTGTAGCACAAGATGACCTTGAACTTGTCATTCTCGTGCCTTAGTCTCTCTATGTTGGGTTTATAGGTGTGCAGCACCACGACCAGCTATTCTCTACTTTAGTTTTCAAGTTCTGGGGATAATACCTAAGGCCTCACACATGCTTAGGCAAGCGTTTACTGCTGATCTAATGGTTTAGCTCGTATTTTTTTCGTACCATGCATTAGAAACCAACACCTAACACATGAGTTACAACCCAACCTATTTTTATTAAACGTTATCCACACTGAATATTTTTATTTAAAAGGGAGGGCTGGAGCTATAGCTCCGTGAGCATAATCCCCTGTACTGCAAAAAAAAAAGTTGTAATAATGAAGAATATAAAGATATTGCTACCAGAAAAACATTAAAACAAATCATTAATTAGGGCTGGTGGTACAAACCTGTAATCCCATTTACTTGGGAGGCTAAAGCAGGAGGATCCATGAAATAATTCAAGGATTATTTGAGTTATAGGGTGGGTTCAGGGCCCGCTTCAGCAACTTAGCAAGACCGGGTCTGAAAATAAAAGGTGAAAAGAGGCCTGGGAATATAGTTCAATGGTAGAGCACTAGCCTAACATGGGTAAGGCCCTGGATTCAATCGAAGTACTGCAAAAAAAATCATGAACCAGATAAGATTAATCTGTAAAATACAGAGATGTATCAATAAAACAACCCCCAAACTAACTTTATCTTCTTTCTTTCTATCTATCTATCTATCTATCTATCTATCTATCTATCTATCTATCTATCTATCTATTGATCGATCTATCATCTCTATTATCTATCTATATCTATCTATCTATCTATCTATCTATCGTCTATCTATCTATGTATCTATCTATCATCTATCTGTGTTATCTGTGTGTGTTTTGTGTGTGTGTGTCTATGTATTGTCTTCATGGGTTTTTCTGTGCATGTCTGGAGACCAGATGTTGAAGTATCTTTATTACTCTCTATTTTGTTTCTTGTTTATTTACTTATTTGTTTGTTTTTGAAACATGATCTCCCTATAGCCCCAGCTGTTCTGGAACTCCCTACAAAGACCCAGGCTTACTTGGATCTTACAGAGATCTGCCTGCCTCTGCCTCCTGAGTGCTGAGATTAAAGGCATGTGCCACTGCACCTGGTGTTCTACCTTTTAAAAAATATTTTATTTATTATTTTTATTTTATTTGTGTGCATGTATTGCCTGCATGTAGGTGAGTGCACCTGTGTTGTGCAATGCCTGCGGAGGACAGAAGAGGCTGTCTGATCCCGTGGAACTTGAGTTATGGACAGTTGTTAGCTGCCATGTAGGTGCTGGGATTCCAGCCTGGTCTTCTGCAAGAACAGTCAGTGTTCTTAATCGCTGAGCCATCTCTCCAGCCCCTCTACCTTGTTTTTTTTTTTTTTTTGAGACAGGATTACTCACTGAGTTTAGAATTCCCCGTTTTGGCTAGACTGTCTGGCCAGGGTACCCATGGTGATTTACTTGTGAACCGGCAATTACTCGAAATATAGTCTATAAAAATACACAAGATATTTTATTTCTCTGTAAAAAATATACTAAATGTAGTGATTTTTTTTACTAGGTTTTCGACTGTCAGTGCTCATAACTGTTGAATTGTTTTCTTCCATTGCTGGTAGTTCGGGAGGTTGCATTCTTAAGTTCTCTTGCTGACTTGTTTGATATAATGATAAAGGCTAGCGAATGTGGATTGAATACTTTGAAGGTTTTGGATGAAAGGTACTAGGTAAAAGCCAAGCAATTTTATTGTTAAAATGGAGAGATTATGAGTCAGAAATTCCAAGGTCTACTTTTCACTGTGTGACCCTGGAGGCAGTGTGTTCATAAAAAGGGTAGGTGTATGTGAACCACTGAAAATCATGGTGCAGAGAGAGCCACCAATCAAGTTCAGGCTTTTTGGTACAGCTGTGTCTGCTCAATGTAGCCTGTGTGGAAATCAGATTTGGAGAAAATCAAATCATTTAACCATACACCAGGACAATCTGATATTTTGAATAAACTTTATTGGAATTCTTTACAAAGTAAATAATCCTTTTGTGGTGCAAATGACCATCCCATTATATATGTGTGTGTGTAAGGTAAGTTTTTTTACATTATTTATTTAATAACCACATAATTAGAAGAAGCATTTCATTACAGCTTTGACATATTCAGTAACAATTTCCAGAGCAAAGATACATCTCTTTCAAGAGTGGCTGTAAATTTTTAGGTTCACAGTTGAATTAATACAGTTACACAATATTGAACTCAGTATAAACCCTATAAAGACATAAAATTGAATGAGATTAACCTTCAAAAAAGATCTCCATTTCATTTTAACATATACTGTTCCCTACAGAAAAACTCATTTTTAATGCTACTAATACTTAGATGTTTGCACATGCATCTCTAATCTCTATGTATCTGATTATTACTAGTCACAGTCGGTTACACTTAGATCCTTGGCACCTGAGTATGGATATAAAGTCATCAGATAGATTTCAATGGTAATGTTCATCACCTCTGCTAATTAACATCAAGTAAATTTTTATGCTTCTTCCTCAAATATAACTCATTTTTTAAATTTGTTGGGTTTTTTTTTGTGTATATCATATAGAATATCCCAAACAATCTTATTCATCTATATACCCACTTCCCAAATGGCGCCCTCCAATAGCGCCCCCCCCCCACTGGAGCCCATATACTCTCTCATCCCTGTTACTGTCCACTGTGCTGTCGGTGCCCCCAGATGTTCCCCAGTGCTTGTCCATCCACTGAATCTAGTCTGCCTATATAGAGTTCCTTGTTTTAGGAAGATCAGCTGTTCCTCATCTAGTAGCAATCAGTTGTCAGTATTCCTTTAGATAAGATTGGGGTCTGCTGTTCATTTTCCTAGTTCTATGCCGGGTTACTGTCTGGGAGTCTCTTAGGCCACCCTGGCCAACAACTCAAAGAAAGGTATCTCCTGTCTGGCATTATT
>NW_008330298.1:2862595-2870638 GCF_000622305.1 Nannospalax galili
TAGGAGGAGCTCCTGGCTCCTTTCTTTTACCAATTCCATCTATGTGAAGATAAATCAAAGGTCCTGCTCAACCATGTCTGGCTTCATTCGGAAACATGGAAGAAATGTTTCCTCTGTGTTGACCCTCCTCTTTGTAGACTGGACACTGGTTCAGGTCCATCTGGTGGGGCCTCCATGGCCTCCTTGATCAAGAGGACAGGTGACTCACTGTAGTTATAAGACATAATGCTCATAGTCTCCTGGAACTTAGTCGACCTGGAGGGCAAGGAACAAAAACTGTCCTTTATGTCTCTCTGACCAAATTATTATAGACCTCAAAGTATGGCTGTTAAATATCCAAGAAGGTTAGTTCCACCAGTCTGGTACTTTTAATTATCATGTGCCATGTAGAGGCAGTAGGGAAGGTTATACAAGGAACCTAGGGGATAAAGGGAAAGCAGGAGCTCAAGAGAGGCGGGACCATAGAAGGGTATTATTAAGGGAGAAATGGGAAAATGAGGGTACTTTAAGTGGGGAAAAATTGGAAGGGTTAGATGATGCGAGAGATAAATAATGCCTAGCTAGTTTTAAAAAACCAGGGGGGAACCATATTAGTCCAATAACCTACTGAGAAATTATACAAACAACTAGATCAAGGAATGTGATATATGTCTAGGCAAGGTTTATCTGAGAACAACTGCCCTTTATCCAAGCTTTATCTATGGATAGTTGTTAGCTGTCATGTGGGTGCTGGGATTTGAACCCGGGTCTTCTGAAAGAACAGTGTTCTTAACCACTGAGCCATCTCTCCAGCCCATGCCTAGCTAGTTTTAAAAAAAATCAAAGGGAACCATATTAACTGAACAACCTACTAACAAATTATACATATAACTAGCTCAAGGACTATAATATTCTAGGGAAGGTTTATCTAAGAACGTTTGGTCTTTGCCCAAGCTTTATCTACATATGGCACAAGGTAAGATTTTTTTTAAAGGTTCAATGTAAGTCCTTCTAACACAGGACACTCTTAGGCCATTTAAAATCAGATTTAGAGGGAGAGAAGAATTACTTTAGAAAGTTGGATTAACTCCTTCTGGCCTGCAGAAGCTATTTAATCAATATTTGTTTCTGGGAACTAGATAATACCCTTTCTGCATGAAAGATTTAAAATGGCTTTTAAAACTGCCTGCTCTTTCGTCTTTTGAGGGAGGATTTTATGTAGCCCAAGCTGGCCTTGAATTTCTGCTCCCTCCACCTCTCAAGTGGTGGGGTTAATAGGTGTGTGTCACCATTCCTGGCTCTAAAATGCCTGCTTAATCCCTGTGAGCACATGATTATTCCTTCATTGTAACTTGAAAGAAATCTAAGGGCCAGAAGACACTGAGAAACAGACGTAAGTTCTGCTTCTAAACATAAGTACTGGAAGTCTTAAATATTAGGAAACTAATGTGATATGGGTTAAAAGCGGGTGGTTGGACCTACTATATTTGGATGTGTCTAAAAGGGCAAGGGGTGGATTGGCAGTTGTGGAATATTCTTTTGGAAAATTCTTGCTGGCATACTTACGGGTCTTGAACTCTGGCTAGACTCTATATTGTAGCATGTCTTATTCTTTTGTTTAGGGAGCCCACTCCTAACCTTGTTCTGCTGCATTTTTGAGCATCTTATGTTTTTCTATAGCCCGACAGTGGGTCTTCTGCCAGCTTTACTTGTGGCTGCTTCTCCTTCAAGCAGCCTTTCGATCCAGCTTCTGAGCATGACCAGTGAAAAGAAACTAAGGGTATCAGAACATGTCTTGCATTCATGCTGGGAAATAGACTGCACTTCTGTACCTCTTAAAACACATGCTCTTGACAGTATAAAATGGGGCTATGGAGGGCGAGCTTCTCCAAGTCTGGGTTGGCCTTTGCCTTTCATTGACCTCAGTGGATGCCAGTTAATGGAAAAATATGATCAGGGTTCACCCTATGGAATCATTGCTTAATATTGTAGATGACTCATTGGAATTAGTGTGTTAGAAAATCATTTCCAGATGTGTAGCAGAAACTTTTCCAAAAGGAAGAAATAAACTCTGGAAAACTGGGTTAGTTTTATTTCTTTTAAATGAATTTAGAGCCAGAGTCAGTCAGTTTTCCTCATTTGTGGTTAGTCAACATTTATTTGGGGTTCTTGGTGTAAGACTCCGTTCACTTACTTTTAGACTGACATCTAACAGAAATGGGGCCTGCCTTCAGCCTGCTCTTTATTACATGTTACCTTCTGCCCTCTTCATGTCTGCCATGTTTCTACAGTGATAAATGACCTGGAGGCCTTACCTACTCCTTTTGGCTCTAGCCTCATTCCTTTTCATTATCAGCAAGCATTTATGGAGTATTCCCTGTGTGAAGGTGCCTTGCTAGGTGCTGTGAAGGATGGGAGAATACCTACTGGCAAAGCGGAAGCAGAATGGGTGACATAGCAAGTGGAGATCTGGTGTTCAGAGCTGGGTTGGAAAACCACTTTATAGCTGTGGAATACTGAGAAACTTAACTTTTCCATCTCAGTTTCTTTGTTTATAAAAGGGGAGTGATAGTAATAATAATCTGTACTTCATAAGGTTAGACTAAATGAGGTCACCTCTTGCATACACTCCCCATAGGGCATTAGCTATTATTATTCTCTGAGTTGCCTGTGTGTGTAGTTTGGTGTGAAGGAGGAACAGGAGACCTGAGTCGTAGATGAAGATTTTCTAAGAAGCAGTCACAGTGTTAGAGTTTAAGAACTCCAAGTTATAGTACTTAACTCCAGCAGAGAATCCATGGGCTTCTCAAGTTCAGCGAAGTTTTAGTAGAGCTCTGTTAAAAGAAGTCCTGTGTTGTCATTGGCTTGTAAGCACCAGATGACAGATTTTGTAGTTCATGGAATAGTCAGAAGGAAAGTATTTGTAAGTAGCACAGCCTGGAGCTCTATCAAAAGCCAAAGCTGCTCTAATAAGGTGTTTTTGGTAAATAAAAACTTATGTTTTCTGCCTTACTTATTTTTCATGACTTACCTATTCTCACACTATATTTGAACAGTTTTC
Organism: Nannospalax galili; assembly: GCF_000622305.1. NCBI lineage: Eukaryota > Metazoa > Chordata > Mammalia > Rodentia > Spalacidae > Nannospalax > Nannospalax galili. Next base: position 2,865,636 of record NW_008330298.1, read on the forward strand.
TATTGAATGTGCATTCTCTCTTGAAATCTCAAATGCAACACTAATAAGTGTGCTTATATGCTAGTATATGGCCTCCAAAATTTCTAGTTCGAAAACCACATCAGAAGTGGAAAAGACAATAAACATTACTGTTCCATAGAGATTTATGCCTGTTTCTTTCATACCTACCTCTCTTACTGTCTCTGTCTCCATGTCTGTTTCTGTCTCAATCTCTGCCTTTCTCCCCAACCCAAGAGGGCTGGGGATGGAACCCTGGGCCTCTCACATGCTAGGCAAGCATTCTACTGTTGAGTAAATACAGTTCCTTTACTGTTTTTGAAGCATTAAAGTGTTTAGGAATCCGCAAAGGTGCAGGAATTCCTGTAATGGTTAAGGGAGCATGCAATGCCACAGTTAAGCAACCCTGGCTTTGAATCCTGACCATATTAGTTTTCTGTTACTGAATGGCACATTACCACACACTTAGCAGCTTAAAATAACACACACTATTTCCCAGATTCTCTGGGGCAGAAGTCTGGGCAGAGCCCAGTAGGAGGCTCTCTTCAGGGGTCCACAGGTGTTGGCAGCATTGGAGTCTCATCTGGAGGCTTAGAGACTTTTTCCAAGCTCATGCAACTTGGCACAACTGAGTTCCTTGTGGTTGTAGGAACTAGTCCCATTTGCTGCCTGTCAGCTGGTAGTCTCCATCAACTCTTGGTTCCAGCCAGGTGAACCTCTCATTACATGGCAATTTATTTGTCAAAAACAGCAGGTGCTCTTCAAGATGGGCCCTGCCCTTCTTCTGGGGGTCACCTGATTAGGTTAGACCTCCTTTTGATGAACTCAAAATCAGTTGTTTGATAATCTAATCAGAGAAGTGATATTTCATAATAATCACTGGTACCACTTAGGTTTAAGAGGCAGATAGCCCACAAAACAATTTTCAGGGTCATCATAGAATTCTGCCTGCTTTACTAACGCCATCATTCACTTAGGCAAGTTGCCTAAGCTCTCTTAATCTATTTTCCCATTGATAAAATTTGAGTAATGATAGTATTCTGTAACTTATGGGGTTATTGCTAGAATTACGTTAGATAACACATGTAACATACCTTGGCATAGCACCTGATGCTACTGGAGCTTTAATTTTTTTAAATTTATTAAATCAAGAAGAAGAAAGAGTACATGAAGTTATCAGAAAAAAGTGATGGGGAGATATGGGAGGAGTTGGAGGGGAGGGAGTAGGCATGGGTTTGATCAAAACAACTTGTATCCATGTGTGAAATTCTCAACAAATTATTTACTTAAAAAAAGAAAAAAAAAAAGAGAAGCCTTCTAGTTCAGCTCCTCCTCCAGTGCTCCAAGCCCTATGTCCAAAGTATGCCCTGTCTTCAGCAGTAGGGTCTTACCTTCAAGTTCTTGAAGGCAATCAAGGACTGTGGGGAGGGGGGGGAGTAGGCATGGGTTTGATCAAAACACCTTATATGCATGTATGAAATTCTCAATAAATTATTTATTTTTTAAAAAAGAAGCTGAGCTGCAACAGAATGAGCAACTGAGTTAAGAAGAGGGTAGTTCTGAACATGTAGTTCTGTTTTTATACATATGTGAGATATTTAGCGATTTCCAATAGGTATTTTAGTGAGAAGATTGCATGGGGAAAGAGAGTAAATAAATGAAATAAAAATTTAGAAAAACAGAATAGAATCTGAAATTATTCTTTATTGAAATAATGACTCGCAGTGAACAATCTGGAAGATACAACTGTTAAAGGGGCCAAAATGAGTAACTTCCTCACACAATTAGACAAGAATATGCACACAATACTGTAGATAAATGATAGTATATGTGAATCACAGAAACTTACAAACTAATTGTTTTTCATAGTCTGTTTAATTAGATAATATTTATTGATAAAGTATAATTACTTTAAATTTTTTATTATTTTATTTATTTTTTAATATGTATGAGTGTATTGCCTACATGTGTGTAAGTGCATGTCATGCAATGCCTGCCATGCACGGAGGTCAAAAGAGGGTGTTGGATTCCCCTGGAATTGGAGTTACTGATGGTTGTTAGCTGCCATGTGGGTACTGGGATTTGAACCTGGGTCCTCTGTAAGAACAGACATTGCTTTTAACCACTGAGCCATCTCTCCAGCCCCCTAGAGCTTTTAATAAATATTAGAACCATAGTAGAGAAGAACTAATTTCCTTTCCTCTTAGCTCTTCTTTACCCTTTCCCATAATGAAATGGTTTGGAAGATGAAACTTATGATAGCATGCCAAAAGTTAAGGATTTTTCCCCCCTAATGATTTGAGTTACTTCAAAAAGAGGTGCTACACACCTGTAATCCCAGCACTAGGGAGGCTCAAGCAGGAGGACTGTGAGTTCCAGGCCAGCTTGGGATCCTGTCTCAAAAAAAACCCCCAAAAAACATATATACGTGTGTGTGTGTGTGTGTGTGTGTGTGTGTATTAAAGAAAATAGAAAAGAATTTTTTTAGTAATACAAGCTATTTAACACTGAAGTCTCTTAGCTGTTTGTTTTAGGATGTCTAGGTGACACCTGTTCCAGAAGTATCTTTCTAATTTAATTATTTGCTGAGTGATCATATATGCTTAACTTAGTTCACGGTTTTTTTCCTATCTTAGGCTGGAGTTATGTTTCCTACATAAGGTAAAGCTTTTAGATGCTAGTCTACTTATGAAAACCAGTTTGATATGTCAGTGATCTGTATTATTGCTTGTTTTTTTTTGTGTGTATGTATGTGGGCACGCGTGTGTGTGTGTGTGTAGGTGTGTATGTACATACAGGTTGAGGCCCAAGGTTGATGTCAAATTCATCTTCAACTGCTCTCGACTTTTATTTATTGAAGCAAGCTCTCTCCCTGAACGTGAGCTGGCCAGTTCTAGCTATTATATCTAGCCAGCTTGTGCCAGGGATCCCTTCCATCTGCCTCCTGGGTGCAGGACTATAGGTATGGTGCTACGATTATAGACAGGCCACCACGGAACAAAACTCTAGTGTTCATGGTTTCTGGGCTTGAAAGATGGCTCAGTGGTCAAGAGCGCTTGCTGTGCAGTTATGAAGACCTGAGTTCAGATCCCAGCACCCATGTGGCAAGTAGAACACTCAGCAAACACCTGTAACTCCAGCCCCCAAAGATCTGATGCCCTCTTCTGACCTTTGCACACACAGGTGTATGCACCCCCACTACACACACACATACACATATATAAACAAATAATATAAATCTGAAATACCACTTTTTAAAACTTGCACTAGCTTCTTAATGTACAGTCTAAGAATATTGACATTTTACCACACAATAGCCCTAAAATGTACACTCAGTTTATTGACATGAACTACTAAGACATGGCCATTTTGGGGGATTTTAGTAGAGTTCATAGCCATCCTTAGAAGAAAGTGAATGTAAGTTGTTCGTCCTCATTGCCCAGATAATACTTAGAAAACACAAGCAGTTGTTTAGAAACTCTGTTTTGCAAGTGAGAATATTTAAATGGAGGGATAGGATTGAGAGATGGGAAGTGAAAAGAAAAATAAGGGCAGAGAGATAAGAAAAAGGCAATGCGTACAGCTGGGCTGTAGCTCAATAGTTGCACTCTTCCTTAGTGTGAATGAGGGTCCCCAGGTTTAAATGACTGAAGTTGGAGTGGTGGTGCATGCCTGTAATCCCAGCACTTGGGAGGCCAAGGCAGGAGCATATTGACTTTGAGTCTAGCCTAGTCTACATGGTGAGACACACCCATCCCATGTCAATAAACAAACAAAACCAAAAAGGAATGCTTACAATTCAGAAAAAGAATAAATCACTTCTCCAGAGTTAGATGCTTCATGGCAGAAATAAACTTGGAAATAAACTCCCTTTCACAGTAAAGAAGGATACTCTCCTCTCTTCCATGTTGACAATTCTGAGTGTTTGTGTATTTAAGAGCTGCTTAGGAGGGGCTGGAGAGATGACTCAGAGGTTAAAAGCACTTACTGCTCTTACAGAGGACCCGGATTTGGTTCCCAGTCACCCACATGGTGCCTAACAACAGCCTGTAACTCTAATTCCTGGGCATCTGACGTACTCTTCTGGCCACTTGTACACTTACAGTGCAGGCAAAGCACGCATACACATAGAATATTTTTTTTCAATCTTACAAAAACTTGAAAAAAGAACTGCTTAGGAAAAGGGAGCTGGTGGAGCTGAGATCTCATGTCTCTATCACCTTGTCTACACCCAATGAATTCACTGCCACACCCAGTATGAGTTCCCCTTCTGCAACTCTGACAAGTGTACCGGGGTCCAATAGCATCAACTTCCTCAAGGAGGAACCTGGAGGAAAGGAGTCCTGAGTTTGTGACCTCATTAGAAGACCTCAGTGCTTGCTCCTTTACCAACAGAAGGGCAGAAACAGACATAGAACTTCCCTTCCTCACATAGCCTTTAAACAGTGGAAATCAATTTCTTCAGACTATCTGCTGGCTCCCTAAAATTTTTGCCCAGAATTTCTTTTTTTTAAATATTTTATTTATTATTTTTATTTTATGTATATGAGTGTATTGCCTGCATGTAAGTGAGTGCACACGTGTGGTGCAATGCTGCAGAGGTCAGAAGAGGGCTTCAAATTCACCTGGAACTGGAGTTAAGGATGGTTCGTAGCCACCATGTGGGTGCTGGGAATTGAACCCATTCCTCTGCAAGAGCAGTCAGTGCCCTTAACTGCTGAGCCATGTCTCCAGCCCCCCAGAATTTCTTTTTTTTAATTTTTAAAATAAATAACTTATTGAGAATTTCATACATGAATATAAGCTGTTTTCATAAAACATAATACCTATTCCTTCCCCTCCAACTCCTCCCATATTTCCCCATCACTTTTTTCTGATAACTTCATGTACTCTTTCTTCTTTCCTTGATTGATTGATTGATTGAATTTATTTTTTATTTATTATTATTATTTTTTGGTCTTTTTGAGACAGGGTCTCCCTGTAGTCCCAGCTATCCTGGAACTCAC
>NW_008330298.1:2870963-2889094 GCF_000622305.1 Nannospalax galili
TATGAGTCCATTGGAATTTCTTGACAAGGACTTCCAAAAGCATCCTTCTATTGGGTTCCTCCTCATTTTTCTTTGTCTTCAGGTATTTTGATAGCTGTTGGAGTAGTTAGAATCAGTCAGTTCCCTCTCAAAGGCTTCTAGTTAGGGGGAGAAAACACATTTAGCCATCATTTTAAAACAATAGCTGGTTGCCTCCCTTAGCTGCAGGGGGGCACTACAGTATTGGAGACCAAGATTTGAAGTCTTACATCTGAGCAGCACTTTCTGGTTAGGAACAAAATCATCAATGAGAAATAATTGTCTAAATAACTTCTTATATAGACTTAAGCCTAATGTCTGGGAAGTGTCATCCCTTGAACTCTTAAAGAAATATAATGATGACTTTACTCTTTGGTTATACTTTCCTTTTGGGTGTTTAAGACCATAGAGTTGGCCCAAATAAATCAATTTACTTTTGCACTTAAGGTCATTTGAACCAGGTGTGGTGGTGCTCTCCTTTTAACCCAGCACTCGGGAGGTAGAGGCAGAGGTAGGTGGATCTCTGAGAACAAGGCCAGCTGTGTCTGTATAGCAAGTTCCAGGCCAGCTGGGGCTACAGGGAGACTGTCTCAAACACACAAACAACCCCCCCCACGAACAAACAAAACCAAACCCACAAACATAAAATTGAATGCCAGGCTTGGTGGTGTATTCCTTTAACCCCAGTACTTGGGAGGCAAAAGCAGGTGGATCTCTGTGAGATCAAGGTCATCCTCCTCTATATAATGAGTCCGGGCTAGCTGGGGCTACTAGAGAGACCCTGTCTTAACAAAAATTGAGGCTGGGCATGGTGGTGGACACTGTAATCTCAGGACTTTGGAGAGGGAAGATGCAGGAGGATCAAGTGTTTAAGGTCAGTCTAAGTGATGTACTGAGTGCCAAGATAGCCAGAGCTATGAAGCAAAACCCTGTCTCATAATATAAAACAAAGGGGAAAAAATGCCTGGGGTTATTGACACATACCTGTAATCCTAGCACTTAGGAGGTTAAAGCATTAGAATCACATCAGTTAAAGGCTAGTGAATTCGAGGCTAGCCTGGGCTACATAGAGAAACTTTGTTTTTGTTTTTTTAATAATGGCATTTCCATTCATATTAGAGGTCACTAACAGAGTGAAAAAGCAACTTGCAGAATGGGTGGAAATATTTGTGAAACATATCTGATAAAGGATTTACATTCTGAATATATAAAGTACCACAACTCAACAACAACAAAGAAATGTGATTATAAAATAAGCAAAGGACTTAAATAGACATTTGTCTCAGGAAAATGAAATAATGACCAATACGCCTATGAAAAGATACGAAAACCAACCCCAGACTGGAAAATAAGAACTTAAGATGTGGAGAAACTGGAGCCCTTGTGTATTGCTGGTAAGAATTGTAAAATGGTATAACTGCTCTGGAAAACACCTTGATAGTTCCTCAGAAAGTTAAATATAGAATTGTCTCTAGGTAGAATTGGGAGCTTCTTTCCAAAGAACTGAAAGTGGACTCAAAAAGACACCTGCACATTCATGTTCAGAGCAGCTAGCGTTACTCACATCAGCCAAAAGGTGGAAACAACCCAGACGTCCCTCAGCAGATGAACACATTAACTAAAATGTAGTATACATGTGCAGTAGAATATTACTAACATTTACAAAATGATGACACATATGTTAGCATTGGTGAACCTTGAATATATATGCTAAATGAAACAAACCAGACACAAAAGAACAAATTTTGTATGATTTTAATTATATGAGATACTTTGAATAGGCAAATATGTAGAAACAGAAAATAGAACTTACCAGGGACTAGGAGAAACAGAAAGTGGAGAGATAGTGTTCAGTGAATATAGAGCTTCTCTTTAATAGGATTAGAAAGTCTGGAAATTAGCAGTGCTGATTACAGAACAGTGACTATTTTTTTAGTTATTTGGTTTTGAGATACGGTGTCATGGTGTAGGTCAGGCTAGCTTCAGACTCACAATCCTCCTACCTCAGACCCCTAAGTGCTGGGTTAGAGATGTGTAGCACTGCACAGCAGGTGAGTGTACTTAATGACACTGGAATGAATTTTTCTGTATGAAACTGTGTGTTTTGACAACGAAGTGGAGATCTTTTTTAAACATTGGAACCTCATTTAATTTTATGTCTTATAGAGTTTATAATGAGTAAAAGATTATATAAGCGTAATAATTCATCTGTAAACCTAGAAATGTACAGCCAATTTTGAAAGAGATGTACCCTAGCTCAGAAAAATGTTCTTGAATAGGTTAATGCTGTTGTAATGAAATGCTTCTTTTAATTAAAAAAATAAAAAAATGAATAAAACATTAAAAAAAGAAAAAAAAAAACAAGGCAGGGTCTCATGTAGCCCAGGATGGCCTCTAAACTTACTGTGCAGCTGAGACCTGAACTGTGACCTGGGAGATGTAAGATAAAATAAACCCCTTTCCTCCCCCCCCAAAGAATTAAAGTGGTAAATAACTATTATGTAGATTTTACCATAATAAGAACCTCTGCTCATATTTAGTTGTATATTTTTTAGTTGTTGTATATTTTTGGACTACAACAAGGAGACTTCTTTGTGTTAGAAATCTGAGGAAACCAAAACATTAAAAGGAAAAAATAGTCATATATACTTCCACCACTCTGAATACATAAAGTGAATTTTTAAAAAAGTATTCATTATTTTTATTTTATGTGTATGAGTGTATTGTCTGCATGTGTGTAAGTGCACCTGTGTTGTGTAATGCCTGAGGCGGTCAGAAGAAGGCATCAGATCCCCTGGAACTGGAGTTACGGATGGTTGTTAGCCACCATGTGTGTTTTGGGAACTAAACCCAGGTCCTCTGCAAGAGTACCAGTGCTCTTAACCATCTCTCCAGCCCCTAAAGTGAATGTTTTAATTTCACCATATTTATTTTATTTTTTATTTTTATTCTTTTGTCTTTTGAGATAGTGTCTCCCTGTAGCCCCAGCTGACCCAGAACTCATTATGTAGACCAGGCTGGCCTCGAACTCACAGAGATCTGCCTGCCTCTGTCTCCCAAGTGCTGGCATTAAAGGCATGTACCACCACGCCTGGCTTAATTTCACCATGTTTATTTTAACCACTTTGCTTTTCTCAGTAAAGATGACAGTTGCTTTCTACCACTTCCTAAGTACCACAGTGGCATCTACTCCCCAGTAACTTTTGCATTGTAATCGACTATTAGAAAATAAATGGAAGAAGCCTCAGAGCTGGGAAAATAAAGCTTCCATGGCAGGCATTCTGTCCCAAAGTCTGTCTTGAGCAGCAGTGGCTCTTCGGCCTTGGCCACATCATGGGAACAGCTGCAGGGAAGGGCAGAGACCTTGAATCGACAGGGCTGCATTCCAGCTATGATAGTATGAACAGTTCACAACATGATTTAAAAGCCTTTGGTTATTGTCAGACTACACAAAGAGTGCTCGAGCTGCCGCACATGTAGGTAGATTCTAAACCTCGTAATACCAAGAGCAGCTCTTGGTTCAGGAGAGATGGTGAAGACTCTCATAAATCCTTTTTGTTCTCAGTGGTTCTGCTGTGCAAGCCCATGAGCTGCTAGGGCCTTCCAGTGGGTGGTCTGGCAAAGGTTTCCTGAGCCAGGCAAAGGTGCTGCTGGAGCCTTCGAAGACACTGATTGTCTTCGCGTGTTTGTGTGTTGACCATTTGACTTACAGCTGGAAACTGGCAACTGGCAGGTTGTAGAGTTTACCAGAAAGGAGGGGCAAGGCCCTGATCTGTTTGAAGGCTCTGGCTCCTTATAGTAGGGATTCTTTGGCACTGTGCAACTCTTTCTGGGTGAGTTTGGATTCTGCTTCAGAGAAACTGCCTGATGTCAGAGGAAAGAAAAAAAGGCCCAATGGTTTAGCTGGACAAAGTGTTGAATGTTAACAGAAAGGTATTAAGCATTTCAGTGGGTTCTACCTGATTTTTTGAAAGGGATATATTTGCTTTCCCACTTGAAAATGGGATATTACTGGGGTGGAGATGTAGCTTAGTAATGGAGCACATGCAACAAGACCCCAGGTTTTATCCCCAGTACTACAAACAGGAGAGGAAGGAAGGGAAGGTGATGGAAGAAAAGAAAAAAAAATCTTACCAGAGAGAAAGACAGAGACAGAGAGACAGAGAAAGACAGAGGGGATTTAAATGGCAACAAATTCTTCACTTGATCCAAGAAAAATAATAATCTTATCTTGCCAGAATTATTTTGATGATGAACTATGTAAGCAGTGTTGGTGAAATAACTGTACCACCTGGATTCCATGTGCTAACAAGCAATGCTTTTTGAATAGCTACCTACATCAGTAGCCACATGCTTACTCCCTAATGTTGACATTAATGAAAAGAGGGGATTTCCCTCAGAGAAGTTCATGAATATGTGAGATGACCAAGGCCTTTATGTGAAGTTATATTTCATGTACTTTATAATTTATCACGAGTGTCTGAATTTTGATAGTAAAGGAAAAATGATCATTTAAAAAAACGGACTTCTATGGGCTAGTGAAATGGCTCAGTAGGCAAAGGTGTTGGCTGCAAACCCGGTGATCTCAGTTTGATCCCTGGGACCCACACAGTGGGAGGACAGAACTGACTCTTGCAATTTGTCCTCAGACCTCCACACCCATGCTACACACATATACAAATAATTTGTATCTAAAATACAGGAGCAGCCAGTAGTGGTGGCACACACCTGTAGGATATGCTGAAGAGGCAGAGGCAGGAGGATCTGGAATTCAAGAGCAGCTTGGGCTATTCATTTGGAGCTGTAGAGATGGCTCAGTGGTTAAGAACACTGGCGGCTCTTGCAGAGTACCCAGGTTCTATTCCCAGCACTCACACGACAGCTAAAAACCATCCATAACTCCAGTTCCAGGGGATCTGATGCCCTTTTCTGACCTCCTTGGGCTTTGCACAACATGGGTGCACCTACCTACATGCAGGCAATACACTCATACACATAAATTAAAAAAAATAAATACTTAAAATATAGAAGCACTGGGTGGGTGAGATGGTTCTGTGGGTAGAGGCACTTATTGCCAAGCTTGACAACCTGAGTTTGATCCCCTGGGACCCACATGGTAGAAGGACAGAACTAACTTTCACGTGTCTGATCACCACAAGTCTCTCTCTCTCTCTCTCTTTCTCTAAATATAAAATATTAAAAACTGACTTCTAATAGTTTAATTGCATTTCTCCAAGTCTGTAATTAAATTATTGTTGCCATCTGTCTTTGTTTTTTTCCCCCTGTTGATACAGGTCCAGGCATTTTAAGTGAAAAGATTCTCTTCCATAGGCTGAAAGAGAATAGCCTATTGAAATCCTAGAAAGTTTGTTTAAAAACAGGGGTCTCTCTCTCTGTAGCCCTAGCTAGCCTTGAACTCTTGACCTTCCTGGTTCCACCTCTTAAATGCTGAGATCACTCACAAGTGCATACCAGCATGCCCAGCAAAATGCCTCGAATTTTTTAATGTCTTGACTGAAACCTTGGATGGATGCGGATTTACATCTCATTCTTTCCCAGCAGTATGTCTTACACACAGAGGGTGTGTGAGTGGATGTGTCTTAGAAATTAAAAGGAATTTTTGAATACATCCCAAATTCCTTGTATGTGAGTTTCTCTGATGTCATTTGAAACATTATGACTACCAGAAATGAATTTCATACACAGTATGGATCCATTTTGTAAGGGGAAAAATAGAAATGAGATGGAGGAACAGCAAATTATCAACGGTGCTCACCTCTGGATAGTGAATTTCCAAGTGACTTTTATTTTCTAAGTTATATTTTTGGATTAAAAAATTCTTCAGTGAACATATTTTGCATTTTACAATTAGAGAAAACCAATAAATCGTATATAAAAATTATGCAGCTCATTTATAGGCAAGCTAGTATGGCAGTTGAGCCTAACCTTTACTGGGTTACACATTCCTTTGAGAATATGGAAAGCCCCAGAGACCCTTTATCCAGAAGGATTTGGAGCTAATGCATGCTGTTGCTATTGTGAGTGCATCCGATTCATAACACAGTCCTTCCATCAGGTTCTGTAAATGAATCAGGTAGCCATTGTAAATGAGTTTTTTTTTTTTGGTCTTTTTGAGACAGGGTCTCCCTGTAGCCCCAACTGTCCTGGATTCACTATGGAGACCAGGCTGGCTTCAAACTCACAGAGCTCCACCTGCCTCTGCCTCCCGAGTGCTGGGTGAAACCTCAAGTTTTGTATTCTTCTAGGCGGGTGCTATCACTGAGCTGTATCCCAGCTCTTTCCTTTTCACTGGTAAGCCTGTGCTATAAGTGCCTGGGGTACAGGAGACTGTTGAGGAATTAAGGCAAAGCTTTCAGGGCAGGGCTGCGAGCCCAGCTGAGCTTAGGACTTGAATCTGTGAAGGAAATTTAAGAGCACCAAGTTGGGATTTTCTCCAGCTGCACCAGCTACAGGGAAACAGCAGGGAGGTTGGTCCAGGGCTAGGGAGTAGCAGTGGATGTAGTCTAAAATGAAAAGAGTTAATGAAAACAATGCTGGTCTTTAGGCCCCAGTTCAACGGAAAGTGGAAGCAGGACCCAAATGCACTGTTACACTGAGAGAATAGCAAGGATTATGCCCCTGTAGTTGAAGAAAATATGAGAGAGAAGGTGCAGAGATTCTTCTCTAGGGGAGGAAGTCAGAGGATGTTCTCATGGGCATATTCAGTGCATAGGTTAACTATGAGCTCAAGGGAGAGGGACGGGGGTACGGGAGATTGGGAGATTGTTTTGGAGGAAGTACAGCAAAGAGAAACACTGAAGCTAGCTAGTATGAATAGATTTTTGCTTGAGTCATCGTCTTCCTTTCAGTTTTAATTCAGATGCCCAACTAACACCACTTTCAACCTCCCAACATTGAGGTTTCTTTGTCCTATGAAAACTTCATGTGCTTCATTGTGAATTTACCCAAAGACAAGTGAGTGACGAGTCGTGCTATTCACATGGGCAGGTCAGGCCTCCTGGATCCCTTCCCTAATGAGTGTCTTTCAGGGAGTATTTTGGACATTGTAGTCATCTTGGAAAAACTGCAAGAGGAAGACAGTCTTAATGCTGAGGGTTAGAAAGATATTGGCAAGGGATCTGTAGTTTGCTCATTCACTCATTCAAGATAAAATGTGGGGGAACTAGGGACCCCACTGAGACCAATTGCCTGCAGTCAGAGAGCTTTCTTTGGCGGTGAGGGGAGGGAAGGAAACAGATGGGCACTGACTGCACCTGAGCCCTTCGGGTGTGGGCCAGGATGGGGGAGGAGGCCACTACTTGTACTGGGTTTCTGGAGGGTTGGATAGCGTTGGTATCATGGGCTGGTCACTTGTACCTGGGTATATCAAGCAGCCTCTTGGGGTTTTATGATGGAGGGGAAGAGAGAACCAGATAGAGGAATCAGGATCAGCAGAGGTGAGATCAAGTGGGCTGTTAGGCAATGTGTCCACCATGAATGGACAGCATGGGCTGGGGGTGGAGGCCAAATTACAAGGTGTACTAGAGGCCTTATTCAACAGTTTGGGTCTTATTCTGCAGGCTCTGGAGAGTCATCAAGGAATTTAAACAAGGGAATACTGTGAACCAACTTTCATCTCACAAAAAGTTTAACTGTTTTGGATCAAATTAGCCATTGAAGAGGTGTTGGGAACAAATTAAGTTACAGATTGGCAGCTGATCTTTTCAAAATGGAATGTTCAGGTTAATTTAGTCTGTCACAAAAGGGAGATAGATGCAAGTGTTCTTGCTGCATCCTTTAAAGAAAGACTTCACAGAGCTCTTGCTTTTCCTCAAGAGTTTTGTATGCCACTCTCATGAGTAGTTTTCCATAATTCAGTATATTGCTCCTGGAAAATATAGACAACAGGGCACATTTTCAGCCTATGCTGTCATTTTATGGATTAATTTCCATTAGCACTGACCTTCTGGCTTTCAGTGCATAAATATGAGTAAAACATCTGTTTGTGTCATTCCATTGCTTTAAAACCTCTGCTGGCTCCCCACTCCTACACTAGGAAACAGTCCAGAGTCATTGTCTTGGCATACGTGAATGGACCTTCCCAGTTCATCTCAGCCATTTCTCCCTTTCTTGCACATCCAGACTCTGAAAACAGGCCTTTTCTCTGCCATTCTGCTCGCTGATTTTCCTGTGCTGCCTCTACTAACCTGGCCTGCTGTGAGACTTCTCCCATCCACTGGGATCAGCTTAACTGCTTCTTTCTCCTTCAACAGCAGAATGAATCAGTCCCTTACTGGTGTCTGCACAACACTCTCGTTATCTCCATCTGTTGTAGAACTCTGTCCTCCAGGCGTGACATGACATGGCCCTTGCTGTATTGAATTCAGAGCAGCTGTGAGAACCTGAGTGAGGCTTTCACAAGATTGGGCCCCACTAACATTTCCTCCTTGAGGGGAGGGAAAGCACATGATGTAGTGCAGGAGAGGTTCACAAGGCTCTACTCCTCCCTCTCCCCCAGGCTATATAAGCATTTAAAGTTTGATGGACTAGAGGGGGTTGTTGATGGGACTGTACTTTTCTTCAGTTGTGTAGCAATCTCTAAGTCCTGTAAGTAACCCCAGCTAAACTCATTGGTTCATTAAGCTAGACTTGGGTGGAATCATTTCTTTAGTCTGTCATTGGTGCCCTGTTTGGGGTGAATACATGTTTGTCTCCCCAGGAAAAGTTAGCACAGCACCATCCCAGCCCTTGCCCTGTCTTTTCCTAGCTCTCTGTGGGAAAAGGTGGCTGTTCCTGCTTCTAGCTCAGGAGGTCACTAAGGCCCTTTCTGCATCTTATTGATCTCCCTGCAGCTTCTAATTCACGGCCTGGCTCATGACTGATGCTCACTGGATATACACGACTAAGTTTTATGTTTTTGTGCTTCATTTTGTAAGCACCAAGGGGAACATTCTCCAGGAATGACAGCCGGGAACCTCACTTTTGTAGCAGATAGGTCAGTGAAATCGCTGGTTACGGTGTCAGATCACACACTGAAACCTAACTGTGCTGATGAGCAGCTGGGTTTCTGTACTGGGAACTCATCTCTTAGGAGATACTGGAGGTTTTCCCTTTTTGTATGTACAAGGAAGTGAAACTGATTAGGCTATTTTTTACACCTTAGTTTTCTTTTTTGTTTTTAGGTTAGGATGTGAAGTAGTGGGTTTCCTTATGGCATTTTCATACTTTGTTCTTATTGAGCCTCTTGTCCATTTCCTACTGTCCTACTCCTGCTGCCCCCCATAGTTCTGTTTATGATTTTGTGTCTATAATTCAGTTTTAACAGTTTATATAGATCAACTCACATGTTATATACAGATCACCATTTGAAGTGAGGTTTGCAACAGTTTTTAGTATATTCACTGTAGTCAATTGAGAACCTATTTAGCCCTTACATGTATTTGTTTAAAATGTTCAAGAAACCTTTCATAGGGCTTGACCCTAAGACCTATCTCAAATCCCACCCCTTCATGTGTTTCTTGGGATCAAACACATGTTAGGCAAGCCACTCTACCATGGGACTACATCCCTAGCCAACTCCAATTCTTTCAAATGGTGTCTCTAGTGATATGCCATAGGGAAGGGAATTAGCCCAAAGAAGGAAACAAAGATTATTAGATATATGGCAAGCTACCCAAGAGTGGTTACCCAAAGGTGCTGGTCAGATTGAATACCCTTTCTAAGGATAGAGACAGGCTAAGCATAGAAGCAGTGAGAATTCATAAAGTTGTGATAAGGTAGAGAACAAGGTGAGAGATGAGTGTCTGGATGGGCAGGAGTTGGAGAAACAAATCCAACTTATTAATAGAAGAGTACATGCTGAGCTTAATTAAGCCAGGCTAAGGCAGCATGAGCGTGATTATAGATTGGCCACTGAGGACCATCTGCCCAGGGTGTTTGTGGGCCAGTAGGGCAGTAAGATGCAGAGCCACACTTAAGCAGGTGTGCTGTGAGTCATAGTAGGGTACATAGGATTCACCTGGATGGAGTCACTGTGTCCTTTAATGTTATACCAAGAAATGGGAAAGCTTTGGGCTTTTTAAAGAAGTAAATATGGGAGAAGTCAAGGGAACTATGCCTTTATTTTCTTTAAGGAGATTTTATGATGTATTCTTTCATGCTTTGATACAGACCGAAAATTCTGGGGTGGGTTTCCAAAACAGTAAAAAGGTAATTTTAGTTAATGAGTAAGTCCAATATGTCTGATTATGGAAGACTAAAACATTTGTTGCATCCTTTGCCTTTGTCAAGGTTATTTTTAAAAATGGGGCCTTTAATTTTCTTTATTCCATTACCAGGAAAAAAAAATCAATGGGATGGACAAACCAGTAGTCAGATCCAGCCTTGAAAATGATGTGCACGTGCTTTATAGCTCAATGAGTTTTTTAGAGCTTTTTTGACTTCACATTATGAAGTTTAAACTGTATTGTTTAGGTGACATGAACAGGGCTTCAGGTGTTCAGGTATTCATTGAATTTAAGTACTTCAGTTAGCTAAATCCACATGATATAGAACATTTGTATATTAAATAATTTTTTCTGCTGAAGAATGCAAAGTATGTTACAGCTTTGTTTATAAACATCAAGAAAAAGTCAGAACATTTTTTTGAAGCTGAAACTGGCCCTGAACTCTTGGGATCATGTGATCCTCTGCCTCATCTTCCAAGTAGCTGGGGCCGTAAAGGTGGACCACTACCCAGTGAGATATTTATTGTTGTTTTACAAATTTATAGCGAGCACCAGCATCCAAGGTAGATTGTAAATTAGTTGATAGGCACAGAATGGATTATAAGCCATGACTGTGTATGTATATGAAGCACATGTTAAATTCTTTGAGTTTTCTGGAAAGTTACGTCTAACTAAGGTTTTTTTTCTATCAGTAATGGTGTGCTGAAAAATAAAAATAATATTCTAATTTTAGAATGGCACTTCGACATTCTCTCAATTTATTTAAGACCTTCTCTTTATTTTTCAGTCATTTAACTACTTATTAGCACAAAGTGAAAACAAAGCCAAGAGGAATTAAATTCAAATCAGCTCTCACCTGTGAGCCAGTCTATTACCGATATAATTATTGGCTACAATAAAGTTTGGGATAGAGAGTTCCTCAAAGTTCTGTTTGCCCACTTGGAGATAATCTGGGTTATTTGCATAATATTTGAGTTGACGGTAAAGAAAACATTTGTTTAAAGCACACAAACCACTCATGTAGCATATATACTCATTTCTTTAAAATGAAACATTTGTGCATTTTTCAGAATAGTTCTCTAAATAGCTAAATAGATCTGGAAAGGGGAAGTAATTTAACATTAAATTTTTCTCCTATGCTGAAGCTCTAAAATGGAAAAAAGAGGATGAGATAGATTATTTCCCCCGTTGCTTTTATGTTCAATTTTAAATATCTTCAAAATCTTAGTTTGTTGATTCTTAGAGTTGTCATTCCTAAATTAAACCTCAAAACTTAAAATCAGTTCTGAACCAGTTAACATGACCTACCCTCCTGTCCTCCTGTGCGTGCTGCCATTTTGATTTGGAAGGCGTGTAGTGTAAAGCTTGGTGTCTTTGTATTATGCAGCTGGCTATCCAAGGAACCACAAAAGCGTCTGTCTTTGCAGTTCTCACGACTCTCTGCTCGGTTCTGTGAAGGATAGCGAGATGAATTAGATATGGTCCCTTGACAATATCTTACTTTTTTTTTCGTAATTTGATTCTTACCCACTTGAATCTGTCAGCTCCTTTCCTCAAAGTAAAAGACCTAAGGTGCTAATCCCTACTCCTTGAAGGCAAATGCTAAATTGGAAGCAACAGTTTAGAAATGCAAAACTCCTTATCCAATTACGTTGCAAGTTTGCTCAATCAGCATCATCAGGGTGAGAAGGGAAGGTCTCACTTTGGAAAAAATGTTACCATACTTTAAATTTTAGAAAATCCTAAAATACAAAGCCCATGAAAGGAAATAAACCATGACATGTAGGTGCAAGAGTGAGGAGATACTGAATTTCTGTTGAGTTTAGTGTATATAGGTTTATTTGTATGTATTATGTATGGTTTCTTTTTTTTGGTCTTTTTGAGACAGGGTCTCCCTGTAGCCCCATCTGTCCTGGAACTCACTATGTAGACCAGGCTGGCCTTGAACTCACAGAGATCTGCCTGCCTCTGCCTCCCTAGTGCTGGGATTAAAGGCGTGCGCCACCATGCCCAGCTTGTATTATGTATGTTTAAGAACATTGGCTCTGGAGTCAGAGAAGATTTGAATCCTGGCTCCACAAATATGTAACATTCGATCTGCCTAAACCTTAGTTTTCTCATCTGTAAAGTGCACATACTAAGAGAACCTCCCTCAGAGTAGATTTTTGAGGGAATTAAGAGGCATATAATGCTTAACTTTGTGTGTAATGATGCTGAATCTGTAAGGCAAACTATAAGGCATCATTTCCCTCTCCACCAGGAACTTAAGATTCTGCTGAGGAACCTAAACCACCAAGCAATTGAGTGCCAAAGCAAAGCTATGTATGAGTGCATGGCACAATGAATGGTAACAACAGTCTGGGTTAGAGAACAGGCAGCCTAGGCTATCAAGAATAATTTGAGGTCTGGGGACATGTCTCAGTAGCGTTTGATGCACAAGCATGAGGAATGGAGTTGGGAGCACCAGGACCCACATAAAAGCTGGGCAGGCCTGGTGACCCATCTGTAATCCCAGCCCTCTCAGGAGGTTGAGACGGAAGATCCCTGGGCCAAGCTGGCCAGCCAGACTAGATGAATTGGTGAGTTCCAGGTTCAACAAAAAAAAACTCTGCCTCAGTAAATAAGGTGGAGAGCAGCCAAGGAAAACACCTGATGTCAACTTCAGGCCTCCATGTGCATGTGCACACATACGCATGCAAGCACATGTACACACATATGCACATGCACACACATATGCACATGCACACACACACACACACACACACACACACACACACAAACATGAGCCAAGGTGTGGATTAGGAAGAAGTATGATCCATCTAGTAGTCTCATGAAAAATTTGACTTTTTTTCCTTAGCTGTTTGCTTTAAAAAAGACCAGTATCTTGAATGCAGTTCATATTTGGGTTATTATGTCAAGATCTGCCCTGAGAAACAATTTTTACAAAATATGTTTATGTCTATTTTGCCAGACTGGGGGTACTAAGTTGAGAAGGTAGCCATCCTCCCCCGACATCATCATCAGATTATAGCAATTTGAAGCTTCATTGGTACTTGGGGCTTCTATTGGGAATGAGAGAAAGAAGTGAGCTTGGAAGAGGCAGGCATATTTAAGAGAAGACAAGGTCATAACAAAATGGAATGTTCTTTGCTTGAGCCTTATTCAGAGTTCCTTGCAGCTGTGTGCTTTTGTTGCCATGCCAGAAGGGCCCCTCTAGAAATTTCTGGCCCCTAGTGGTTTGTCACTTCTGTTAGTATCAAGTGTGCAACATTTTAAAATTATTTTTATTTTATGTGTACGAGTGTATTGCCTGCATGTATGTGAGTGCATCTGTGTCATGCAATGCCGCGGAGGTCAGAAGAGGGCTTCGGATTCCCCTGGAACCGGGTCCTCTTCAAGAGCAGTGTTCTTAACCGCTGAGCCATCTCTCCAGCCCCAAGTACAACATTTTTAAAAGGTACTTTTATTTATCATTATTGTTATTATTAGTAGCATGTGAGTATATGTGCACATGCATAAGTATGTGTGTTCCACAGTTTGAGTGTGGAGGTCAGAAGATAATGTTCAGGAGTTGGTTGTCTCCTTTTGCCTTGCAGAGGCAGGGTCTCTCTTATTGTTACTTCAACACTTACTCCAGGGTAGCTGACTGATGAGGTTCTGGATAACGGTCTCTGCCTTCCATCATGCTGGAGGAGTGCTGGGATTATAGATGTATGCCACCAAATCCAGCTTTTTTCTTTTCACATGGGTTCCTGGAATTGAGTTCAGATGCTCAGGCTTGTGTGGCAAACACTTTGACCTGCTGAGCCACCTCATTGGCCCTCCACATAACGTTTGATACTTCTCATCTCCAAATAGATATCCTGACAGTTAGCTAGTGTTTGATCTTCCAGGGTTGGGTGGTTTTTTGTTTTGTGTTTTATTTAGGGGTGTGTGTGTGTGTGTGTGTGTGTGTGTGTGTGTGTGTGTTTTGATAAGGACTTCCTGTGTGGTGCAGCCCAGCCTGGCCTTAAACGGTGTGCTCTTCTTGCCTTAGGCCGAGTGCTGGGACACCAGGTGTGTGCCATCATGTCTTGTTTTCTTCTAGAGTTTATGATCAAAAGTAGGAAAGTGGAAGAAATAATAGGAGACTGCATATTCTCATGCATGAAATTCTTCTGGTTCAAATAATTGGGATAGGTGAATTCCCATGTTTTAGCGGGTTAAAATGGTTTCTGTCATCACTTTCCTAGAAGTACTGGCTGTTGAAAGGTGTACTAGGGGTGTGGGAGTCAAATGGGGCTTTAAGTTATGCTTCTAGAATCAACTCAAATATCACAGGTTTATGTGCCTTCTGCAGGATGTTTAGGGCTTCTCAAGGGCAAGGTCTGGTTCTTTTCATCTCTGTGTTACCAGGGACTAGCACAGGGTCTGGACCTTGGTAGGGACCCAATAAATATGTCACATACAGAACTTGCTTTGTTTTCCTTCCTGCCAGAAATTACATGCCCCCAGTGGCCATTTTGAGTGCAAAGTATTAAGATATTCTCTAGAGAAAGTACTAGAAGCTCTGCTCTGAGTTGCTAAAAGGAAGGGAGAGCTGAATGACAAGGGAGTGTGTAGAAAGTTCCAAGTGACAGGGTGGAGGAATGATGGGAAGGAGTGACTCACCTCTTTTTGAGCATGGTACTTCTTTCCTAACAGCGCATTTTTGAGAAGAAAATGTTCATCCCGGCATAGTGCCTCATACCTGTAGTCCTAGCACTTGGGAGGCTGAGGTAGAAGGGATGCCATGAGTTCAAGGCCAGTCTGGACTACATAATGAGTTCCAGGACAGCTTTGGCTACAGAATGAGACCCAGCCTCAAAAATAATAAAACCCAAAAATTTCAGATGCCATTGAAACTGTAGTCCTTTCTCAAAACTATAAAAATGAGCTTCTTTCAGGGTAAAATCATTTCTTAAACCAGTTGCTGCCATGTCCTCCTTTTTTGAAATTTAATGTGGAGGATGGGGTGGTGGTGGTGCAAGAAGGTTTGGAATTGGCCTTGTGCCTCACTGCTAAGCTTCCTGTTCTACCTCCCAGTGTGATAAAGGAGAGATTCTAGGCAGCCAAGGCTCACTTTAAACTTGCAGAAGAGACATTCTCCAAATTCTTAAGGAGAACTGGTTTCTAAAATAGAAGATTTACTGGTAATCGCATGACCTTTAGTGTGATACCTAAACAGAAACAACCCAGGCTGATTTTTTTGATGTTTGCAGAGAAATAGAAGACTATTGTGCGTTAAATGTTATTATTATCATTTGTATGTGTGTGTGTGTGTGTGTGAGATGTGTGTATGGGGGGTGCGCACATGCCGTGGGGTGCGTGTAGAGGTTAGAGGACAACTCTGCAGCGTTGGTTTTGGTTCTTTCCTTCTACGGCTATGGGGGTTTCCCAGGGATCTACCTCAGGTCTTTAAGCTTGATTGGCAAGTGTCGCTGAGCTGTCTCATGGGCCCTTTATTATATTTTAAATAAAAGAAATTTCTGCTTATGTTTCTTTTTTTATTTATTTAATAACCATATACTTAGAAGAAGCATTTCATTAAACAGCATTAACATATTCAATAACAATTTCCACAGCTAAGATGCATCTCTTTCAAAACTGGCTGTAAATTTTTAGGTTTACAGTTGAATTGATTCAGTTATACAATATTGTACTCCGTATAACCCCTATAAAACATAAAATTAAATGAGGTTTTAAACTTTAAAAAAGATCTCCATTTCATTATTAAAATACAGTTTCATACAGAAAAATTCATTTTTAATACAATTGACACTAAGATGCACATGCGTTTCTAATCTCTATATATCTGATTATTACTAGTCACAGTTACATTCTGAGCCCCTTGCCATCTGAGCACGGATATAAAGCCATCAGGTAGATTTTAGTGGTAATGTTTTTCACATCTACTAATTATTAAGGATCAAATTTTTATGCTTTGAAGAATTACTTTTTTTCTTTTATATTTATACACCCACTTCCCAGGTAGCACCCTCCCATAGCCTCCCTCCCCCCACTAGAGCCCTTTTACTCTGATATCCCTGCTACTGTCTACTGTGTTGTCGGCACCCCAGCAATTCCCCACTATTTGTCCTTCTGGTGAATCTAGTCAGCCTATCTAGAGGTCTTTATTTTAGGAGGGTCAGCTGTTCTTCATCTAGCAGTAATCAGTTGTCTATATTCCTTTGGATAAGATTGGGGCCTGCTGTTCATTTTCCCAGTTCTATGCTGGGTTCCTATCCGGGAATTCCTTTGGCCACCCTGGCCATCAGCTCAAAAGAAGGTATCGCCTGTCTGGCATCATTGCTTGTTATGTAGCCTTTAGCTTTACATATGGACTCTTACGAAATTATGTTGGCCCATTTAATCTTTGGTTTCCGTTTGGGTGTTTAAGGCCATACAGTTGGTCCAGATAAAACTGATTTACTTTTACTCTTAAGGTTGTTTGAGGATCTGTTCCTCAGTGGTCACATGGGCTTGAGAGGAACCCCTGGCTCCTTTCTTTTATCAGTTCCACTTATGTGAAGATAAGTCAAAGGTCCTGCTCGACCATGGTTGGCTCCACTTGAAAACACGGAGGAAATGATTCCTCTGTGTTGACCCTCCTTTTTATAGACTGGACACTGGTTCAAGTTCATCTGGTGGGATCTCCTCGGACTCCTTGATCAAGAGGACAGGTGACCCACCACCATTATAGGACATTTTGAGAGATGCTCATAGTCCCCTGGAACTAGTTGACCTAGGAGGGCAAGGAGTCCTTTATATGTCCTTTATGTTATAAAGTGTCCTTTATGTCCCTCTGACCAAATTATTATAGACCTCAAAGTATGTCTGTTAAACACCCAAGAAGGTTAGTTCCAGCAGTCTGGTATTTATAATTACTGTGTGTCATGTAGATATATCTTGGGCAAAGATCAGTTCTCAGATAAACCTTACCAAGACATATATTTCTTGATCTGCTATGTATATTTTCCGGGTAGGTTGTAGGAGTAATATGGTTCTCTCTGGTTTTCAAAACTACCTAGGTATTGTTTATCTCTCACACTGGCTCACCCCTTCACCCCTCCATCATGGTTTTCCCATTTAAGGTGCCCCCATCTCCCCCATTTCTCCCTTATTAATACCCTTCTCCTATGGTCCTACCTCTCTTGAGCGCCTTCTTTCCCTTTATCCCCTAGGTTCCTTGTATACCCTTCCCTCTCCTCTCCCTTAAACTAACCCAATTTTTATCTATATCTCCCTTATTAAGGCCTGCTTCCTACTGTTCTTCTCTTTCAGGTCCTTTCTTTTCCTTTACCTCCCTGGTTCCTTTCCATTATCCTGGTTCCTGTAGTTATGTCTGGTGGTATACCTATTTATCAGAGTCTGGTTCTAGGATCCACATTTGAGGGAAAACATTGTTCGTTTTTTTTTTTTTCTGAGTCTGTGTTACTTCACTTAGTATAACAGTTTCTAGTTCCATCCATTTACCTGAAAATTTCATGATTTCATCTTTCTTTACTGCTGAGTAAAACTCCATCGTATGAATGAACCACATTTTCATTATCCGCTCGTCAATTGAGGGACACTTAGGTTGCTTCCATCTCTTAGCTATTGTGAAAAGAGCAGCAACAAACATGGATGTACATGTGTCTCTACATTAGGATGAGTTTTTGGGTATATGCCAAGAAGTGGTATAATTGGGTCAAATGGTAGGTTCATTTGAAGTTAAGAGTTCTCCTCACAGCTTTCCATAGGGGTTGAAGAAGTTTGCAGCCCACCAGCAGTGGATGAGTGTTCCCTTTTCCCCATATCCTCACCAGCATTTGGTATCATTTGTTCTTTTGATCTTAGCCAGTCTGACTGGGGTAAGTTGCAATCATA
>NW_008330298.1:2890011-2890639 GCF_000622305.1 Nannospalax galili
CTCTTGCTTGAGATAGGGTTCAGCCTGGCCTGAAATTCACATGTAGCCCAAGCTGTCCTCTCTCAGCCCCTCCACCAATGCTGGGATTATAGGCATGAGCCACCACACCAAGTTACTTAGGTTTTTTGTTTTTTGGGTTTTTTTGCAGCTATTGTGAAGTGGAGAATTTCCATGTGCTCTTTCTCTGATTGCATGTTATTGGTATATGGAAAGGCTATAGACTTTTGTAGGTTAATTTTGTAACCTGCCACTTTACTGAACGTGTTAATAATTTCTAGGCGTTTTCGGGTGGAATTTTTGGCGTCTCTTAGATATAATATCATATCATCTGAAAAAAGGGATAATTTGGTCCCTTCTTTTCCAACTATTACTCCGTTATTTTCCTTCTCTTGTCTTATTGCTCTTGCAAGAGTTTCAAGTAGTATATGTTAAAGAGAAGTGGGGATAGTGGACAGCCTTGTCTGGTTCCTGATTTCAATGGGAATGCTTCCAGTTTTCCTCCATTTAGAATAGTGTTGGCTGTGGGTTTGTTATATATAGCTTTAATTATGTTGAGGTATGTTCCTTCCAGTCCAATTCCCTTTAGGACTTTTATCATGAACGCAAGCTGAATCTTGTCAAAGGCCTT
>NW_008330298.1:2890857-2947134 GCF_000622305.1 Nannospalax galili
AAGATATGGGTTTATAGTTTTCTTTTTTGGTTATATCTCTACCTGGTTTTGGTATTACAGTGATGCTGGCTTCATAGAAGTAATTTGGGGGTTCTCTGTTTCTATCATTTTGAATAATTTAAGTATTATTGGTTGTACATCTTCTTTAAATCTCTGGTAGAATTCTACTGTAAATCCATCTGGGCCTGGGCTTTTGTTGTTGTTGTTTTTAGTCGGGAGGTTTTGTATTACTCTTCCAATTTCTTTTTGTGTTATGGGTCTGCTTAAGCTGTTAATCTTGGTTTAGTTTTGGTGGTTCCCATTCCTTTAGATATCCATCCATTTCTTTTAGGTTTTCAAATTTAGTAGCCTATAGGTTTTTAAAGTATTCCCTTATAATGTTCTGTATCTTTCTGGTGTCTGTTGTGATGTTTCCCCTTTCATCTCTGATTTTGTTGATTTGGAGGTGCTCTTTCTTTCTTTTGGTTAACTGGGCTAGTGGTCTGTCAATCTTGTTTATCTTTTCAAAGAACCAGCTCTTGGAATTGTTGATTCTTTGTATTGTTTTCTTTGTTTCAGTTTCATCAATTTCTGCCCTGATTTTTGTTATTTCTTCTTGTCTGCTTGGTTTAGTTTTCGTTTGCT
This sequence comes from Nannospalax galili, assembly GCF_000622305.1. Classification (NCBI taxonomy): domain Eukaryota; kingdom Metazoa; phylum Chordata; class Mammalia; order Rodentia; family Spalacidae; genus Nannospalax; species Nannospalax galili. The sequence continues at coordinate 2,891,482 of NW_008330298.1, forward strand.
CTTGCTTTTCAAGTGTCTTGAGTTGCAATGTTAAGTCATTTATTTGTGTTCTTTCCAGTTTTTTGATGTAGGCACTTAGAGCCATAAACTTCCCTCTTAGGACCACTTTCATTGTGTCCCAGAGGTTTTGTCGTGTTGTATTGTCCTTTTCATTTAATTCCAGGAATACTTTTATTTCTTTCTTAATTTCTCTTTTGACCCATTCATCATTCAGGAGTGTGTTGTTTAATCTCCATGTGTTCATTTGGTGATTAGGGCTTCCTTGGATATTAATTGTAAGCTTTATTGCATTGTGGTCTGATAGAACGCATGGAATTATTTCAATCTTTTTGTATTTGTTGAGGTTTGTTTTGTGCCCCAGTAGATGGTCGATTTTGGAGAAGGTTCCATGGGGTGCTGAGTAGAAAGTATGTCCTTTGGTGCTTGGGTGGAATACTTGGTAGATGTCTGTTAAGTCCATTTGATGATTGGCATTGTTTAATTCAGATGTCTCTCTCTTAACTCTCTGCCCTGTTGACCTATCTAATGGAGACAGTGGGGTATTGAAGTTCCCTACTATTAAAGAGTTGGGGTTAATCTGGGTCTTAAAGTCCTATAATATTGTTTTTATGAAGTTGGGTGCACCCAGGTTTGGTGACTATATGTTCATGATTGTAATATCTTCTTGGTTTATTGTTCCTTTGATCAGAATGAAGTGACCCTCCTTATCTCTTCTGATTGGTTTTACTTCGAAATCTATTTTGTCGGATATTAGAATTGCAACCCCTGCTTGTTTCTTAGTGTCATTTGCTTGGAATATTCCTTTCCATCCTTTCTCCTTAAGGTAGTGCCTGTCCTTGAAGGTGAGATGGGTTCTTGCAGGCAGCAAAGAGATGGATTTTGTTTCTTAATCCATTCGCTCAGCCTGTGTCTTTTGACTGGGGAGTTCAGTCCATTGGTATTTAAAGTTATTAATGAAAGGTGTATTGATTCCTGTCATTTTGATTTCTGTTCCTAATCTTGGTGTAATTGTGTGTTTCCACAGTTTATTAATGAAAGATGTGTATTGAATCCTGTCATTTTTATTTTTGTTTACATTCTTGATATAGCTGTACTTTTCCACAGTTATACCGTCATTGAATTTCTTTACACAACCCATTGGGCTAGTCGTTCCTTTCTTCAGCTCCTTGTATTGCTTCCAGAACTCTCTCAAGGGCTGGTTTTGTGGACATGAATTCCTTCAGCCTATTTATGTCATGGAAGATTTTTCTTTCCCCTTCGACTATAATAGACATTTTGTCTGGGTATAGTAATCTGGGTTGGCATCTGTGGTCATTTACAACTTGGAATACTTTGGTCCAAGCTCTTCTGGCTTTCATAGTTTTCACTGAAAAGTCAGCTGTAATCCTAATGTGTTTTCCTTTATATGTGACTTGTTGTTTCTCTTTTGCAGCTTTCAGAATTGTCTCTTTGTTTTGTACGTGTAGTGTTTTTACTATGATGTGCCGTGGAGAGTTTCATTTCTGTTCTTGTCTGTTTGGTGTTCTATATGCTTCTTGTGTTTGTATGGACATGTCTTTCTTTAATTTTGGGAAATTTTCTTCCATGATTCTGTTGAAGATCTGGTCCATGCCATTATCTTGGTATTCTCCTTCCCGTATGCCTCCGATTCGTAAGTTTAGTCTTTTTATGGTGTTACACAATTCCTGCATATTCCATTCCTGTGATTTCTTAAATTTTTCATAATCTTTGCTTGTGTGCTCTAGTTCATCCACTTTATCTTCCAATCTTGATACTCTGTTTTCCATTCCGTTCATCCTTTTTGTGAGGCTTTCTCCTGTCGTTTCTCATTGGCTTACTGAGTGTTTCACTTCCTTCTTCATTTCAGCCTGAGTATTCTTCAACATTTCTAGCTCTTTTCTGAATTCATTCAGAAGTTTATCCCTATCTTCCTTCAGTTCTTTGATTTCTTTTTTTGTGTGTTCTTTAAATTCACTGAATTCTTTTATCATGTTTATAATTGTTCTTTTGAGTTATATGTCCTGCGTTATTTCTAGGGGGTTCTCATTGTACTCCTCTAGAGGACTATTGGTATTTGGTGGACATGTATTATTTTGGTTTTTCATGTTATTATTTTTTTCTCTGTGATTTTTGACATGTGAATTTCTTTTTTCTGATTCTTGTGTGATACTCAAGCCTTCAAGTTTAAGTCTGCTTCTTTTTGTAAACTTTATATATCTTTGTAGTTTACTTTTTATGCATGAAGTGCTGGCTCTTCTAAGCTTCTTTTTCTTTATTTTGATTTTATATTGGAGTTAGCTGGATTGCTTTTGTCTTCAGGAGTTCCCACAGAGGCCCAATTCAGGTGAGGGTCAGATGTTTTCAGGCTTTATCCTAAGGTCTGGATCTCTCCAGGAATGATGTTGGCCTCAGGAATTTGGGGGTTGGACTGGCCTGGGAGCCTGGCCCAGGAAAGATGCTGGTCTACGGCAGCTGGTGGCCATGCCACCGAGACATGCAAACACAGATGGGGCCGGAAGAGCTCCCAAGGACTCCTGGGGACTGTGCTGAGGAGCTGGGTTGGTTTGGATGGAAAGGGTCAGGAAGAGGAAAGGTCAGCCACAGTGTCCCAGAAAGAGGCTGGTGGTGTTGCAGGCCCAGGGGCCAGGCCCAGAAGCAGTGCTCCTGGGGCCCGGAGAAGGCACTATGTGGGTCTGGATGAAAAGGATCAGAGGGCAGTATTGGTTCCCCAGGTGTCTGGGGCCCCTAAGAGAAAGAATGGGCCAGGGCCCAAACTAGGAGAGAATGGTGGCGGAGATGAGAGGGTGAATGAGGCTGGAGGAGTCAAGGTACAGAGGGCACAATGGACTTACCCCGGAGAGAGGCCTGCGGGTGGGAGAGAGGCCTGCAGTGGGTCCTGCAGGCCCAGGGAACTCTGTTTATGTTTCTAATGATAATCTACATGGACTTAGTAGCCATGTGTGATTTTAGAGACCTCAGCAGTTACATGGTCAACAGCAATGCATGCATATGTTTATATATTTTAGGATTACAAACATGTTTTTTAACCCTCCTCCCCCCCAAACATGGCTTCATACTTATAACATATATAGTAAAAATGATGAAAGGTCAGCAAAGTAGATGTATAAGGACTCCCACAAAATAGGAATGTCCAAGTTGTGATGCTCTGGAGGAGACTCTCAGTTGGGGTCCATTTTTTCCTGTCTTTGGAACAAAAAATAGACTGCAACTACATCTATATTGATAGATTCCCTTATGCTATAAATGATACAATGTTTTCAGTGTGTGTAATTGAGCATTTCTTCCCAGTTTTAGGATTTTCACACTAAAGTCCCCTAAGATTTAGACTTTTGAACATAGCGAATAGTTATGAAAGAGTGTAATATGTCCCAAATCATGGCTCTGGAATGAACATTTTAAATATTTACTAAGTATTTAGACGATGATGATTCATTCTCTTTTTGTAAGAATGAACGGATTTGATTCGATGAGCAATACGAAGTGATAGTGCAGCAGGTATGATGAAAATTTGAGGATTCTATACAAATACCTAGCTTGGGAAACACTGATAAGAATAGCATCAGGAATCAGGTCTGTTTGGCACTTGTCTAGCATGTGCAACGTTCTGTCTCAACATGGCAAAGAAAGGAAGGAGGGGGAAAGGAGGAAGGAAGGAAGGGAGAGAGGGAGGAATGGAGGGATGAAGGGAGGAAGGGAGGGAGGGAGGGAGAGGGGAAAAGGAAGAAAGATCTGAGCCTGAATGGTGATAGTGGTGATTCTTTTACTGATAGTGACAGATGAACTTAAGCATCTGGGCCACTTCCCTCGTGTGTGAAGTTGAAATTACAGTATTTTACTTGTGTGCTCAACAGATTTTTTTGGTAGGAAATAAGTGGAGTGCAGATGCAAATGCTTTCTTAGTGTTGAAAAGTGATCTTTAAGTAACCCAACAAAAGATCCCAAACTAGGAGTACTACCAGCAAGCTATTTCAAGGGAGCTCAGGACTCAGTGAATGAGAACTTTGAATGGCAGATTATTTTATTTCGTTTTGTTTTGCCTGTGGTGAAAACAGTAGGTTCCAAATTTAGGTTGATGGGTTTTTTTTTGTCACTACTGAGGAAGAAAAGACTGAAACACATGCTCACTTCACTCCAAATTGAATAAATGTCTTTGTCTTTTATTTAACATGGTTATAGAACTGTATACAGTGGAATCTTGCTCTTATTATACAGTGGAATGATTAATAAAGTCTGTTTTATTGTAACAGGTTTCTAGGCTCATAAAAAAGAATTTTTGAAGGCTAATCATTGCACAAACTGAAAAAAAAGGATAAATCACAAACCGAGAAGAAAATACTTTTAATTTTAAGTTTTAATTTTAAAACTTAAAAAATTTTTATAGCTCACCGGGCGTGGTGGCAGACCTCTTTAATCCCAACACTTGGGAAGCAGAGGCAGGCAGATCTCTGTGAGTTCCAGACCAGCCTTGTCTACAAAATGAGTTCCAGGACAGCTGGGGCTACAGGGAGACCCTGTATCAAGAAGACCAAAATCAAACACAGACACAGACACACACACACACACACACACACACACAAAGAAACAAAACCCATCTGACCCACATGGTGGCTAACAGCTGTCCATAACTCCAGTCCCAGGGGATCTGACAGCCTCTTCTGACCTCCGTGGGGATTGCATGGCATGGGTTCACTTATCTACATGCAGGCAATACACGCATACACATAAAAATAATAAAATATTTTTAAAAATTTAATATTCATACATGTTTATAGTGCATTGTGATCAAATCTACCCTATTTAAAAACTTTTTTAAAATATTTAAATGTGGTAGAAACTTCCTGTACAGTGGCCATAAATGATAAAGTAATCATAGACTGATAAAGCTGGAAAGGAAAGTTAATAAAGGATATGTTTTAGTTTGCTGGGAGGAGTCACTGTGACATCACAATAATCCTAAAAGCACAACCTTTTCCTTGTCTCTGATGCTAGAAGTTCATAACTTAATCCTACTGGAAGGAAAAGGGAGGGGTTCCATCTCTTCTTTTTCTTCTTGAGGTGAAGCCTGATTCTTAGGCCTACATCTTCTGTTAGGGGTTCGAAGAATAGCTACTCTACCTTTTTTGCTTTCTGCAGTCCTGCTACTTGAGGCAGGAAATAGACATGAAGACTCAGGAACATTTAATTTAATTGGTTTTCAAATGAAAAGTGAAACCTTGTTTTATGTAGCATGCATATATGACCTTTAAAAACCAGGAGCTGGTCAGTTTCATTTTTAGAAGGCATATGGTTTCCAACTAAACACGTGGTTCATTTTTACATATGCTTTTCTACATTCACTTGACATGATATAGCTGAGGGAGGAATTTCTTTTTTATAGTCTTGAAAAGTTACTTGAAGTGGGCATTTGTGAAATTATGGCACAGAGAAGTTAATGGATGCCAACTCAACAGGTTAAACGTTGAATCTGAGGATTGTTCTTACACTCTGTGTTGGGAAGACAGTTGCCACCAAAAATAGGACTTTTGAATTGTTTTCAGTGACTAAAGCTTGCTTTCTTAGATGGTGCTTTATTTATTCAGCTTCTCTGAGAAACTGTCACAGGCTGAATATTAGACTTATGTTTGGGTCTATGAAATCTTGATAGTTGTGACCCACAAAGGGGTCATATTTTCCTAGTAGAAAAATCTCCAAGTTCCCCAAATAGTATTTGTTTCTTCTATTTCAGGTTATTTTCACTAGAATTCACAGACATGGCAGGCATTATTGACTTACTTTAATCCCATAGGCCAACAAATATAAGACTGGAACTATATCTTTACTGGAGCCACTTAGATTTGTGGAGTACTTATTGTCATTGGTTACAGTGATTTACTGTAATCTTTCTAAGGTAATATAGAGCATGTATATATTATGTAATATTTAAATAAGGTTAAGCATATTTATCTTCTCAAATACATATTATTTCTTTGTGATAAAGATTTAATTTATCTTAAATTTGAATTTCCTTTATACAGTTTCTACTAATAGAATTCTAAATAAAATGTCAATAAAACATTATTATCAATTATCAACGTATGTCCAACTTGGTTTAGAATAGCATGTAGAGACATGGTTTTAACTTAATCTGAACATTTCAAAAGTTGATTCCACAATTAATGCTTGAATACCAATCCCATGGGCCAGGTACTATTTTAGGTGCTAGGGTTACAACAGTAAACAAGTCCAAGCTTTTCCTTGTCTCGGATGCTACCAGTTCATAACTGAATCTTGTTAGAAGGTAAAGGTAGACCTTTAGTCCTTTCTCCTTTTCTTTATCATAGAAATGAAGTTTAACTCACAGATCTAGATTTTCAGTTGAGGAAGCTCCCTGTCATCAAATAGTTAGTGAGGTAAAAATAGATCATGATATGTTCAGTAAAAGAAAAAATGATAAGCAGGTAGGTAGTGGAATCACAGTCCAAGTTCAAGACCTTGCACATTAATATCTATGCATTTTTGAGTGGAGGAGAGACTGCATGGGAGAAAAAGAATGGTGTCTTTTCAGGCCCAGACTCTGAAGGTGGACAAATTATTTAACCCGAGTTAAGTCCAGGACTTCCTGAACTGTAAGGTAGGGGAAAATGATTTTACCTGTTTCATTGATTGTTAGAAGCATTACATTTGGAAATGGAAAGAATGCACTTAGCAAGTACCTGATATATAGAAAGGGTTCAGGAGCTGTCGTCAGTTGATGGCTGCTGGGGAAGGAGAATAAATTTCCTCAGGGATGTGGGTCCTGAAAGGCTACCCATGCTTCAGTGGATGGTCTCCCATCTATGCACATAAACAGCACTAAATGGCCAGTCATGGTGGTGCATGCCCTTAATCCCAGCACTCAGCAGGCAGAGGCAGGTGGATCTCTGTCTGAGATCAAGACCAGCCTGGTCTACAGAGAGTGTTCCAGACCAGTCGTGAATACAGAGAGGAGACCTTTTCTCAAATAAGACAAAACACAACAAATAAGCACAGCACTAAATGGACTGACTCAGTGGGTATTGAAGTAAAAGAGAGCAAGCACATGAAGTTGGGAGGGAAAAGTGATGGGGGAGGAATTGCAGGGGAGGAAATGGGCCATGGATTTGACTAAAATACATTATATGCATACATGAATATTAAATAAAATATTTATAAAAGAGCTTAGTTAATGCTATTACTATTACTCCTATTACTATGTTATGATGTAGATTTCTCTGTTTTATTGACCGTGTTCTTTGCAACATTAGCCTTAGCCCAGGACCCTACTATCAATGGCCAGTTCACATAACGATGTAATGGTTTAACAGGAGAGCACTGAGTTTGCCCTCTGGAATCTCACCCTTTCATGCTCTGTCTACAAGATTAAGTATGTCCAGGACCCATGCGTGCCCCAGCAATGCTGGGACTTGGTACACACTTTGGACTGTGCATCTGGTACAGAGAGGGCACATAAATGTTGATCCTTTCTCCCCTTTAGCTGCATAGCAAATAGTGCACATTTGGTAAATAATTTGCAGGCTTTTAAATATACCATTTTTTGTTTAACTTAAAATTCGACAAGTCTTTGAAAGGCACACAGATAATGCAGCATATGGTGCTATTTCTTCAGAACTTTTTATCTTTAGGAAGGGAAAGTCTGTTTATGCAGGTGTTTGGTGTTCATGTATGTTTGCTACATGTGTGTACTCACAGAGAAGATTTCTCTTGTTAGAGTGATTATTTAATAGTATTAATAAATCCTCCTTTTTGTGAAATATTTTATGTTTGGTACACAGAGAATTTTCTTCCTCTGAGAGTCTGACTATAACAGTTTGCTTTTTGGTCTCTTCTAAAGGAAAAGGCAAAGGTGGTTGAGCCCCTGGACTATGAAAATGTTATCACCCAAAGGAAAACGCAGATTTACAGTGATCCCCTCAGAGACCTGCTTATGTTCCCCATGGAAGATATATCTGTGAGTTCATAGTACTTTTTAACAGAACAAGCATTTCATATTCCAAGTCAGTTCTTACAGCAAGAGTGTTATTTGTTTTCTAGATCTCAGTGATAGGTCGTCAGCGCAGAACAGTGCAGTCCTCTGTACCAGAAGATGCTGAAAAGAGGGCCCAAAGTTTATTTGTCAAAGAGGTAAGGGTCTCAGTAGTCAACCACAGAATAACAATGATCATATATATTTGAAAAAAATTAAATTTAGGGGCTTGACAGATGGCTCAGCTGTTAAGAGCACTAGCTGCTATTGCGGAGGACCTGGGTTCCCAGCACCCACATGGTGGCTAACTGCAACTCTAGTTCTGGTGGACCTGACACCCTCTTCTGACCTCCATGGGCATTGCATGACTTGGATGCACTTACATACATGCAGGTGTAATACCCATACACCTAAAAGAAAAATAATAAATAAAATATTTAAAAATTTGTTTTAAAATTATTTATGTGTATATGTGTATGTCTGTGTGAGTTTATGTGCAGCACATGTCTACAGGTGCCTAGGGAAGCCAGAATAGGGTGTCAAATCCTCTGGACTAGAGTTCCAAGCAGTTGTGAACTTCCCAATGTAGGCGCTCGGAACCAAATCCAAGTCCTCTGCAAGAGCATTAAGTGCTCTTAATTGCGGAGCCATTACTCCAGCCTCCCTATCATGTTTTTTTTTTTAATATAAATATATATCTGTATCTTTGAAATTAAGATTTGTGTACATAAACTACTTAAAATATATTTTTCTTTAACACAAATAGAAAGTAAAATTAGTAAACTTAATTGGCCTATGTATCAAGTTTGTATGATGTGATACAAAGGATACAATTTAAACATTCATAAGTAGTATATGGTTTGGAGTTTCTCTTTTAGACTGGAGAGCACCATGGGCTTGGATTTGGAGTATTCAAAAGGATGTATGAATGTGGATTTATTGTCATCATTTGGGCTAGAGAAACACACTTGATCCCCAAAGAAAGATCCCCATTCTAACATTTCTCAAATGATTTTTAAAAATATGTCAGTGTTTTACTGACTTTGTTTGAGAAAGGGTCTTGCTATGTAGTCTAGGCTGACTTTGAAGTCACCGTCCTTTTTCTCAGCCTCCTGAATGCTGAGGGTTACAGGCACGTGCCACCATTGCCAGCTTTACCAGAAGTTTACAAAGTAGATGTATGTATTCTTTTCCTAGTTTTAAAATTAGTGATTTCTATTTTCTTTTAGTGTATTAAGACCTACAGCACAGATTGGCATGTGGTAAACTACAAGTATGAAGACTTCTCTGGAGACTTTCGAATGTTGCCATGGTAAGTTCAGAATTCAAGAGAAACGAGGAAAATTATTATATGTTTTGCCTTAAAAAGATACTTGTGAGGCCAGGCATGCTGGTGCACAACCTTAATCCCATCACTCAGGAGGCAGAGGCAGGTGGATCTCTGTGAGATCGAGGCCAGCCTGGTCTACATAGGTCCAGGTCAGCTGAGGCTAGGCTAATAGGGAGACCCTATCTTACAAACAAACAAACAACAATGACAGACAAAAAAACAACACGTGTGAAACTGTTGTACTAATTAATAAAAAAGTGAAACTTCAAAGAGCTAGCATATTTGGCTTATGCAATATTTTGACTAGTTGAATATGTTTTAACTTTGCTCATTGACAGTCTTCCCAGTATGTATGAGCTCACTTATTGGCTTTGGTGCATTTATACTGATCATAGGGTAGTCTTTAGTTGATTCTGGAAAATGTAGTGAGTGTTTCTCCAATGGTGCCAGTGAAGAAGTTAGAAGATATTTGGATCAAATTGAAAACACCAGACATCCTTTGGAAAAAGCATATCACTGTCAGTGGAGTTGAATGAATGGAATGAGTGCACTGACCCAGGAGCCAACCTGTCATCGTTCAACTCTTTTTTCCGCCACTTACTCACTGGCTGACTTTGAAGCACTCACTCAACCTGTTTGAACTCCCTCTTTTCTCCCATTTCTCCTTTATGTGACCACTAGCCTCACAGGGTATCATATGGGAAATGTTTTAGAAAAATATGGGAGAAATAAAACATTTTGTGAAACCTTTTAGAGTTTTCAAAAATCACTTTCCCAGAAAATAAATTACTAAAATTACTAATCCAAGTTCACAAAGCAAATAAATGGAAGAGCCAGAATTATGCTGTGTTGATTTTTGACCCATGAAAAGATAAGGTTCTGCCACTGTTAACAGCCCTGGCATATGTTCCTTAGCAACTTCTCGCCTCGACTCAGTATCTGGGTCTTGGTTTTATCTTTGTGGATGACTGCACATGTGGGAGGCATTATACACAAAGTAATGGAGGGCTGAAGAGGTGGCTTAGTGGTAGAGCTCTTGCTTAGCAAGTGTGAGGCCTACTTCTATCTCTAGTGTTATAAAGACGAAGACTTTTCCTTCCCATATCTTGTCTTTCTCTTGTTTGTGAAAAAATAAAGTCTACTTGTTTCACTTTATTGCTGGTGGTGGTCTGTGATGTTCAGTGTTTAAAATAATTTTCTTTTATTTTTTAGCAAATCTCTGAGACCAGAAAAGATTCCTAATCATGTATTTGAGATTGACGAAGACTGTGAGAAAGATGAGGTAATCAAGGGAGTAGCTCTACTAGTTTCTTCAAGTTCACTTCTGTGGAAAAAGATTCGAAAGGGAATTCCTTGAGAAAAGATACTGGAGCAAGTTATTTTTGAAATACCTGTGGCCAGTTTCTAGTAAATGAGTGTTGTTAAATTTAAAAATTTTACATTTCCAAATGGAGTTTAGAAAAACTCAAGTGAAATAGTGATAAGTATATAAACATGTCCCCGTTCCTGTGGGATAGGCTTGTTCCTTCTCTTGTGTTGGGTATGTGGTATGGTAGGCTTGGTCTGCCTGGTACATACCTCCTGGGACAGATGGATGTCTGTGATAGTTCAAGGTACAGTCTTTTTTATTGAGCTTTTTAAATTTCATACAACATTTCCCACTCAAATCCAGACCCCCTCCCCCATCCATGCCTCCTCCTATCCCCCCACTGAACCCTGTGCACTCTGCCATACATGCTGAGTCCTATTCATTCAGGTGTTTGTACCCAAATGTCCTTCAGTGTAAATGAAGTTTAGTCAGCCCATACAGTGTTTGTATGTAAGTCATACTCTCCCTCACCCAGCAGCAATCAGTCTCAAATAGTTCTCAGTCTAATGCCGGCCTGACTCCTATTTCTCACCTCCCCTTTGGGCCCTTGTTTAATTGAGCTGACATGGGTCCTGCACTTGTCGCCACTGCCACCGCTGTCACAGGCTCACATGAACAAGCTGCCAGTGGACTGGAGGTCTCCACCTCCTTATGTTCATGAACCAGTCCTGGCTCTTACAATCTTTCTGCCTCCTCTTCTGCAATGGTCCCTGAGCCGTGGGTGAGGTTCCATATAGGAGACCCATCCTACACTCTACATTAGTCTCTTATTCTCCAAAACTTCTTCAGTGCTAGAAAATAGCCTGAATACTTCAGTACTATCAAGTGCCTACTACATATAAAACACAAGGCCTTTCGTTCTATAGTCAACAATTGTAAATGTTTATGGGGAGGGATAACTTTATGTTTTAATTAGGAAGTGTGAACCTGGGTTGGTTCTGTGTTTTCCAGATGCTGATTAAATGAATGGCTGGATGACTGATTTCACTGATGGCTTTTACTCTATTTCAGGATTCGTCTTCTTTATGTTCTCAGAAGGGTGGTGTGATAAAACAAGGCTGGTTGCATAAAGCAAATGTAAATAGTACCATCACAGTTACCATGAAGGTAGGAAGTTGTTATATTATTTGAAGTATGTTGACATTCAGATTACCTGGGAAAAGGTTTATTTTATAATGAACTCTCACAAATCTTTCTTTTTTTATTACATTTCTAGGTTAGCCTACAAAGGAATAGATTTCGTTATGGCACTTTTATAAATATGTATCATATTTTGTTCTCATTTGTTCCCCTACCAACAAATTCTTTGATGAAAGAATTCTTGTGGATGCATGGAAATTTAAAACTCTAAACCCTCAGGATAAATTTAGAAGTGTAACTTTTAAAGAAATGTAACGTAGATATTATCATCCGAATAAGGAAGCTTAAGGAAAGAGGAGGTTATCAGGTGAAAGAAGAAAATAGCTTTGCAAAAAAAAAAAAAAAAGGCATCAGGGAGTCATATGTGGAAATGAATTTAATGAATGAAAGGATATAGGAATCTGTTTCTTTAGCTCATATTAATTAGGTGGTTATTAAATACCAACGGCTGTGGGGAAATATAAAGATAACTAAGACAGGAGTTCCTCGTATTCAGTATTCTGTAAATTATGTAAGAAAAATACCAACCTAACCCCTACACAGAACAGTGCCTTAGGGTAGTCAGAAGAGCCTAGTTGGAAAATTTTATAGTTTGACCAGATAGTGAATTTGTGTAATGGGCTTGTGGGAGACAAAAGCAGGAACTCAGAGCCTTGAATGTTTCAGACATGAGGTTGGCTTTTGTTCCGGGGGCAGTGAAGACCTATTAAAATCCAAAGGAAGAACTAATGAGCAGCTTTAAGATTCTGAGCAGAAAAACAAATTATTCCCTGATACCAAATATAACTGTTCTTTCAGCTATTTAATATAAGATCATGTGGTATACTAAGGATGATTCACACTTCCATTAAGTATTGACGGTCATTGTCTTTCAAATAGCCTGCAAGCAGAAACCATGGGTGTCTACCAAGGGAAGAGTCAAATTCTATCTTAATTTAATATTTTTGCCTGCTGCTTTCCTTTTAGTGGTCATGTCCTGTTCTCACTTTTATTTTCCGGCCCCTAAGATAATGAATCCAAGTTGTAGGATGTTTCCTGCGTATCTGGTGCATCTGAGCATGGGCCTTCACATGTGAGATAATAAGAGAATACATTTATCAGGGACTCTGTGTGCCAAGCTCCATACTGACTTTATTCTGCATCTCATTTAATCTGAATGGCAGCCTCATGAAATATGTACTGTTTTTTTTCTTAGTTTACAAATATGGTAAATGAGAAACAGAAAAATCTGATAGTTAAACAGAGCTCCAGGACTGAGGAAAGGGCTCAGTGGGTAAGATGCTTGCTGTGCTAGTGTGAGGATCTACGTTTTAATCCCTAAGCACTCAAAGAAAACAACGAGGGGGGTGACAGGCACCTGAAACCATAACACTTGGGGATGCAGAGACAGGTGGAACCCAGGGGCTTGCTGGCCACCCAGTCTAGCTGAAATGCTGAGCTCCAGCTTCATTGAGAGAACTTGTGTCACAAAATAAAATGGAAAATTACAGAGGAAGGCACCTGGTGTCTACTTCTAGACTTCACACGCATACGTGCAGGGAAGCAAACACACACACACACACACACACACACACACACACACACACACGCATACCACACACACATATAAATAGAAATAATAACAATAAACAGAACTCCAGGGTTTCAGAAGTGAGATTTAAGCCTAAGTAAATCTGTCCTCTTAGCCAGTAGACTACCATGCCTACTAACTCAGTGGTATAATACATGTCCTAGCAGAGCCATCAGGCTCAGAAATGCATTCATGGAGATTCTAACTGTGCAAATTGTCAGCAAATGGTTCTATGGTTCTAAATTTTTAAAAATATTTTATTAATCATTATTATTATTGTTTTTTGGTCTTTTTGAGACAGGGTCTCCCTGTAGCCCCAGCTGTCCTGTAACTCACTATGTAGACCAGGCTGGCCTTGAACTCACAGAGATCTGCCTGCTTCTGCCTCCCAAGTGTTGGGATTAAAGGCATGTACCACCATGCCCGGCTTATTTATTATTTTTATGTGTATGTGTGTATTGCATGCATGGAGGTAAATGCATCCATGTCTTGCAATGCCAGAGGAGGACAGAAGAGGCTGTGGGATCCCTTGGAACTGGAGTTATAGACAGTTGTTAGCTGCCATGTGGGTGCTGGGATTTAAACCCGGGTCTTCTGCAAGAACAGTCAGTGTTCTTAACTGCTGAGCCATCTCTCCAGCCCCGGTTCTAAATTTTTTTTAAAGAACATAATGTACATATTTCTATATTACAGTGTGGCATTTCAATATTTCAATACATGTCTAATAAATAATGGACAGTGAATATATCAGGATAGTTGGCACATACACCAACCAAAATATTCATCATTATTATGTGTGTGCACATGAGTGAGTGTGTGTGTGTGTGTGTGTGTGTGTGTGTGTGTGTATGCATGTGCTTGTGTGTTGGGAGCATTTGAAATATTCTTTCTTAGCTCTTTTGAAACATATGATTGTTGTCAGCTGTACTCTACTGACCTATATAAATTATTGTTTTTATCTGATTATACCCGTCTTCTTTATGGTCTGATGCCATTCCCACCCTATAACATTCTAAAGATAGTAAAATCCTTTTAAAAAACAATGGGCTGGAGAGATGGCTCAGTGGTTAAGAGCACTGGCTGCTCTTGCAGAGGACCCAGGTTCGGTTCCCAGCACCCACATGTCAGCTAACAACCATCTGTAAGTCTAGTTCCAGAGGATCTCATGCCTTCCTCTGACCTCTACAGGTACTGCACAACATGGGTGCACTTACACACATGTGGGCAATACATTCATACACATAAAATTAAAAATAATAAAATTTTTTGATTTATTGATTTTTTTAAGTTTAGGTGCATGATTGTTTTGCCTGCATGTATTTAAGTGCACCACATGTGTGCAATGCCTGTGGAGGCCAGAAGAGGGTGTCAGATTCCCCAAGAACTGGACTTACAGACAATTGTTAGCTGCCATGTGATTTCTTGGAATCGAACCTGGGTCCTCTGCAAGAGCAGCCAGTGCTCTTAACCACTGAGCAATCTCTCATAAAATGTTTTACCTGTGCCTAAGCTTTAGTCCCATGTTTAGGAAATATACAGTATGGGAAGTTGGAGTTGTAAGACATTATGAATGTATACTTATTAAGCAATTCAGCACAGGATACTTTTGAATTATTTCTCTACCTTTGAATTACAATTTGCTTTACATACAACTTTTCAGAGTCTTAAGGAGCCCGTTATTTTAGGTAAAAATACAATTGCCTATAAAAAAGTTCATGGTTTGTATCTTGTTTCATAATTTTAAAAATATACATTCATGTGGTAGCAAGATTAACAAATCCCCAAAGATGTCCATGTCCTAATCCCTGGAACCTGTAAATGTTTTCTTACATGGCAAAAGGGAAGTAAAACTGCTAATAAGTCAGTAGGGAGGCCATTTTGAATTATCCAGACAGACCCAGAATAAGGACAGAGATCCCGATAAATGGAAGAGGGAGACAGGAGAGTCAGTGGAAGAGATGTGAACAGGAGCAGGGTCAGAGACAGATGCTATGTATCTCACTTTGAAGATGAAGAATGGAATTATAAGCCAAAGAAGATAGACAGCCTCTTGAAAGCTTACCCTTACCTTCATTTAGTCAAATTAAGCCATCTCTAACTCCTAACCTACAGTATTATACCATGTTATATAGATACTGTTAGTTATTAGTCTGTGTTTTTAAAAATATTTTATTTATTATTTTTATTTTATGTATATGAGTGTATTGCCTGCATGTGAGTGCACCCATGTCGTGCAATGCTGCGGATGTCAGAAGAGGGCTTTGGATTCACCTGGAACTGGAGTTAAGGATAGTTCATAGCCACCATGTGGATGCTGGGAATCGAACCCAGGTCCTCTGCAAGAGCAGTCAGTGCTCTTAACCACAAAGCCATCTCTCCAGTCCCTAATCTGTGTTGTTTTAAGCCACCAAGTTTGCAGGAATTTATTGCAGCAGTAGAAAACTAATACAGTCAGCCAAAGATTGATTGTTCAGCTTGGTTGTTATATATCCCTGAGGTTAAAAACTCCAGCATTACAAGGGCCAGGGAGGAACCATAAATTGATGGAGTAGATGGCAGATCTGAGGTAACCTGGTGACTATATGACCAAGATGAAGGGATCAGCTGCTACTTGTCACCAGCTAATCATTGTCTTGTCATGGTTGAGCTAGGTTCTTTGCCTATTTTTATTTCCAGCTGTTTACATTTTACCCCTCTCTGTCTCTCCCTTTCTGTCTCTCTCTGTACAATACAATTTAGATATCATAAGATCATTTATTCCTTCTTTTTTTCGAGACAAAGTCTCATCCCAAGCTGGCCTCAAACTTGCTATGTAGCTGATGTTGAACTTCAACTTCTGATCGTCCTGCCTCCACCTCCTGAGTGCTGGGATTACAGGTGTGTACCACCATACCTGCTTTATGTGGTGCTAAGATGGAACCCAGGGCTTTGTGCCTACTGGGCAAACACTCTACCGACTCAGCCACATCCCCAGCCTATTTGTTTCTTCTTCAAACCTCTGTAAAACGCTAGGTAGTAGGCAAAGGTAGGAAAAAGAGAATAAACCAGATTGGTCATATGAGACTGCATGACTTTGAAGAAAATTACAATATTTTTAAATGTAAAGGCCATAATGAGATTTGGGAATTGTGTTTGTAAAAATATTCTATTTATTATTTTTATTTTATGTTGTATGAGAGTATTGCCTGCATGTATACCAGTGTCATGCAGTGCCCGTGGAGGACAGAAAAGGGCGTCGGATCCCCTGGAACTGGAGTTAAGGATGATAGTTAGCTGCCATATGGGTGCTGGGACTCAAACACAGGTCCTCTTCAAGAGCAGCAAGCCAGTGCTCTTAACCACTATGCCAACTCTCTAAACCCAGGAATTGTATTTCATTTTTTATTTCTTTTATCCTTGCCCATCTTCACATGGATTATGGATCTCCATTTGGATTTCTGTAAGTTAATCACATATCCTACTGGTTTTACCTTCTAACCCAAAGCAGTAGTATTGTTTTTCAGGATCTGCCACAGCTCGAATAGTCAAGAGAGAAAGGATCAGACAGAACCTTCAGAGAAAATTTACCAAAGTTTCTCTGTCCTATATAGATTGCATTAGTCTCATTATTGTCCTATTGTGCAGATCAATTATTACTGGACTTAGAACCCAAAGTGTTGGCTCCTGTAGTTTCACCATGCTCTCTTTCTATGTAAACAGAAGCCTATGAGAGTATGTGGCAAAACACTGGAGATGGTAGCTGTTTTGTAGTCACCTGTGAACCAAGGCATACTGAGAGAGTAGGTCTTGCAGTCTTCAGTACCCTGTCAAAGAGTGGAACGTCATAGATGTTCTTCCTTCTTAAGCTTGCGTTTGTTCAAGCATAGGAGAGAAACTAAGTGCCTATTGGTGAGCAGCTGACCCAACTCTTTCAGTTAGCAAAGGCAGAGGCAGAACTAAAACCAAAGGCTGACAGAATTGGAGATGTGCTGAAAGGAAAATTTCTGTTTGTTTCTCTTATGTGAATCTTCAAAGTGAAGAATATTAATGAATCTCATACGCAAATGGGAAAATGACTCAGCTATGGTATTGTCTGAGTCATTTTCCCTCTAGTGAGGCAGGTAACTCCTGGGTGCAACCAGAGTTTCCTGCCTGCTGGGACCCCTCATTCCCACTGGTGGGAAGCATCGGTAGCTTTAACAACCAGCACCAGAGTGCCTGAGCTCATAAAACTGACAGCAAAGAACCTTTTCTTATCAGGAAATCCATGCTTTGAGAGTCCTTGCTAACTCCCAGCAGCCAGGAAGCTTCTGCAGAAGGGTTGGGGTATTAATCATGACTCATTGGCAAATAACAGCCCACAGAAGTCAAGCTTCTTCCTTTGATTTTTATCTGAGTCACCTTGATGGCCTGTGGCTTGACACCAGCCTGCATATCCTTTTGGGGCTGACAGTTGTGCCTCTTCAGGTAAGTTATATGTTTAAAGTTATATTTATTCATTTAAAAACATACAACCCACAAAATTCTCAATTAAGAAATTTTACATAATTAGGTAGGCCTGGTGGCACAGGCCTGTAAACACAGCAGTTGGAAATCTAAGGCAGGAGAATCTAGAGTTCAAACCCACCCTGTGCTTCACAGTGAAACGATGTCTCATTAAAACTAACAACATTACGTAGAGCCAGCCCTTTAGGATGTTTGAAATTATGCACAGTAAATTTCAGTTGTTTTTTATAAACAGGACTGAGTTTCCTAGACATGTGAACTCTCAGAAATAAGAGAATCAAAGAGCAAGGAAGCGAAAAAATTCTAATCATCATAAGAGAAGGTACAAGTAAAAGAAAAATGGATCAGAAGAGACAAAGTATTCTGGTCTCATTATTAGGATTCTCATTATTGGTTGATTTAAAAATAAAAATCAGAACGCTACTAATTTATGTGATCTTTTGAGAAAGCAACCACTTAAACTAATGCAGTATCAACAATATTGCCAATACCGGTTGTGTATGGGCTACTTTTGAAAGTTAAACCTCCTAAAGTAGTTGCCAGATGTTTTCCAGAGCATTTAATTGATTGTGATAACCCTTCGGGAAAGAAAGGCTAGCATATGGACTACGCCGAGTTCTGGATGCTGGAAGATTATAAGATCCCATGTTATAGACTAAAAGTTGTATTTTCCCTGGTGTATGCTCCTTCTCCCCTACTCCCAGCCCTGAGTAGTTTAGTTATAATCTGCACCATTTGCCGAAATTGTCATTACTTTCCCCAAATTGCTTTCTGGGTAACCTCGTTATCCACCAACAAAATAGCACTGAAATATCCGGGCTGTGGGAGAGCTGCTAATGATGTGTCTCACTCCACAGTGAGACAGTCCCTCTACAGAGCTATAGTGCCTAAGCACTTCCTGTCCCTGAAGAGGATGCTGGCCTCATGCAGCTCTTGCAAAGGCGCTGATTGTTGACTGGGCACAGTGACCGTTTTATCCAGCACTTGTAAATTGCCTTGATGTCAGCAGTCCTGTTAAAATAGAAAAAGCCTTTTTGTGCTTTCTGGTTTGTGAGGCCCCACCCCACTGCCTCACTGCAATTTCTGGATAAGTATTGGAGAGAAGTTTATGGTAGCATAGAAAATACATGATCACCTAGGCAGAAAGTGCAGTCCTAAGAGAAACCTATTTGTTAATATTCTCTTTCCTAAGTAGCTGTGAGGGGCATCAGCTTTATTTTACTTATTCCGTATCAGCAAGAGAATTTAATGTGGACTAGATAGCTATGATATTGGGCATGATCTTCCCCTGGTATTTAGAGCTATTTTTCCTAAAGGATATAGTAATATCTGCAATAAAGGAAAATTTAATCTTGAGGGTTGTTTTTAGTTTTAAAAAATGGTTGCATATCCTTGGCTAACCCGTGGGATACCACCTTTATGCATCTTCTTGGCTCAATTAGATCACATTCCTTAGGCTCATTCCTCCCCATTCTCAGCAATTAAATGTTGCAGTGCCTTGGTATGTTATCAGGGTTGCAAGTTCAACTGCTTGATGTGTGACTCACTTCTGGTGCCCTTTCTTTCTATTTTTCCCCAAAAGAGAGCCATGTGTTAAACGTCCAGAGTCCAAAAGTCCTTATTACTCTTTGACTGTTAAAGGAGGGTTTTCTCCTCTGTAGTGGGAGAGAACAACAAATCAAAAGAGGATTTCATCCAAGAATGAACTTACGATATGAAAATAATTGCTTGGAGTTCATGGTCACTGCGTATATTGGAACAAGAGGAAGAGAAAATCTATTCTTCTTAATATGTTGCTCCATTTGTAGTTTCAAGCCTACTATATTGTGTCTTGTAATTAAAAAATGGATTGATACTCATTTACTGTAGGCAAGGTGTTTCTCACTAATTTTGTTTTCTTTGCATTTTTTCCCCTCATTAAATTATCACCACTCAAAACCCACTTATTAGGTACTTCCTGTATGCCAGATGCTCCTAGGAATCATTAAATTCATCACCAAATAGACCAGGAATACCTTCTCAGTACATGATACTAGTATTCTGGAAGGGAGTAGGAAGTATCACATGTAGAGCTTAGTTAGGACTTAGGACCTCTCTAGAGAGATGTGACACACAATAAAAATAATGAATTATAGGCTGGGTGTGGTGGTGCACACCTTTGATTATAGCACTGAGGAGGCAGAGGCAGGTGGATCTCTGTGAGTTCAAGGCCAGCCTAGTCTACATAGTGAGTTCCAGGCCAGCTAGGGCTACAGGGATGTTCTGCCTCAAAAAGACAAAAAAAAAGATTTAATGATTGTCCAGATACCAAGTGCATGAGCATGGGGTCAGAGAAGGCCAGACCTTCAAGGAAGGGAACCCCAAAGGGAATGTGAGTGTGGATGCAGTATATGGAAGACAGGGGGTAGATGAAGTTGTGTAGCCATGGGAGGTTAAAGTTGAATTGCTCCTCAGTATCTTTCTGTGCCTTGGTTTCTCTTCTGTGACATGGAGATGATGACAGTAATGATCACATGAAGTTGTTTACAAAGACTAAATGATATGATCAAAGCACTTAGTCAAGACTGTAACAGAAAGCACTCCTGTTGCTATTATTTTATATTATTAGAAATGTAAGAGCCCAGAATCTGACATGTGAATCTGATCATGTAATTTGGTATCATCAAAAGTTTGAAAAAGGAAAAAAAAATGGGTGTGTTAGCTCATGCCTGTAGTCTAGTACTTGGGAGACTGAGGCAGGAAAATCACCTGAGTGTGAGACCACTCTGGGCTACAGAGTGAGAACCTGCCTAAAAAAAGATAGAGAAAGAGGAGATAGTAAAGGAAGAGGAGGAAGAAGAAAAACACAGAGAAGGAACAGAAAAAGGAAGAATGGAAGAAAGAAAAAAAGAGGAAAGAAAGAAGGAAGGAAAACAAAGCCATCTATACAGAAATAAGTTTTTTTTTTTTAAACCTAGTTTCCCATAGGGTAGAAACATAAAATCTGTTAAAACTTGATAGAGGGCTGAGATGGCTCAGTCCATCTGGCAGCTCTTGCAGAAGACCAGGCTTCAGTTCCCAGCACCCACATGGTAGCTCAAAACCAGATGTAACTCCTGTTCCAGAGGATCTGACACCCTCTTCTTGGCCTCCAAAGGCACCAGGCACACATGCGGTAAATATATGTACATGCAGGCAAACATTCATACACATAAAATAAAAATAAACAAATCTTTTTAAAAACTTTGCAGAACTATAAAATGATATGATGGAGAGAGATGAAAGACTAATATATTAGGTTGCCAACCTAGTGGTAGGCGTTCTCCGGAAGTTGAAAGTTCTTAACTTTCTAATATAATTAAGTATAACCCAATTTTCTTAGAAATTTTTGCAGTTTTCTTTCTCACTATTCCTTCCATCTTTACTTAGAATAGTTCTGAGCATGGCTCTTGTTCTGCTTGCTCCTTTTTTTCCCTTTAAGACACAGTTTCATAATGCAGCCCAAGCTGGCCTTAAACTTGTAATCCTCCTGCCTTGGTCTCTAGGGCTGGGATCCTGCGTTCTCCTTTGCTTTGCTATCTGCCATTCTGTTCAGTTTAACACATCACAAGTAGATCTTCCTGCCCCAATTCTCCATTGCTCCTGGCCTTCCTACTCTGTCCCTTAACCTCGGGAACATTCCATGTTAGGGCTTCTGGGTCACATAATGTATCAGGAATTAATTACACTCTAGGTAACACACATAGGTAAACACCCTTGAGGTTTATTTTATAAGATGATGAAAGGTTTTCCTACTAGGACTATACTAGGTACTCTACCTTTCCTCCTTGTCTTCCAACTTTCATACAATTAAATGACAGATGAATGGCTTTTGTTCCTAGTCCGGAACAGGTTCAAAAGATTGCCATCCCAACAACTCAGGGCCTTAAGACTTGGCATGACTTGATCCCAGAGAATCATCTCTTCTGGCTTGATCTCTCGTTTATTCCCTTAGGCAGGCCACTCCTCAGGATCCATGCTTCTTACTAAGTCAGGCGGGGAACTGTCAGCTATATTCACTGCCTAAGAGAATAATAAAGGCAAGGAGTTGTGGAAGGATGTGGGTGTTACAGAGGAACATCATCCTATTGGATGAAACCATTGAGAATATGCTGGAGATCAATCTTTTTTTTTTTCCTTTTGAAAAATTTTATTGTTAAAAGCATTACTGTGGACTTAAAGCAGTAGATGATCCATGTACTTTAATGGTCTAGAAAAAAACAAACAGTAAATTTTAAAAAAAGAGAAAGATGGATGAGATGGATTTGATAGGGTTTATACTACACAAAAAAGTGATAAAATGAGGGCAGATGCTCATAGAAGACCAGTACAAGGAGATGAGGCTCAGGAAAGACCCGAAAGAAAGTTGAGGGGAAACTGTGTGACTCCTCCAGGCAAAGAATCCCAGACTAAGGGGGCAGGAAGTGAAAAGACCCAAAGGAGTTTGTTCGGGGTACTTGAATAATGGAAAAAAGCTAGTGTAGCTAAAGCAGTATGATGAGAAACAAAGGTCCAAGCTGGGGTGATGGCTCAGTCGATAAAGTGTTTTTGTCATGCAAACATGAGGACCTAAATTTAATCTGTCAATGCCAATGGCACAAAACCAAGTGCTGCAGTCCTCACTGGTAATCCCAACACTGGAGAGGTAGAAACCGTAGGATCCCTGGTGCTTGCTGACCAGCCAGTCAGGTTTTCCAGACAGAGTCCCTGTCTGGAAAAATAAAGGAGAGAGCAATTAAAGAAGACACCTAAATTTGACCTCTGGCCTTCAATGCACGTGCACACTTGTATATACACATGAATATGTAGACAGACAGACACACACACACACACACACACACACAAGTTCAAGGGGTAAGCCACAGTGAGATCATGTACCATGTACTAAGCTATGACAGAGATTTTATTTAGATTATTATTATATTGTTTTAAACAGGGTCTCATGTAGCCAGGACTAGCCTCAAACTCCTGACACCCCTTCTTCCATATCCCAAATACTAGGATTACAGGCATGTACCACTACAGCTGGCAATTTTAACTATTACATGAGAACCTGTAAATTGTGCATCTTAATGGGGTATCATGTGGCATTTTTTGAAACATATACATTTTATAATTTTTACACTTGATCTTGACCCAAGAGGCCATGAAGCAGTTTGTAATGTTTAGATTACTTCTTTATTGTGAAAACCTTTACAATCATCACTTTTTTGAACTATGTACTACATTGTTATTTATGATCACCCTCCTTTGCAGTAGCACCCTAGAGCTTCTTGTTCCTCTCTAACTGCCATTGGTGAACCCATTCCTACCCCCTTTCTCCCTTCAAGCTCAAATTTTGTTCTAACTTTGGTGGGAAGTTATTGGAAGGTTTGGGCAAGATTCTCTTTGTCAGTGTCATGAGATTCTGATTCCATTCCACTAGTGACCACTGTGAACTTAACTATGCTCTTGACCCCTCAGGTAAGATGTGGAGTGATATTTGTCATCAGCAACGTTGAGGTAGCTATTGATTACAAAGGACTAGAGGATTTTTGATGGAAGCTATGATATAGAATAATTACCAGTGTTCTACTTAATTATTATTTTAACATCTGTGTTTTTTCTGAAATGTACAAAAATGTATTCTAAATATCTTTATGTTGGATTTTTTTACTTTTAAATTGCTTTAAATTTAAATATTTTATTTAATAATTTTGTACATGAGTACTGTACTTACATCATTTCCACACTCCCTCCCAAATTTATGACCTCTTATCATATATATAGGGGGAGAGAGAGAGAGAGGGAGGGAGGGAAACACATACACACACAACCTATTAAGTCCATTGGTCTTATGCATAGGTGTTTAGGGCTGACTACTTAGGATTGGATAACCTATCTGGAGGCTTGTCCCTGGAGAAAACTTAATTCTCCCTCCCTCAGTAGCCATCAGCTCTCTGTATTTCATCATCTGTGGGTGGGGACTTGTGAAAGTTCCCCCGTCCGTGTTGAGTTGTCAACTGGTGTTGTCCTTATGCAGGTCTTTGTTTAGGGGACCATGTTTAGATGTCATGGATGCATCTTCCCAGCAGCAGATATTCTGGTTCTGTGGCTCTTATAATTGCCTGCCCGCTCTTCTGCACTGTTCCCTGAGCCTTAAGTGTAAGGGTTGCATACTTTGCGGTGTTCAGAACCCTATGGTCATTTATTCTCTGCATTTTGACCAGTTGTGAATTTTTGGAATAGCTTCCATCTGCTGAAAAAAGAAGCTTCTTTGATGAGAGGTGATAGGCATACTTATCTGTAGGTACAAGGAGATGTATTTAGAATACAGTTAGAAATTATACTGGTTTAGGAAAATACCAGTAGTAGGTTCTCCTCTAGGGTCATGACCTCTCCAGTCATGGGTATTTGGCTAGGTTTACGATACCAGGCATGAATTCCGTCCTGCTGAGCGGGGCTTATGTCCAATTAGACAGTTGTTAGTTACCCCCAAGATAAAAGTGTTAGCTATTGCGCCACTGAGGGTATCTTGCCTGACTGATCATTGTGGTTTGTAGGCTTTATCTTGAAAATTTTAAAATGTTGGAGAAGTTATGTTTCTGATACCCTTTTGGTTCTGCAGGAAAGATTTAGGGTGCTCCTTTCTTATTTCAAAAAAATGACCTATAAATTTCCTAGAAGTTAAAACCCAGCATATATCATAGAGTTTTAGAATGAGAAGGGATCGTAGTCATATCTCAATCTGCTGTTCAGGCACAGACTGATTTATACACAGAGATGACTTTAAAAACAATTCCTAATCCATGTACCGTGTCACAGCTACCCTGGAGTTTGAGGCAAGAAGATCAATTGAACCAGGAGTAAAAGGCCATTCTGGACAACATAATGAGACCTCCATTTCAAAATCAAACAAGCAAACCAAACAGTTCTTTGCTGTGCAAACCATTTGCTTCTAATGTATGGACAACCTCACTTTGGCGGGGGTAGGGTGGGGTGGGAGGAACAGGTCACTGTCAGCCTAGGGAAACTGATGTGTGACTTGTTCCAGTTCAATGAATTATTTGTAGACCATGAAAAAATGATCTTCTAGATCATCCGGTCTGCTCCAATTATGTTACAAGTGAGGAGGTTGAAAGAAGCAGCCTAGAGGACAGTATGGCTGCTGGTCAGCAGGAGATCCTGGCTGGGGGTCAAGATCCTAAGACTTTTGATATATCTTCTCCTTCCAAATGATCTTTCAGGCATCATGTTGTCTCCTCTGGTTCGTGAACTACCTTCTGTGGCACATTTAGGCATAATTGCAATGTTACAGGAAGTGATTTACTATCATTTCACATCCTTTTCCATCTCTATTGTAATCATGTACTTTGCTAATATTGGAAGCAGCGGCTGCTGCAAAATGTTTTTGCTTGGTGAGGCAGCTGTATGAAAAATTTTTCACGGACTGTAATTTGACTCCATGCCACAAATGTTTTGCTCTGTGTTTTTCTTTCTTTGGTCTCGCTTTATTGCTGGCTAGGAACTCTGCAAGTGGATTCTGCCAACTGTATCACTGAATCTATAGACTTTTAGTTTTAAATTTGGTCACAATTCAAATTTTAATTGGACTGCAGTTTTTCATATTAATTTTTTGCCTAGAACATATATTCTGATTTTTTGTCATATAATGATTGCGATAACTTTTAAACATGACATTTTGCACCGTCTCGATGCTCAGTAAATAATCATTAAAAAAATAAGTTTAGTATGTAACATTAGGTTTTTCTGAGTCCATCATTTTCATAACACATATTAACCATTATCATGAAAAACAAATGAATATAAATATATAATCAATTCTGTTATTTGTTTTTGAAACATGGTGCAAGGCTGGCTCTGCAGTTCTGTGTGGCCAAGGCTAGCCTTAAACTCCTGACCCTTCTGCCTCCCATCTCCTGAGGACTGGAATTACAGACGTGTGCCAACCTGCCTAGCTATAAAGTCAATTTAATCAACATTTCTCTTGTATATGAATGTATATTTCTTCCTATAAACTTAAATGTATGTTAATTACCTACATATTATACTTATTATCGCATAAGTATATTATAATTAAATATAGTTATATATATATTAAATATGTGTTCATGTATGTGAAATACAGGTTGCACATCCCCCATCTGAAAAATCTAAAATCCATTGATTTTCAGATTTTCAAATTAAGGCTTTACTCTAAAATAGTTATGGCCCCAAGCATTTTAGTTGAAGGATACTCAACTTCCATATAAATATATGAAAGAAATAAACACATATATATGCACACTTTATCCTAATAAAGTAGCCTTTACTTAACTGGCTTTGAAAACCAAGCTGATATGTTCTGCTTGATCTCCCTTATGTTAATACCATATAGCCCACATGACCACTACGTGAAATAGAAGCTGTAGTATTTATTAGTCTTAACTTAAGAGGTCTCTCACACTGGTGCAGTTTTGTCATTCACTCACAAATTGATGACATTTAAATAAGCCCAAAATGTCTGTAAGCATTATTACCTATGTTCACTGGTTTTTTTGAAAAAGAAATGGCCCTTCACACATTTACATAATTTTGCTTGCTCATGCTATAGGGAAATAAATTTTTTGGTGTTTCAGATGCTTTGCCAGAAGTTAAGTGGTTGGCAGGAATGTTCGAGCCAAATGATGCTTTTTTTCATGATTAAAGTCCTTAAAACAGGGATCATATTGGATCATCAGATAGGTGATTGCAAATGGCAAGCTTAAAATCTTAAAGCCAAATTTTGTGAGTCAGACATGATGCATAGGGGTGCATTTCCTCAATAATCACTTGGAATCTAGTTTTAGCCTTTTTTCTCACTCTTGTTCTGGAGTAATTTATAGATCCATCACCCTGGGGAATTGCAACTGGATTAAGTTCACGTTTCACTATGATAAATGTGAACAGCCTATAGTTTCTAACTTACAAAGAAAGTCCAAGTGCTCCTAAAAAATTCCTTTTGGTCAATCTATTCATTATGTTCTATGATGGTGTTTTGAAGGGAAAATGGACAACATGAAGGCAGTTAGGCAGTCTTCCTCTTTATTTTATTCCTGTGGACTTTGCTCTGAGATGTGGCAACAGGCTACTCCTAACTGATTAAAGGGCACGGTCACAGTGGGCCTATTGATTCAAACCTCAGCACTGAGGAGCATTCGGTGATGACTGGTGAGGCAACTGATGGTTCTCTGTGCTTTCCTTGGAGGGAGCTGTCAGTGGTCTTTCAGTAGCAAGATCCCTGGTCCACTGTGAGTGTTGTATGATATGCATACAAGAGGTAAATATGTAGTATGTGAATCTGTGCACATGCCACTTATATGTGTGTATTTAAACTTGGATATGGTGACTTAAACAAAAATGAAGGATCCAATCATGGTTTGTAATTAAGTGGGAAAAGGATGATACAGTAAAAAGGCCAGTGACTCAAAATTTAAAAAAAATATTTTATACATTTTAAAGTGTTAAATATTCACTATTCTCTCTCTATATGGTTATCTAAAGGAAAATTACTTGAATTCATAATATCTTTTAAAAAACAAGGAATGAAGTGAAACAGCATTCTTATTTATTTATTTATTGTGCATGCATGCATACACACACACACACACGTGCGCGGGGGGGTGCATGCTTGCCACAGATTGTATGTGGGGGTCAGAGGACATTTTACAGCAGTTGGTTCTCTCCTTCCACTGTGTGGGTCTTAAAATGTAAACTCAGGTTGTCAGCCTTGGCGGCAAGAATCTATATCTACTAAGTTTTCTTATCAGTCCCTAAAGATGATTCTTAACTGTTTCTCAGGGTTGTCTGAATGTCTGGCAGGGCACTTAAGATTTTCAGTTCAAAGGAACAATCCCACTGCAGTGTGTGTGCTACAAATGTATCATTCCTGTATTTCCCCTTCCAGGTATTCAAGAGACGATATTTTTACTTGACTCAACTTCCTGATGGTTCATATATTCTCAATTCTTACAAAGATGAGAAAAATTCCAAAGAATCTAAAGGTTGTATCTACTTGGATGCCTGCATTGATGTCGTTCAGGTAAGGCTCCTAGGATTAAGATAATCTTTCTCTTTTTTCCAAGGTTCTGGTCAATGAACTATTAAAATCCTCAGCATTTTCCCTCTTGGTTAATGGCATGCCATGCACCAAAACATCTATATTAGAAACCTCCCTGTCCTCTCAGTGCACCACTCTCACCCAGTGCCAATGTTAAAAAGTTTATCAAATTCTTTAGAGTCTTGTTCCAAATGCCTTTGAATTTTCCTTGTATCCTGTTTATCCTAGAGTGTTGCCTAGATTTATTTTTACAATTTCTTCAAATTATGTGTACTTGTGTGTGCAGGTATGTACATGTGATTGCAGGTGTCCTCAGAAGCCAGAGGCATTGGATCCTCCTGGAGAGGTTTGAGCCACCAAACATGGGTGCTAGAAACCTAACTCATATTTCCTGCAAGAGCATAGTGGGCCCTGAACCATCTCCCAGCCTGGAGTTTTTCGTTCTTACCTCCCAATTTTCAGTCCTTCCTCCTGAGACCTAGATTGGGTCCTTCATTTTTCTTCTCAACACTTTTGCTTTTGATTTCCTGTCTTACAGAGGGAAATCTGAAGCTCTTAGAATGGAATTCAAGATCCGTGGTAATTTCTCCTTACCCTGTTGTCTACATTTATTTCTCTGCATTCCCATATATATATATCTGTGTTCTGATCATACCAGGCTATGTACTTCATGGAGTTAAGGCATATATGTTGCTTCCTTTATGTTCTTTCTCTTTTAGTTTTCATGGTTCTGGAGATTGAACCTAGGGCTTCATGCATGCTAGGTGATATCTCCAGCCCATTTTTTTTAAACTTTGAGACAAACTCTTATTAAACCCTTATCTTTTAAAATATTTTATTTATTGTTTTTATTTTATGTGTATGAGTGTATTACCTGCATGTATGTGAGTGCACCTGTGTCATGCAATGCCACGAAGATCAGAAGAGGGCATCAGATTCCCCTGGAACTGGAGTGAAGGATGGTTCATAGCTGCCACGTGGGTGTTGGGAATCGAACCCGGGTCCTCTGCAAGAGCAGTCAGTGCTCTTAGCCACTGAGCCATCTCTCCATGTTTTAAGACTCAGTTTAAATGCCACTTCTACCGTGTAGTGCTTTCTGTTTCCTTCCTCACACTCATGTCCATCCAGCAAGTAGAATCAAGCTCCACTCCCACTATACTATCCCCTTGACTGTTACCTCTATCATGTAGATGAATCACATGCTAACTTGTAGTTTATTCCTTTTTGGATTTGGATTACAAAGACCCTGTCTTACTCACTTCTGTGTTTCTTATAATAATTATTAAGGCTATACATACCTTAGGGAGTTAGCAAATGTTTATTTGAGTAGAAGCATTGAGCTGATCAAGAGGCAGGAGTTGTTCAATCAACATCCTCAGTTGACCTGAATCTAAACTAGAAAGTGGGAACTGATATTGTCTGTGTACTTTCTCCAATAAGATTATCATGGGGTACAAATTAGAGGTTTTAAAACTGTAAGGGTCTATATAAGTAGAAGATGCTTTTTACCTGTTTTGGTTTTGCATATGCAGTGCTGGGGTAGGAACCCCAAGTCTTGGGTATGCTTCACATTCTCTACTACTAAGTAATAGCCCTGGTCTGAAGGTGCTCTTTTAATACATAACCATATCTTTTAGGCTTATCAGAAGTTACACACACACACACACACACACACACACACACACACACAATTTCTGGATTTTCTCAATTAGTCCTAACACATGGCCTTTCTTTGCCATGCTCCCACAGCCACCTATTTATGATTCCCTCTCTCCAGTATTTTCAAATATGCACATCTGTATGACTTGAAGCTGCAGTTTAATTTCATCTTTTTGTGTGCCTTGCAGATGAGAAGGAGAAACTTCATTGGTTTCTTCCATACAGTGGAGAATGATTGATTTATTAGCCTTTCTTGAAGTTAATGCTGAGGCCTTTGGGAGGGGGTAATGTGCCACTTCACCATGACAGAGAGGTGGTAAAATAAAAGAATGAGCCCTTCTGTTTGAAGAGAGGAGGAGGCTCTTCCTTTCCTTTTGTGTTTGTACTCAGTGTGGGACCCTTCACAGATTTTACTGAGACTCACAATTTGGTGTGTACCAATCATGGTCTCCCTTTACACTAGTGACATATTTGATACTGCACATACTGAAGTGAATTAAGCTTTTGTGTTAATCGTGAAATACAAAATAAGCATCGTGTTTGTTTCAGGACACATTTAAGCTTGCTTCCAACATCTAATTTTGAAAGTCGGTAAATAAGGAAAATTTTTAAATGGGGTGAAGAAAGCAAAACTGGTTCTTGTTTTAATGGTGGTAGTTTGATTTTCTAATGTGAAGGATCTCAAAAGCCTTTAAATGGTTTATGCCAATCTTGTGCTTGTTCCATTGTGCCCAGTCAGGCCTACGGGGAACACCAAAGATATACTTGATGTGGTTGCCCATGGTCTCGGATGATTTAGTCCTTGTATAAAGAAGCAGTTATTTTGTGAAATCATTTATGTACATATAGGCTGAGCTGAGGTAAAAATAAATAAGCTAATAAAATTAATATTCAAAGGGGAACTAATCTAACTGAACACATGGTTTCTTTTTCCTCCCTCTAGTGCCCCAAAATGCGCCGTCATGCTTTTGAACTCAAGATGTTAGATAAGTATAGCCATTATCTGGCTGCTGAAACTGAGCAGGAAATGGAGGAATGGTTGATAACACTGAAAAAGATAATTCAGATCAATACTGACAGTTTAGTACAAGAGAAAAAGGAGACTGTAGAAGTAGTACAAGGTAAGGATTTTGCAATGATTCATTCTTGAGGTTATAAAGCTCTTGTCTTTCACCTAAGGGCATATCCTTTGTGCTAGGTGAAGATAGAATCTTAATTCTGAAGGTTGGCCCTCTCCTTCATTAAAAGTGACTATGGGAATTGATGGACTTTTTTTTTTAATTTTTAAAAATGATTTATTTAATAACAACATACTTAGAAGAAGCATATCATTACAACACAATTGACATATTCAATAACGTTTTCCTGAGGTAGGATGCATCTCTTTCAAATTTGGCTGTAAATTTTAATTGGCTGTAAATTTTTAGGTTTACAGTTGCATTATTACAGTTATACAATATTGTACTCAGTATAAACTGTGTAACACATAAAATTAAATGAGGTTTTAACCTTTAAAAAAGATCTCCATTTCATTATTAAAATACATACTTTCATACAGAAAAATTCATTTTTAATGCAATTGACACTAAGATGTTTGCACATGCATTTCTAATCTCTAAATATCTGATTATTACTAGTCACAGTTGGTTACTTGATGGACTTTTTAAAGAGTTGTTGCTCCATGCACCCTGACACATAAAATGCAACCAGACTAAAACGGATAAGAAATTCATGGCAGATTTTCAAAAGTCCATTAAAGTTTCCCTTGTGTTTTCATAATCAAAATGCTTTGCCATAAATCTAGTATGAGAGGATGGAGTAGGGAAGAGAAGAGTTCTCTTAGGTGATTAGTAATGGTCTGTATGGTTTAGAACATCTGTTTTTAATGAATTTGTAGATGATGAAACGAGCAGCCAAGGAAAAGCTGAGAATATCATGGCCAGTTTGGAAAGGAGCATGCATCCGGAACTGATGAAGGTATGTATTTCTTATGGCAACTTGCCTTCCACTGAGACAATGCAGAGTTAGCTATTAAGGTTTTTATGCTGAGTTCCATTTGGAAATGCCATTCCAAGTTAAAAACTTCACTAAATTGGTGAAACAGGTAGAGAGAAGAAAAGGTGCATTCCTAATGGACTTGAAAGGGCCAACTTACAATTCGGAAAATCCTTTTTCTTTCTAGACACCAGGAAATACTTCCATGTTTTTGTGATTGTATTAATTTTCTCTACTGTTTTTATTAAATTTGATTGATATAGATCATTAAATACATGTTCTTTCAAGGGGTTAATGATGCAGCTATACAAATGGTATTCAATTGAAAGACACATGCTAATTTAATATGTAAATTATGTGAATAATTTACTCAGAGACTTTGATGGACAGATATTATTTGTATCATTTACTTTGTGGAGTTTGAAATGAACTAATTTTGAAAGTAGTGAGGTAATTGCCATGCATTTGTTGACAGGCTGCATATTTTGCTCTGTGTTCTATATTATGATTAATTAGAAGGTTATGAACCACCTATTCACTTAAATCTTTGTCAATCCTACTAATATTTTTATTTTCTGAATCTCCCTAGACTATTGAGCTATATAAGGTTTAAGTTCCTTTTTTTCTATTTTAAATTTACCTCTCTTAAGCTTCAAAGCTTTTTCAAAATAGCAACATGCTCATGACCCCATTGTCTGTGTTTTCTGTGATTTTGTGGGTTTTAGTTGAATCCTCTGTCAACCTTTCTCATGGTACACTGTACAATTCATTGTCTGCCTTAAGACAATGGAATCAGAATTGTATATGCTTCATAGCTACCGCTAAGTGTGTGTAAAATATGGTAGTTTTCTCATTTATTTCTTGTTTACATGCAAAGTCTTCTAGAATTATTTTTATGCTGTCTGCAAAATGTAAAATATTTTCTGTTTTATGGAACTGTGCATAGGAAGTATAAGGACCAGATCTATAGCTTACTATGGGTCTTACTGATGGCCAATCATATGTCTTGTTAGCCTTCCTACATCCATGGGAAAAATAATGTATATTTGTGTCAAAGATTTCTATAAATTATATATGTAAAATGGTATAAATACTGTTTTGAAGGAAATGTAGAAATGTAATGTATTTTTACATTTTAGTATGGAAGAGAAACAGAACAGCTAAACAAACTCAGCAGAGGAGATGGAAGACAGAATCTCTTTTCTTTTGATTCGGAGGTTCAGGTATTGATATATTTCTTAAACGATTCCTTGAATTGTTCCTTTTTCAGATAAACAATACCTGTGGGATGTCGAAATCATAGATTTTTTCACCAGTGGGAATACAGATTGGTTTATATTTGTCTTTCGGTTTAACATGTAGCTTGGCTAACTCTTCACTCAAGAAGCCTGTCCCATAAATAAATAGCAAGGGACAGAATATATATATATTCTAATGTTTTATTACTCCATTCCTTTAGATTCTTTCATATTGTTTCTCACAATGGATAAATTAAATAATAATTAAAGGCGATTTCAGTATTCCTTGAATCCATTAAATACAGCAGTGATCTAGTAGCAATGAATGTCCACAGCATAAACAGTACTGAATTAAATGAGTCATGGATTTTTCCACATTTGACATTGCCATGTAAAACTGGAATAGTTTTCATTTATGGCTTAATGCAGGTTTTTTTTTTTTGGTCTTTTTGAGACAGGGTCTCCCTGTAGCCCCAGCTGTCCTGGAACTCACTATGTAGACCAGGCTGGCCTTGAACTCACAGAGATCCGCCTACCTCTGCCTCCTGAGTGCTGGGATTAAAAGCGTGTGCCACCACACAATTTTAAATGGAAGGTGATGTGACAAACTTCATGTTTCTGTGTACTTTAACCTCATTCATAAGATTACTTTGGTGCAAAGATATTTGTATTTATAAAAATATGAGCATGGATGTTAAGGATTTGAACTCAGGTCCTCAAAGTAAATACTTTATCCAGTGAGACATCTCCCCATTGCTGAAAATCAATTTAAAAATTTATTTCATTTCTCTCTTACCCCATAGCAATTTTATATTGTTCTAATGCCAGTTATGTGCCATATATATCTGATAACTTCACATACTCTTATTTTTCTTTTAATGGGGCTTTTGGCTATACTAACATTCCCCCCTCTGATGAGGTAACCCTAAACTCTTTTAAGGATTAGATACAAGCTCCCAAATACTTTTGACATTTTTGGTCTTTGGAACAGAGTATGTTGCTAACAGGCCCAAGGACATTTTGACTTTTAGCCAAGAAACTGGCTACTTTTCTTTGGGGTCTTTTTACCCTAACTGCCTAGCCAATTCCTACCTCCTATTCTTATCACACCATCCTCTGAAGGGGTTGGGGATGTAGCTATATATTTTTAAACAAAGAATATGATAGAATAGAATAGGGCTGGCAAGATGGTTCAGTGGTAAATGTGCTTGCTACTAAGCCTGATGACCTGAGTTCAATTCCAGAAACCTACTTTAAGGTAAAAGAAGAGAACAAACTGCAGAAAATTGTCCTCTGACCACACACACACACACACACACACACACACACACACACCCCAAACAAACAAACAAACAAACAAACAAACAAATAAATAAATAAATAAAATTAACAAAAAGAAACGAAAACAGAATAGCAAGTTTCAGAGACGACAGCTCTAGGATACTCATTCAGAAATTTACTTTGTGAAAGCATAACTGAGCCTTTGATTTCCCTCAGTGATTGGACTCTAATTGGACATGTCAGGCTTTTTGATTGTATACAAAGGAGACAATTGACTGTGGTTGAAACTAAATCCAGTATCTTTAAAAACTTGTGGTGTAGTGTTTTCGTGGTCATGAAACTGAACTAATTTTATGTTTGAGTTATTAGTGAGCTACAATAAGAGAAAATCCACAATTGTGTTGAATCTTTAAGCACAAACAAATTGAAATTAGTGTCGATTGTGGAAGGCTCACTTACCACAGAGTAACTCATGTTAAGTAGAAAAGGTAAAGTGCCCTCCTCTTTTGGCCCCCTTTTGATGGGGAGAGACATGATTTTTATCAGTGATGGTAGGGAACAATGAACTACTGGGTGTCTGAAGGGAATGGCTCAAACTTTGAACTGTAGGGGAAGACCATGCATATCACAGGCCTCAGAAAGGAAAGGATTTGGGAAGCTTTGGGCCAGTTTCTCTTCACATTCCACACTATCTGAATAAGACAGCAATGAGAGCAGATAAATGGGTAGAAATGAAAATTGATTTCCATGGCAATGACTTGCCTCTGTTGGCTCCACAGATAAGTATTCAGGAGGGAGATGCCTAGTCCCTCACATTTGTATTATTTTTGTAGATAAACAGACTCAGAAGGGGGAAAATCATGCCTTCAGGAATGAATTTCTTACCTTAGGACCTTTTATGTCAGAGACACAAGCTAGGTCAGAATAGCTATAATTATATAAGATTCTTCAGGTATGATGCCTGTCTTGGCTTGGATTGCTTAGGTAATTGCAAAAAATTCTTGTGTTTCTTGGCTTAATTGTTCCATACTGGCAATATTCTCTGCTGAGATTCATCCAGTTCTTTCCCACCTACTATGTCTATGGCCTTAATGAAAGTAGAAGGTGTCCTATAATCTGCACTTTCCTTCCCATTGGTAAATAAAATAGTAGTATATCCAGCCATTCTGAATGAACGGAGGTACTTAGACCGTGTGAGCCTTGGGGGCTTAGGAAGCTTTCTAGGAGTATTTTTGAGGAGAGACAGATGCCTGCCTACTCAGAGGAATCCTTTGACTCCAAATATCTTTTGTTTTAAACTTGTATTTATCTTCAAATACCAGTAATTTACAAAAATATATCTTAGTGGCAGCTACAGTACATCCTTCCAGTTCTGTTCGAAGCTGAGCTCAGTGTTTATCAGTTTCCAAAGCAGACGCCTCTCCTTCTGTTCATCATTTAAATGTAGGTGGTTGCCCTGGGTTCCAGCTTTGGCTGCCTTTCACTGTAGATTAGAGTGGCTTTCAAATCCATATCCCCAATCCAGATCTCGCCTAGTTTTCTAGCCACATACTGATAGTACCTCAAACTCAAAACATCCCTAACTGAACTGCTCATTTCTACTTGCTATTCCCCACAAATCTACCATTCATTTGTGTCTCACAACCCAGTTTCTAATATCAATGTTTGTGTGATCTGTTCAAGACCATTGTGTTGTTCCTGTAGTCTCTCATACCGATTCCTGTTAATTATGCCTCCTGAAGAGCTCATAAAGGAAACAAATTATTCCATCTTAGAGCATATATTTTATAAAGAAGAAGAAAAAAACCTGAATAAGTACTAAAAAATAATGTTAGATAAACCAGAAGAAGGGAATACAGATTGTCAGGAAGTATGTGGTTTTCTACATGGAATTAGAGAAATATCTCTCTTTAGAAGTACCAATTGATCAGCGAAACTTGAGTCAAATGAGATAGTAAGCCACACAGCTGATAGAGCTGTGTTCCTGATAGAACAGTAGGTGCAAAGGCCCTGAGATGAGAAAGTGCTGGGTATGCTGGGGAAATACCCAAGGGGAGAAGTGTGATTTGGAACAGCAAAATGAGAGGAAGAGGCAAAAATGGTAGAAGGTGAGGTCACAAATACGAGAAATGAGATTCAGGGAGTCATGTCATATAGGTAGGACTTTGTAGGCCAAGGTGTGGATTTGTCACTTGTTCATTGCCTCAGATCAGATTCTCATCATCTCCCTCCAGGATTTTCTCTACCCATGTTTGAAACTTAGTGTAGGAGCTCCTCAAAATCTTGTTGAATGAAAGCATTAAAAAGGGTTCAGATGAATAATGGAGAGCGCTATTGCATTCTGCCATTTATACTACACTAATCTGAATCAATGTCAATGTTAATATGAATCCTATCTTTTAAAAAAATCATATGATCTGTTTGTAGAGGTTGGACTTTTCAGGAATTGAACCTGATGTGAAACCATTTGAAGAAAAGTGTAACAAGCGTTTCCTGGTAAATTGCCATGATTTAACTTTCAATATCTTGGGTCACATTGGAGACAATGCAAAAGGACCACCCACAAATGTATGTATGACTTTTCCTTCTACTTCCCTGGATCCAACATATTAAAGAAAGACTTAGGTTTTATGACTAAGAACTAATTCGCTAGATGAAAATTCCAGTGTTACATATTATGATAAATTGGACATAAAGAATTTCATCTTTGTCAAAATACAAATGTGTTCTCATCTTAAGAGAATCTGTGCAAGTGTTATCTACTCAGAATAGCAGATGGAGAATGCTCTTACTTTTCAGGAGTGGCATAGCCCCAGAATCTAGAAAATTCTCCTCACACTGTGGATTCTAGGGAATAGGATTTCTTCTGTAAAATCGGTTCATAGCAATGAATTAGTAGCTCCAAAGCCCAAGTGGGACACAGATGCTGCACAGTCTGCTGGGCTCACTCACTATTCGATAGAATGAAATTTATCTTGGTCTGTGTAATTATTAAGTGTCACTTGAGGAGGTCAGAAATACTTGAAACTGTAAATGTGAAAATCTTCAAAAAGACTCTTTCCTATTCATCTTTATTCTTGGTTTCTAGTTTCAAAATAAATCAAGTGACTATTGATTCTTTTACAGGGTAGCTGATATGCACCAGAGCACTTCTGCTGCCTGTAAAGGGTTAATCTTTATGCCATCTGGCATGAAATTCCTTTGTGACCAGCTTTCAAATGCCATCTGTAGGCAGGAATCACATCTTCCAAATTTACTGATGGGGCAAAGCTTTTTTCAAGTAATTTGATGTTGGTTGATATTAGCGCTTATGAAATGTATTGTCCAGTAAATTTCAATATACTAGAAGAAAAGATTTCTTTACACTCTATGATGTTGGCATTATTTTGAGAGTAGTTTCAGTAGTGTACATTTTATTCATAGAATTATTGAGCTCAACTAATATTTTAAGGAAATTCATAACTTGTAAATTTTGTGAGTTTATAACATGAATTTATACCTGACAAGATTGAAATCTGATGAACCTTTTATTTCTGAATGCCTTTTCTTCTATGCAGAAAAATAAGAATGCAGTCTTAGCTGAATGTTGAACTGAGAAAGTAATTACAATAACCAGAACATGAAGAATAAACAACTCACCTTGCAATTTGCCTCCCAAAGGCTTACTTTAAAATGTAATTGTATTCATTCATAGGTTGAGCCCTTTTTCATCACTCTTGCCTTATTTGATGTGAAGAATAATTGTAAGATTTCAGCTGACTTTCATGTAGACCTGAACCCCCCATCTGTCCGTGAAATGCTGTGGGGCACCTCAGCCCAGTTGGCCAATGATGGAAACCCAAAGGGTTGTTCACCTGAGTCTTTC
Source organism: Nannospalax galili (assembly GCF_000622305.1). Taxonomy (NCBI): domain Eukaryota; kingdom Metazoa; phylum Chordata; class Mammalia; order Rodentia; family Spalacidae; genus Nannospalax; species Nannospalax galili. The sequence goes on from NW_008330298.1 coordinate 2,929,512, forward strand.
ATTCATGGAATTGCTGAATCTCAGTTACGCTACATAAAACAGGTAAAGATTGCTCTTTAGCGTTCATAGCACCTTAAAACAAGAAAGAGAATCATCTTTGCCTTATTTCATGGTTTCCGGCACTTTTCTTATGGCATTCCTTCTCTTAGAATATCTCTCTATAGGTATTTTTCTGGCGACTGAAGTTGGCAGGGGGAAATGGAAACCAATGAACATGCTAATAATGCATCAGCAGAATAACATTTTAAGTGGAACCATGATGTGAAATTGAAAGGGAGTGTTTTGTGAGCTAGAATGCAACTATAGAGACAGACAGACAGACAGACAGACACACACACACACACACACACACACACATACATAGGCACACACACATTCTTGTCCTCACACTACTGTGATCTTCTGGATGGGGCAATAGGTGCCAAAAACATCTATTCTCTGAAGAAAAATGGATCCTGCATTTCCACATACCTTATAAGCACTTTTAATAGAATATCACAATTCCTTGTAAAAAGGGTCTTGAAAAAGCAAAGAAGGAGAACTGCTGTGTCCCACCTGTCATGCTCCTCTGGAATATTTGATGCCAAGACTCTCCTTTAAAAAGAAAAGCTCTCAGCACTGTGACAAGCACACTGACCTTCTTCAGGGCAACAGCGGCTTTGCTTAGTGAAATGTGGCTGCTAAGAATAGCAGCAGTCGCACAATCTTAAATGAGTGAGAACAACATGTTTTTACCAGACAAATTTTTCAAAAACATTTTATTCATTATTTTATGTGTATGAGTGTATTGCCTGCATGTATGTGAGGGCACCGTGTTATGCAGTACCACGGAGATCAGAAGAGGGTTTCGAATTCCCCTGGAACTGGAGTTAAGGACCATTCATAGCCGCCATGTGGGTGCTGGGAATCGAACCCGAGTCCTCTGCAAGAGCAGTCAGTGCTCTTAACCACTGAGCCATCTCTCCAGCCCCTCAGTCAAATATTTTTAATACTCGTTGCTGACATCTGTGTGGGTAAATGCCAAGGCAGCTAGGAATGGGGAAACATAGGTGATCAGCAAATTGTAGCAATAGCAATGGTCGCTATTACTATTCTTGTCTACCCACATCATATAACGTGCTGGTGTCTGAGCCTCAAAGGTTAGAGGCAGTATTGCATGGGCTATGTGTTCTAGAAGACTGGGCTGCGAGCTTCACCTACTACTCACTACATAAACTTCTCTGAGCCTCTTTTCTGAATCTGTTACATATGTACTTAGCTAGTGCCTTTATCCAGGTTTCTTTTTTAAAGACTAAACGGGATAATGCATAAGATAATCAGACATAGTTATGCATAAGTTATCTAGCATAAAATTAACTGGCCAAGGTAGTACACACCTGTAGTCCCAACTACTTAGGAGGCTGAGGCAGGGGTATCATTTGAGCCCAGGAATTCTAGGTCAGCTTGGCCAACATAGCAAGATGGATAATTGGAAGAAATGGAGGGAGGGAGAGAAGAAGAGAAGGAGAGAGGGAGGGAGGAAGGAAGACAAGAAGGGAAGAAAGGTAGGAAAAATGTGAAAGGAAAGAAGGGAAATGAGAAGTAAAGGATAAATGAGAAGGAAAGATTTAGAAAAGGAAAGCTTTCAAAAGAGAAGTTAAACCACGGGAAAGAAATACAAATGGGAAAGAAACCATTATGGAAGTGTAAGACCACATCTCTAAAAAATGCACACACAAAGACTGGACTCAGGTGTAATACTCAGCATACCTTCTGAGGGGCAGCCGGGACAGTCTACCAACCCAGCTCACAGCCCAAGCAGCATGTTGTCAGTAATACCAGAAGCCAGATTCTGTGATCTTGACACACTTTGATGGGCTACCCTTGTAATAACCAGATAGCCAACGTGTATGTATTTAATTCACACAAGAGGTTTATGAAATCACTCTTACTCTGACTTCCATTGTTTCGTAGCTTAGAAACCCGAGACTTAGAAAAGATGTGAATTCTCTAAACCAATTAAATGGCCAAGCAGAATAGGAACCCAGGAAATCTAACTCCTGGTCCTTTTTAAAAATTTTATTATTTTTTATTTTATATATGTGTATTGCCTGCATGTAGGTAAGTGGACCCATGTCGTGCAATGCCTGCAGAGGACAATAGAGGCTATTGGATCCCCTGTAACTGGAGTTATGGACAGTTGTTAACTACCATGTGGGTGCTGGGATTCGAACCTGGGTTTTCTGCAAGAACCAGTCAGTGTTCTTAACCACTGAGCCATCTCTCCAGCCCCACTCCTGAGCCATTTTTAACCACTTTCTGCCATGCATGCTGCCTGGGAATCCATTCCCCAGGCTCATTACAAGTTATTTAAGTCGGGGGTGATAACTAGCCTCTTTCACTGTTTTCTATTGTGGCCTATCAAAGTCAAAGGCTTCAGTTTGGGACAAATGAGATAATATGTGTCTGAACTGATTTGACAACTGGAAAGCTATGTATTAACAAAGTTAGTAATGTACCAAACAAGGAAATAAAAACTTGGTAGAGACCCAGTGGTGGAATTTTCTCCTCAGATTCATTTCATGATGTTATGTCAGATAAGAGGGAAAAGGTACCCATGCAGCATTTAGAGAAACTTTTATTTGGAAAGACAGAGGATGACATGGTTTTTCTACACGCATTCAAAGAAAATATGTTCAACTTTGGTTGTGTCTACATTAATGCCCTTAAATAGTATTTATAGGGATGAGACGAGATGCAGATCATGTGCTTCTTACATGTGCATTGACAGGAACAAAGTTTTCCATAGAATGTTTAAGAGTTCATTTTGTGTGTATATGTGTGTGGTATCTATATGTGTTCCTGTGGATGTGTGTATATTTGGGTGTATGCATGCAGGTGTGGAGGCTAGAGTTCAGTATCAAGTGCCTTCCTCAATCATTTTCCATTTAAAAAGAAACTAAACAAATTAGTTTTGTGTGTCTGTATGTGTGTGTGTGTGTGTGTGTGTGTGTGTGTACGTGTGCGTGTGTGCACATGCCCACCCATGAATGCCAGAAGACAGTGTTGGATCCCCTGGAGCTGGAGATACTGGTGGTTGAGAGCCACTCAATGTGGGTGCTAGGAACTGAACTCGAGTCCTCTGTAAGAGAAGTTCATGCTCTTAACCACTGAGCCATCTCTAGTCCTCCACCTTATTTTTGTGACAGTGTCTCCCAGTGAACCTGGAACTCTTCCATTCAGTTAGACTAGCTGGATAGCGAGCTCCAGGGATCTACCTGTCTCCATCTCTCAAGCACTGGGATTACAGACACACTCCTGGCTTTTTCATGGGCGCTTGGGTTCCAACCTTGGGTCCTCATGCTTGCTTAGCAAGTACTTTACCAGTGAACCATCTCCTCAGCCCCACATGGTATAGCTTTTCTATTAGGCAGAACAGTACAGTGTAATCTTCCTTCTTAACTGTAGTCAATATGAATTGTATGTGAAATGCTTGATAGTTATATGCAGCTGCATTTAATTAATTTTTATTTTATGTGTAATAGTGTTTTGCCTGCATGTATGTAAGTGCAGTATATGCATGCAATACCCGGAGAGGTCAGAAGAGGGCATTAGATCCCCTAGAACTGGAGTTGCCAATGGTTGTTAATTGCCATGTGGGTGCTGAGAGCTGAACCTGGGTCTTCTGCAAGGTTATCCAGTGCTGTTAACCACTGAGTCATCTCTTCAGACCTAGCAGTTGCATTTAGAAATGCACATTATTTTTAGTACATGCTTATTAATCAAACCATTCTTTAGGTCTAAGAACTCACCTTGCAAACAGAGCCAAACAGAACTAAGCAGCAATAGTGATAGTTGTACTTCAGGGACTTAGCATAAAATGAAGTTAGTGACAAAATATGATATCCATTTTGAAAGGTACATTGGGAGCATTGGAATATGTATAATAAAGTGTTATCCTTTGGGCATGGTGGTATAGGCCTGGAATACCAGCATTCAGGAGGCAGAGGCAGGAGAATTGCTTCAAATTCAAAGCCAGCCTGTACTACATAGCTAAATCCTGTCTCAAAAAGCAAACAAAAAGGCCCCCAAATAATAAAAAACAAAGTTCTATGTATTCCTAGAATCCTGGACACAATCCTATGTTGAATATCAACATTCTGTACTATACACACACTAGAAATCATTTGCTAAACTGCCATATGTACGTTACATAAAAATAGCTAACAGAAGTCATTTTTTTTCCTCAGGGAATCTTCTCAGTGACGAACCCACATCCTGAAATTTTTCTAGTTGTGAGAATTGAAAAGGTTCTCCAGGGAAACATCACACACTGTGCAGAACCCTATATCAAAAACTCAGATCCAGTAAAGGTATTTAAAAAGACCATTTGTTAAAAGTTTCAGCTTAATATAGAATTTATTTGTTCATTCATTCATTCATTCATTCATTCATGTCTAGAGATTGAACCCAGGGTCTCATGTGTGGTGGGCAAACACTCTACTACTGAGCCTTATCTTTATTCCCAATATTTTTAAAGACATCGTTAGTGACTCTTGAAGAAAACTTAGGTTCTCTGAGGAATTTTTTTCACATTCAGCTATGTAAAGCCAGTCTGTAGCTGTATTCACCCTTGTGTCCAATGCAGTGAAGACAGTCTGAGCATTTGATCATGCTCGCTGTACTTCATTCAAAGGGCCCCCATTTATTTTGATCCTTTTCACCTTTCTTACTTTTTAAGTCTTAGGCCTTTTGTTGTGACTTGTTGACATATTAAATCGTGGGAATTTTTCATTGTTTTGTTTTCCTGAATGTTCTTAAATGGCAGTGTTTAAAGTTGACAATTCTTATTATTATCAAACTTTCTAGTTTATGGTGTTCAACTGTTTAGAAATCACGATTGAATCCCACCCTCTCATGTTATAAATGAAAAAAGTGAGACATAGGAAAAGAAAGGATATGTGGAACAATTCATTTGTAGCACTACAGTTATTGCATACTTAAGATGCATCAATCTATTGGATGTAGCATTTCATTGTATATTCAAATAACACATATTGAGTGGAAGATGCTGAGGAGCCATGACTAATTCGTGGGGAAGAAGTCTTGGCAATGTACATAAAAGACCTCTAGTGTTCTGCATCCCTGGGGCTAAGCACCCAGCCAGTGCTTTGAAGCCTGTTTAGGCCCTCTAGGCAATTTATCTCCTTTGTCATCTTTCATTGCCTATACAAACAGCAGCTCCTGCCTTACAGGAGACTAATTGCATTGACTTGTCACTTGTGCCTTATCTTGGGACCAGAAAGGTCAACTGTATGCAGAGCAAACTTCTCCCAAGAATAATGTGTGCAGTGTGAAAGGGAATACATGTTAAAACAGCATAAAATGTTCCCAGCAGAGGGCTTTGGTGCCAGAGTCCTACATCTCTATTGTCTTATCTTCTGAAATGAGGAATGCTTCATTAATGAGGAAATACCATGCCTTTAAGAAATACTTTTGGGTTCGGAATTTGGCTCAGTAGTAGGGTGCAAGCCTTTGGGTTTGAGCTCTAGCCCCACAAAAAGAAAAGATTTACCCATGGAAAAAGGGACGTTTCATGAATAGAAATTTCTTTGTAGATTTTTGTTGTTTTATGATGGTAATTTGGGGAGATTATGTTTTGGGGCAAATCCATGGCAGGCCAAACAATCTGAACTCATCTTTTCCTTTATGACCTTAGACAGCCCAGAAGGTACATAGGACAGCTAAACAAGTGTGCAGTCGCCTTGGACAGTACAGAATGCCCTTTGCTTGGGCAGCCAGGTTCGTGAAAACATAACCCTAACTCTCCTGTTTCCAGTCATCTGTGAAGTTGAGGGCCAGTGTCCTTATGAGTATTCAGTGGTCTGTTTCTGGCAGGCCAGTTGTGTCTTGGGACATTTAAGATATAAAGCCTCTTTCTCTAGAATTTGCTGTGCATCCCAAACCCCCTTCCAAGCTGCTCTCGTGTTTTCATATATCTTGCTTTAGAAAGATTTTCTTTGGCTTGGGTTACTAATCTGACTGACACCACTTAATTCTATTGTATTTTAATATAGAGCTTGTTTGCTGAAGTGATGGAATTTTTTCCAGAGAACTAAAATTATAATGAATTAGTACAGTATGCCCAGTTTTTCAGAGTTGGCTGAGTTTGTGGCTTGAAAAATGGTCATAGAATAATTCTGGAAAGTGTACTAAAAGTTTGATGACACAGAATGCAGTCACGTATTGCAAATGTATAATTAATAGATTTTCTTGCTTCCTGGTGACAAATTTAGCTAGCCCTTTGGGAGTAGTGTATTTGGAAGCACACATTTTCTATAATTCTTGTGTTATAGTAGTTCACATTTTATCCAAATGTCACAATTTTACATGCAGCAATGACTTGTTTTTTGTTTACCTCTACTTTGAACCACAAGTTCATTGGCTTGCTTGTGGTACAGCCTGTACAACTCACTGGAACTTCTGGGGAAAGGGCACCATGTTCTGAATAATTCAATCAATTATGTTCACTGGGTGCTGGAGAATAGCAGAGGGTAGGAGATCCTAAATTAATTAACTCTTCTATCTGTCACTATTTATAATCATTTCATTTTGGAGAAGGTCCTAAAATATTTTATATTCTAAGAGATGAAAATGTACCATTTTCCTTGTTTTTCAGACTGATTAAAACAAATGATTGCCAAAGATAGGTGCAGGCTGGCATTCTAGAAGGCAAATATGACTTGTAAATGTAAGATATAAGCATACTTATAAATACAGTGTCCTCATCTAAAAAGTCCATTGTTACTGTTACTACTGCTTAATAGTAATAATGCTTAAGTGTGAACTCTTCAAACCACTCACTAATCTGAGTACTTAATATATATTTTTATAATTTTTTTGAGCTATAGTCTTGCCATGTAGCTCTGGTTGGCTTAGAAGTCATTACTATGTAGATCAAGCTGTTCTTGAACTTGCACGATCTTCATGCCTCTGAGATTCCCAGCATGCACCACTATGCCTGGCCTGAAGTATATTTTCTTAAAAGACAGGTACCATTATACCATCTTGGAGATGAGAAAACAGCGACACAGAAGGAAAAGAAACAAAAAGGAAATCTATACCTAAGTCTTACATCATGTTAGCAAAGATCAGAATATAGGCTACCCATGTTAGCACCCACTCTAGACGACTGTGCCATATTCTTCTCTTGGACAGTTACAGTAACTGCTTGATGCTATTTTGCCAGTTGAAAAACTAATCTTGAAATCTTCAGAGAGAAATTTGATCCCCAGATCAGATGAGGAATTATGCTATTTTTTGCTTCCTGAATTGTTTCCATCATGAGCAGGAATTGACTCTAAAGGCTTGGCCAGAGCATTTAAACACTGCATGATAAAGTCTTGTTACTGGAAATAAAGGAGATAAACTTAGAAGTTGGGGTAATGGGGCTAAGGCCTTTAACCGTAACTTCAGAGGCTGTGCTGGGGAAACTAGGTTTCTGGCTGTTGCTCCTTCCAGTGTGTTGGACTCTTGTATATTTAATTTCCATTTTAGGGATAAAATAGCTTCTTAAAAGTGGAAGAAGAGGAAACTGAAGGAAAATTTGAAATTTATATGACTAAACATATGTAGTAATGTTATATAAATTTATCTTAAAGATCTAATTTAATTTTATTAATTTTATACTGTTAACATCACTTTAATGAAATATACACTTAAAAAATCCAACTTAATGAATGTTCACAAATGTAGCCCCCACCTTAACTTTGATATGGAACACATGTTTCAACCCAGAAAAGTTCTTCATGGCCTTGTCCAGTCAACCATTGCACCCTCATCCCTCCCCCCACCAAGCAGCCACCAATGCGATTACCATTTTAGATGAATTTTTATCTGTCCTGGACCTTCACAGTATTGGAATCCTGGATTTGGTTTCTTAGACTTGGTGTGCCTTTGAGATTTGTTTATGTTGTGTGGAATTCATTTTGAGTAGCATTCCACTGTATAATGTGCCACAATTTGTTTATCCATTTACCAGTTGATCAATTTCTGACTTATTACCAGTTTGGCTCCATAGCAAATATATCTGCTGTGAACCTCCATGTTTAGAAGTAGAATCACAGTGTTATAGAGTAGGTGGTATGCTCAGCTTTGTGAAAAACCACCAGAGGATTGCCAAAGCACTTCTATTTTCCACTCCCACCAGTGCTAGTTGGATGTGTCAATACTTTAGAATTTGTGTTTAAAGCCTTTCTATTGCTGTTCTAGACCCATTTTCAAAGATATTCAGGGCTCTCTGGATCTGGACGGAAGATTTTCCCCACTTTATAAACAAGACAGTAGCAAGCTTTCAAATGAAGACATTCTCAAGTTGCTATCAGAATACAAAAAGTAAGTGTGACATTACTGTCCACTAAATGGATCTAATGAATGCATTGTTGATTTCTGAAAGTGATGAATGTGAGTTATATATGTACAAAGCTGAATGCTTAAATTTGAGATTAGATATAAAATAGCTAATGCATTTAGCAATTTTTAACCCTAAACTATTTTTACTTTATACCTAGGCCAGAAAAGACCAAGTTGCAGATTATTCCTGGGCAGCTAAACATCACAGTAGAATGTGTTCCTGTAGATTTATCAAGTAAGAATGTATCACAGATAAGCACTGATGATTGTATGTGGATCTTGAGTATTTATTTCCTAGGGCTGTGATAACCAGCTTTGTACGGCTTAAGACAATGCAAATTTATCTGCTTACAGTCCTCGAAGTTGGAAGTCTAGAATGGAGTTATTGTCAGAGCTGTGCTTCTTCTAAATTCTCCATGGAAAAATCATTTCTTGTGTCTTTCTAGCTTCTGGTGCCCCATCTGTCATTCTATGGCTTTCTACAAGAATTTTGTATCTTTACATGATCTTTTTATAAGGACACTACTCGTTGGATTTAGGGTCCACCCTAATCCAGTATGACTTCATTTTAACTAATTACATTTGTAAAGACCCTGTTTCTAAATAAAGCCATATTCTGAGGTTTCAGGTGGTTATGCATTGATGGGGGAGACTGTTGAACCCAATATGTCTGGGGAATAGTTACAAATTAGAAAATGAGTTAATTTTATCAGACACTTCATCTATTGTATATGATATTGTCCTTGTCAGACCTCTCACTCACCCCCTCATCATCTCTGATTGACACATATGCCGGGCAAACATTCTACCACTGAGCTGTATTCCCAGCCTTTTCTCAAATCTTTTATTTTGCGACATGGTCTCACTAAGGTATACAGGCTAGTCTTGAACTCATTGTATATCCCAGGTAGGCCTTGAACTCATTATCCTTTTGCCTCATACTCTTGAGAAGCTGAGGTTACAGGCATGTGCCACCAGGCCTGACTCTCTTCAGCCTTTTGCTTTGGATAAATATCTATTTTGGCCATCAAGTAAGAAATCAAAAAGGAAGAAAGCCATGACTGCAGATGCATGCCAGTACTCTCAGTACTGAGGAGGCCAAGGCAGGAGTAACACGAGTTCGAAGCCATCCTGGTCTACACAGAGAGCTCCAGGCCAGCCTGAGCTACATACGTAGCAAAACCCTGTCTCAAAAAGATGTTATTTTTCCTTTTGGAAAAGTAACTGTCTAAAAAGTAGAATCTAGGATTCTATGAGAAAATGAACGAAAGACACAAAAATAATTTACAGGTGATAAAATGAAATGGCTGGGAAGTGTTTGAAAAATATTGTCTCAGCAGAAATGCTAATGTCTGAAAATTAAAAGTTTTGCTTATCAAACAAATTTACAAAAATTTAGTGTGTAGCTTAGGGTTAGAATACAAGACACGAGTCCCTGGATTACACCCCAGCACCAAAAATCAGAATAAAACACAGGGAAACCACATATTTTTTAAAATGTATTTATTATTTTTATTTTTATGTGTATTGCCTGCATGTATGTAAGTGCACCCATGTCTTGCAGTGCGCACAGAAGTCAAAAGAGAGCATCAAGTTCTGCTAGAATTGGAGTTACGGTTGGTTGTTAGCCACCATATGGGTGCTGAGAACCAGGGTCCTCTGCGAGAGCAGCCAGTGCTCTTAACCATGTAGCCATCTCTCCAACCTGAAACCATGTAATTTTGAGCAAGTTTTGGCCCTGCTCCATCACCTATCACGAGCAGGAAAGGAGTACAGTTTGGCTAGAGACATCCATAGGTGTTTGTAACTAAGGCATTCCAATTTTGAGATTCTGTTTATCCATTTATTCACTGAATAAGTATTGAGTAAAAATTTATTGAGGTGCTACTAGGTGCTTTAAAATTATAGGGCTTAATATCTAAAGAACAACTGACTTAACAAGCCAAGTAATTTAAGCTTATAAGCAGAGTGAACTGCTTTACAAAGTGTAGCCATCGAAGGACTTCTCTTAAGTTTCTGGAAGTAGATAGGAAAGGAATTAGCAAGGGGTGGTTGGTGTTATACATCGCAAATTGAGGGCATCATGTATAATGTAAAGACCTTGAGGTGGGAGAAATCTTAATTTTTATTAATAGAAGGCAAACCAGTGTGGCTCTACAGTAGTGTGATGGGAACCATGGAACAGGAAATGAAAGTAGGAAGAAATACAGGAAATTAAATAAACTGTGGTAGTACCTTAAATTTATATTTTATTCTAAATGCATTGAGAAATCATTAAAGAATTATACACAGGGGAGTGATATCGAGTGTACATTTTAAAGCATGGAATAGTGTAATGAGTTTTTTTCATAAAACATAATTAAAGAGGATAGAGAGATGGCCCAGTAGTGCTTTCTGCTCTTCCACCCACAGGAGGCCTGCGACTCCAGCTCCAGGGGATCTGACACCCTCTTCTGGCCTCTACAGGCACCTGCACACATGTATGCCATTCAGTCATGCGCGCGCACGCGCGCGCGCACAACACACACACACACACACACAAATAAATAATAAAATCAATCTTTTGTTCTTTGACCCAGGGTTTCCCTGTAGTCCCAGCTGGCCTGGAACTCATAGTGTAGACCAGGCTTGCCTCCATCTCATAGAGATCCTCCTGCCTCTGCCTCCAGAGTGCTGGAATTAAAGGCATGCACCACCACACCCAGCTAAAATAAATCTTTAATAAAAAATAATTGAAATACAAGGGGGGAGTTTATGCATACAGATGTTCTTTACATTACAGGAAAAGTTGAAATAGCTAGAATCTACCACTATCAGTGTGCTTAAACAAGTTATAGTACGCCAGTGCCATAAGACTCTATGCAACCGTTCAAACTGATGCTTATAGTTTGTGGAATGAGATGACAGATAAAATGTCAAATAACCAAGATTGAGTTGCTTATATATAATGAGATTTTCATTTTACTATATAACATGTGCAAAGAAAGAAGGGTAGAAGAAGACACTAAAACGTTGATAGTAGTTATTTCTCAGTGGTAGAATGATCAGCTGCTATTGTGACCTTTGTTGTCTGCCTCCAGATGTGCTATTGTAAGTATATATTGTGTTATTAATCAGTATAAAATAAACAGCAAAAATACAGTGTCCTCAGACCCAGTTTATTCTAGGTCTTCCTTGTTCATCCATATGGCTCAACAGTAAGGGTGAGCAGTATCATAGCCCTACACATTGCTCATAACTTTTGCTACAGTGGCATCTTCAGAAATGTATAAGACTTAACTTCTCTGAGGCTCTGTAGTTCTCACATTTGGGGGTACTGAGTTTATTTTTGGTAGCACGTCATAAGATCTATAATTCCAAAAGGCTTCCATTATTTCTTTATTGAAATTTTGCACCTGCTCTAAGTTAACTTTTAAAAAGTGACTTGCCATGAACTAATTAGAAGCATAAATTTACCCTTATTTCTTTCCCCGATACCAATAAAAATTTGCTGTGAAAGCTAAATTGCAGCCGCAGGAGGGAAAATGTAATGGATTTCTTTGCAGAGTTTAAATTTGTCAAAATTATGATGTGTTATATTTGGCAAGCCTTTCAGTGTTGAGAATGAAATAGCAATCCATGTCTGCTGTGAAGGGTTCCATGAAAATCAGCACTTCATTGTGTCCTCCTGGGTTCTTAAAGTTGTTGTTTGTCTTCTTGTCACCTGCTAAGACTTCCGGTTTTAGCTCATTCTTTGAGAACACAATCCATGTATGCTTTTGCAAATGCAGAAATGTGTTAATGACTGTTAAATTACACGTGCCTCTGCTTGTTTATTTTTCCTTCCATAGATTGTATTACTTCTTCATATGTGCCCCTGAAGCCTTTTGAAAAGAATTGTCAAAATATTACTGTGGAAGTTGAAGAATTTGTTCCAGAAATGACAAAATATTGTTATCCATTTACTATTTACAAAAACCATCTGTATGTCTATCCCTTGCAATTAAAATATGATAGCCAGAAATCATTTGCCAAGGTAAGGAAACCATACATTTTTGGAGTATGCAATGTTATCTATCATCTTTTCACTGTGTGACTCATTTTGGATGATTAATCATTTTAGGCAAGGAACATTGCAGTCTGTGTGGAATTTCGGGATTCAGACGAAAGTGATGCATGTGCACTAAAGGTTTGTTTCTGATGTTATCAGCATATTTTTGGGAGGAAAGTGTAGAGATGGAAATCTTGGTATCTGATAGTGTTACAAGTTTAATTTCTGTAAACATCAAAAAGAAAATGTCCTAACGTGACAAATGTAGTATTTCCTTTTCTACTATTACACATGAATCATGCATGAGGATTAGTTTAAATGTTTACATATTACAAAATGAGGTCAGTGGCTATGTCGCTGGAAAGATAGGTAACTCGGGATGCGGGTGTTTATCAATATGGTGGAACTACTTGGTGGCAGAGTACTTGCCTAGTATGCACACGAGTCCTGGGTTCCAGTCCCAGTACTTTCTCAAAATTTGGTTAGTCTTATACTCAAACCCCCTATGGAAAGATACCCGTAGTGCTTCCAACTAAATCACGGAATGCTGCATTTCCCATATGTGTGAAAAGAGCCTTTTTCCACAGAGAAAGTTAAATTAAATTAGGGATCAGCTGGCTCAAATGTAGTATTTTTTCTCTGCTTGTCTTTTTAGTAGAGATGAGAACAGCCAGTTCCTTTTCCTCTATGTAATGCCCTTCGGTATATTCAGTCTTAGGTTACTTCTCAGCAGTTCTCAAAAAATGCCTTCATAACCATATTTAAGGAGAGAAGGATATGCACCCCTGGAGTCTCAGTTTCATTTCTTAGCTGGCCTGGAGGCTCAGTGTAGAGTCACAGTGAGGCAATTAGTACCTTGGCATGCTGACTCCATATTCATCCTTGGGCTTATTGGGCCAATGGAAGTGAAAAGGTCACATTAGACATGAAATAGGATCATTCCAAGGAACCATAGAAAGCTCACATTTACCTTATTGGCATACCAGAAAACCAGGAATTATTTTTTAAACGTGTCTCATAAAATGCCACATTAATAAATGAAAGAAATGCCAGGTGTGCTGGCACACACCTTTAATCTCAGCAATCAAAAGGCAGAGGCAGGCAGATCTCTGTGAGATGGAGGCCAGCCTGGTATACATAGCAAGTTATACGCCAGCAGGAACTACAGGGAGACCCTGTCTCAAACAACAACAAAAGACATAAGAGAACAGTATGATTGTCTGTAGGTTGATAGACATTTTAGTTTTTAAATTCTTTCAGGCTATGAATGCTTCTTATGAATTTTATTGACTTTTTTCAAAGCACTTCTGCCCAGAGAACAATGAACATTCAAAAAAAATTAGCTTCTTACTGTCAGCTAGTTTGGAACAAGAGATCCAAGTGCTGTAAGAGACAAGCTTCAGATGGATGCTCTGAGAAGCACTCCCTTCCAAAAGATAAATAGTCAGCTTCTTACTGTCAGCTAGTTTGGAAGTATGTTTCTTTCATGGCCAGAAGTTTGAAAGCATTCTATTATCTGGGGTGGTATCTGGAGTGACTAGGTAAATGACTGGGGACTTATAGGCTCATGATGAGAGCAGAATAGATACGGCCATGGCCCCCTGCTCACACTGCCTTTAATTGTACATAGTTCCACAGCGTCTTGTTTGAAGACCTGTAGAGGAGTGCTGACTCTGTTTCCTTCTTTTGCAGTGTATTTATGGAAAACCCGCAGGATCTGTTTTTACCACAAATGCATATGCTGTGGTCTCACATCACAACCAAAATCCAGAGTTTTATGACGAGGTAAAAACATACTCCAGTATCTATAAAGTGCAACCATTGATACTTCTTTTTCTTTTCCAAATCGTTTATCTGTCATGCAATCCCTGAATGTGTTGCTTCATGAAAATAGAACGTGTCACATCAAAACAAGAGGCTCCTGCCTTGCTGGCGCCCTGTGATGACACAGGGAGATGCACCCAGTTTTAAGGGCTTCTCTGAGTTGAAATAACAAAAGGCAGAAACAAATCTTTTTTTTTCACTATGTAGACCAGGCTGGCCTTGAACTCACAGAGATCCACCTGCCTCTGCCTCCTGAGTGCTAGGATTAAAGGCGTGCGCCACCACACCCGGCTAACAAATCTTTTTTAAAAATGTATTTGTTTATATTTTTATGTGTATGAGGCTTTTGTCTACATGTATATAACTGTACCTTCTGTGCAATGCCTGCAAAGGCCAAAAGAGGGCATCAGATTCCCCGGAACTGGAGTTAAGATGGTTGTTAGCTGCCATGTGGGTACTAGGAACTGAACCCAGGTCCTCTTTAAGAGCAGCTAATGCTCTAAACCACTGAGCCATCTCTCTCAGGAAACAAATCTTAAAGTGGAGCCAGGATTCTATCTCTCCACACTTGGACCATCCTGGCTCTGTGACAAGGAGGAAGTCTCTTTTGGGGCTTCCATTTCCTCAGCTTTAAAATAAGAAATGCAGAGCCAGGCCTGGTGGTACAGGCCTGTTATCCACCTACTCCAGAGGGTTGCAAGTTCAAGGCTTACCTGGAGAACTTACTGAGATCCTGTTTCAAAGTAAAAAAATTTAAAGTAAATATAAGCCAAGCCTGCTTACTCACCTGTAATCCCAATGTCTTGGGAGGAACAGGAGTTCAAGGTCATTCTCAGCTACATATTAAGATTTACACTAGCCTGGACTACATGAAACCGTGTCTCAAAAACAATAGTTAAATGCAGGCTAGGGATATAGATTTGAGTTAGAGAGTTTGCTTAGCATTCACAAGGCCCTGGGTTTAATCAGTGCCATTAATTAATTAACTAAATTAATTAGTTGTGCATCTAGGCTATGAAATAAGAGAAGAGACCATAGGAGAGGAAAGAGGCATTGAGGAAGAGTGGAGGGTAATAGAACACATGTGACATGAAGTGGAAACGAGGCTACTGGGGGTGGAAGTATACAGGAGCCACAGGTGGATGGGTGGAGCAGAGTGGAGAGTATATGAAAATTTTCTTTTTATTTATTTATTTTTTCAAATATTTCATTTATTATTTTTATTTTATGTGTGTGAGTGTTATGCCTGCATGTAGGTAAGTGCCACCCGGGTTGTGGAATGCCCACAGAGGACAGAAGACGCTGTCAGATCCCCTGGAACTGGAGTTACAGACAATTGTTAGCTGCCATGTGGGTGCTGGGATTCGAACCCGGGTCTTCTGCAAGAACAGTCAGTGTTCTTAACTGCTGAGCCATCTCTCCAGGCCCTGAAAATTTTCTTTTTAAAATGCCATAGTGGGACTGGAGACTGCTCTTACAGAGGACCTGGGTTTGAGCCCTGGCACTCACATGGCTGCTAACAACTGTCTGTAACTTTAGTTCCAGGGCATCCAATGCCTTCTTCTGACCTCTATGGACATTGCACAACACAGGTGCACTTATACATGTGCAGGCAACATACTATTATACATAAAAATAAGTTTTTAAAAAATGCCACAGTGAGGGCTGGGGAACTGGCATAGCAGTTAAGAGCACTGACTGCTCTTACAAAAGACCCACCTTCAGTTCCCAGCATCCACATGGCAGCTAACAACTATCTGTAACTGCAGTTCCAGGGAATCCAACACCCTCTTCTGACATCTGTGAGCATTGCACAACACAGATGCACTTACACATATGCAGGCAATATACTCCCAAATACTTTTATTGACATTTTTGGCCTTTGGAACAGAGTATGTTGCTAAGGAGGCCCAAGGACATTTTGATTTTTAGCCAAGAAACTGGCTACTTTTCTTTGGAGTATTTTTACCCTAACTGCCTACCTAGCCAATTCCTACCTCCTATTCTTGTCACACCATTCTCTGAAGTGGTTACCCAGCTGATGGATAGGGAATCTGGACGCAGACTGCTCTGGCTTCTTCCATGCTGAACAGAGACTCAGGGTGAGGCAATTGGGGTACCCCTCCAGTGGGTCTATCTAAAAGACTCCCAAATTGCATAACTTTTATCTCTAAGGGGAAAAGAAAGTCCTTGAATCATGAATAGGAGATGTGAAGGAGAAGTAAAGGCAAGGGTAATTAGCATTACAAGTTCTAGACAGGGAACTAGAAAAAAGTCAGAACAGGGCAATTTTCAAATGTTCATATGAGAGTCCATTGGAATTTCTTGACAAGGGCTTCCAAAAGCATCCCTCTATTGGGTTCCTCCTCATTTTTCTTTTGTCTGCCAAGGCTGGATTCGAGAGTGATAGACTCAGGATTTTGTTTTCAAGTACTTAGATAGTTGGAGTGCCTAGAATCAGTGTTGGTTCCCTCTCAAAGGCTTCTAGGTAGGGGGAGAAAACAAATTTAGCCATCATTTTAGAACAATAGCTGGTTGTCTCCCTTAACTACAGGTGGTCACTACAGTATTGCAGACCAAGATTTGAAGTCTTATATCTGAGCAGCAGTTTTTAATTCAGAACAAAATCATCAATGAGAGATAATTGTCTAAATAACATTTAACATTTTATATGGACTTAAGCCTAATGTCTGAGAAGTGCAATCCCTTGAACTCTTAAAGAAATATACTGATAATTTTAATCTTTAGTTATACTTTCTCTTTGGGTGTTTAAGACCATATAGTTGTCCCAAATGAACCAATTTATTTTTACTCTTCAGGTCATTGGAGGATCTGTTTCTCAGGGGTCATATGGACTTGGGAGGAGCCCCAGGCTCCTTCCTTTTACCAGTTCCATCTATGTGACGATAAGTCAAAGGTCCTCCTTTACCATCGCTGGCTTCACTTGGAAGCATGGAGTAAATGTTTCCTCTGAGTTGACCCTCCTCTTTGTAGACTGGGTACTGATTCAAGTCCATCTGGTAGTGTCTCCATGGCCTCCCTGAACAGAAAGACAGGTTACTCACCACAGTTATAGGACATTTTGAGAGATACTCCATAGTCCCCTGGAACTTAGTTGACATTGGAGAGCAAAGAGCAAAACTGTCCTTTAAGTCCCTCTGACCAGATTAGTATAGGCTTCAAAGTATGGTTGTTAAGTATCCAAAAAGGTTAGTTCCACGAGTCTGGTACATTTAATTACCATGTGCTATGTAGAAAAACCTTGGGCAAAAACCAAACGTTTTCAGATAAATCTTGACTAGACATATATTTTGTTCCTTAAACTAGTTGACTAAACTATGACCTTAGAAATTTTAAGATTATTATATATTATTTTTG